>NC_081405.1:131777415-132126165 GCF_030272615.1 Cryptomeria japonica | reverse complement strand
TGGCAAAGTTGGATGCGTCGGCATGTACATGGAACTCTCTGTCCCAGTCTGGATATGTCAGGATTGGCACACCTACCAACCGTGACTTTAACTCCTAGAAAGCCTCTTCTTGGGCCGTCCCCCAGATGTACAGCTCCCCCCTTCGTGTCAGCATATCAAGTGGGTATGATACTTGGGCAAAGTTCTTAATAAACTGCCTATAATACCCAATGTGTCCAAGAAATGACTTGACGCTAGTGACATCGTCGGGCGCCTCCATCTCCACAATGACCCGTACCTTGTCAGGGTCAGTCTTCAGTCCGGCCTTGCAGACGATGTGCCCTAGTAACTTGCCTTGAGGCACCATAAATCTGCATTTCTTGGGATTTAGGGCGAGGCGGGCTCGTCGGCATCTTTCCATGCATTCGCCAAGTGCGGCGAGATGTGCCTCTTTCGTGCTGTAAATGGACCATTCGTCCAAGAATGCTTTGAAGTTTCCTACAGACATTTTGTCAAAAATATGGAGGATTATCCGTTGGAAGGTAGCTGGCGCGTTGCACAACCCGAATGGCATCCGGTTGTATGCATAGACGCCATCTTCTACGACAAAGGTGGTCTTCAATTTGTCCTCCTCTGCAATGGAAATTTGATTATATCTGGAGAATCCATCCATAAATGAATAAATTTCATGGCCCGCTACTTCCTCGAGGATGGTGTCTGTGAATGGTATGGGAAATGGATCTTCAATTGTGACAGCATTCAAACACCTGAAGTCTACACAGATTCTTATCTGATCGGCCTCCTTTTTCAAGGATATCACAATGGGTGATACCCATTCGCTGGTCTGGACCTTGAAGATGATTCCTGCTTTGAGCATGCAGTCAATTTCATCATTTACCCTAGCGGCATAATTTTTGTTCATCCTGTATGGCCGCTTCCGTATAGGCACGGCTCCGGGAACCAGAAGGATCCGGTGTACACAAAGTTCTTGTGGTACCCCTTTGAGGTCTTTATACGTCCAGGCAAACACATCCTTGTACTCTGTGAAAATTTTGAACGCTATCGTCTTCAAGACCGGATTCCAGTCGTCATCGACCAAAATATTTTTCTGTGTTGAAGTTTCTCCAAGATTTGTAATTTTAAGTGTGGATTCCTCGTACCTTATGGGCTTACTCTTGTCGAACTGGTGCATCATCCACAGGGGCATCCCCTTCCTTGTATTGTCCGTACTCTGGCGGGAACTCGTTCTCGTCAGGTTCTTCTTCAATCTCCAACACATTGCACCCGTACAATAATTCATAGTCTTCCTTTTGCCAATGGAAGAGCCCTCTCAAAGAATCCATCTCGTCCTCAGAACAGGCTTGAATTCCTAAGATGCCTTCGTCATCTGGTTCCCTGCCATCCTTCCCTTCGTCCGTACCGTCGTCCCCGTCGGACTCTGACTCTGATGCCAACTCTTCACTGACCAGTTGGGTTTTGAGGTCAATGATATATCTTCTGTCGGCCTTTTCCATGGACAAGGTGTTCTTTTCCCAATTGTGGTTTGCTTTTGCCGCCACCAGCCAACCTCTGCCAAGGATGGCCTCACCGTCCCCTTCGAAGCGTTCCTCCTCCCTTCGCTTATACCTCCGTTGCCTTTCCGCTTGCTGTTCCAGGATCAAGGCACGTCAGGCTACTGCACGTTCATCTATATACTCTTGCTTATTTTTGTCTTTATTCAATGTATTGGGCATTAATTCCTGTACGGCTTTATATATAACGACATATAAAAAGTAGAACACTTTTATTCATTCATCCTGTGGGATACAAGTCTATGTCAACAATATGACATAATTATTACAATGAGTGTTCTTTATTCTGCCCCGTACGGCTCAAGGTTCAAGTGTCCCATCGCATGCCATCCTGTTGCGCTTCCCAACGACTGTTGTTTTCTTCATATTGTAGGAGGATCTGTTGGCGTCGTTCTTCGCAAGCAATTTCCTCCAGGCGAGCCCACTGTGCGAGTGAAGCCTGTGTGAGCAATCGGGGAGGTGGTTCATCAATTGATTCACCGCAGGGCTAACTTCCAGTGCGGTCCACACGGCACTTGTTGGAACTTCCGCCTCCGTGGCCTCTCTTCGGACATAGGTTTCGATGGCCACCTGAAGCAGGATTGAAAATTCCCTCGTTGTAGTATCTTCTTCGTCGTAGTGCGTCGTCCGCCTCGGGGTTAATCTCGCTCGCGGGTAGGCCCATCGCATCCGTACGCCATCCGCTCCTTTTCCCGAGTCTGTCTAGGCAACGACGCCAAATGTTTTGCCAATAAAGTGTAATTCAATGCATTGCAGAAATAATAGACATGACAGAATATAAAGGAACTCAGATCTTCATTGATTCATAATAATGTCAGTACAATGACAATGACCATACTAACTCTGTCTCCATGACCAAGGACTCGCTAATATATAAAGGTGACCGGTCAGTTACCCGGTGTCAATTGTCGACAACCGACGGGTTAACTGCCGTCATTAACTCTAATTACATTAAATGTCTTATTGCTTAATTACCCGACAACAATGAACAGTACGACCCACATTAACATTTTATAAATGACAAGCACAATGAAGAAAAAAATTGAAAATTCAAATTATACATACTTGAAAGTCTGTACAGACCTCTGAAGCTTGAAAGTCTGAACGGAAGTTTGGAAGTTTGAAACCATGCACACTATAGAACCGCAAAAACTCAACCACCCTTGAAATCCTTCGTAGCAGTCTCAAATTGCACCCTAGCTGTTGACCTAGTTGCCCATTGAAGTGTTCTTTCAGAGGACTAGAAAAAACACATTTCACATCATGCATTTGCAGTTTATTCTTAGCTGAGATTTTTAAAAAAAGACAATTTAGGTGAGTTATTTATGAGTTTTTTGGCAAATTTAATGAAAACCCTGCATTGATTTATGCTGAAAACTTGGCACTGATGTTTTCTTCCGATTACTTGGCTTGGATTTTTCTAGGTGGGTGCTCATGAGTCCTGCAAGTACTTGCAGATTTTTTAAACTCTGGTCCATAGCCGAAGTCTTATATTATTCTTTCATATTGTAATTGGTTACTTCCATAGCCGAAGGTCTTACATTATTCTTTCATATTGTAATTGGCTCTTTTTAATTACTGCTGACCTAATTTGGTCTTCTCTAGACATTAGCATAATTGCTTTCTTTCTTTCATTTTGTTCTGACTTGTGCGTGCTTTTCATCAAGAAATTATATGACTTTGGTAGCTACTTTTTAAGGTGGTTTAAGGTAGCATGTTTTGACATAAATCTTTTTATTTATCATTTATCAGATAAGCAGACAACTCATCACTTTGGCCATGGATATGACTCCTTTTAAGTTGGATATTGACGAGCTTGTAGCTGAATTTACAGAGGTGGTTTTTATCTTTGTGGATGGAATTTCTGCTATGGTCTATTCCAGTTTATGTTTTGACAAAATTTGATTATCATATGTTTAGATGTTATAAACCAGAAGTCTTGTTGGATTGTAGATTGAAGCAACAAATCTTGCACAAATGAAAATTATTTGGCGCAACAGAAAATTTTCCTTCATCCATGAGGCTAGGCCCACTGATAAGGATTCAGCATTCTTCATGCAGACATTATATGACCGTGCAATTAGTAAGCAGCCATGCATTATCTAATTAAATGCCACACATCCGTTCTTCCTTTAAGACACGCCACTGGATTTTTTCACTGGTTTTACTTTAGACATTTCTCTATTATATTAGTGTCATTTTATTTATTTTGAAATGCTGTTTATATCTGTTTTACAAGTTTGGAAGCATTGTTTTATACCCACTGATTACCGACAGAAACTAATGTACACAGGTCATATGGTTTCTGGAGGATCACTTTCAAAGAGACTAGCAGGATTATACACCTTATATTGTCTCTATGAAACACAACTGTTTGAACAACCATTCAAAATTTATTTATCTCTACGTATGCTCATAATTGTATTCCATTTTTTTTTAAATTTGGATTCAGAAAATTAATTCTGTAGATTCAAAATTGAGTAATTATCCAGCTACGGTTTGAAGAGAGTTTTGTATTCCAAATTTTTAGCTTCCGTAGCTGTTTTAACTCTTGTACTTCTCTTCTCTTGTATCTGATCTAAGGGCAGTGTTTGTTTATCAATTTATCTAAATACAGAGGACCTGGAGAAGCTAAATGTACTTGTGATTGATGCAAAGCAGAATGGAGTTGGAGTTGCTATTGCCACAGTAAAGATGATGCTGACCAAAAACATGTTTCTTTTTGGTTTTGTTGAAGTTGATGAGGAATTTGTTTTTAAAACAGTTAATGCTATGGCAAAACAGCAACACGCACATCTCCAAGTTGCCTCCAAGAAGTAACTAATGAAGCAGCTTATTTCTTTTGTCATTAAGTTCATATATATTTCCTGTGCTCTTAAATGGGGAAATTGCTGACTGATCTGTCTTTTTGGAAATCAGGCTGTTATCAAATCTTCCAATACAAAATCATGTTCACATGAATCTTGTAAGTGACATCAGATTTCGTGACTGCTATTGAAGATTGCTGAAGAACTTATATATATATATATATATATATATATATATATATATATATATATATATAGTTTTTAAGAAAAGTAAAATATAAATAATTTGTCAATTAGGCAGGAGCCTGAAATTTGTGCAAGAATTGGGTCTTTTCCAGCAGAAAATACTGAACTGTGTCTTTAACTATTTATGATGAGCCTTAGGATTTGTGTTTGCAATGGCAGGGGATGGATCTAAGACTTGATGAACTTAAGAAACTTGCTTCCGAGTACTCACAGGCGAAAGAATCAGTTATTCAAGGTATATTTTCAAAATGATCGTTGCTTTTTAGATAAGAAACCATTTTGAAGTTTATTTGGAAAGTCAAAAATCTATCGAGCTTTGTTTTGTGTGAAGAACTTTTTAAATCATCTTTGTAATTCAACAGAGACTAGTGCCATGCAAGGTGTAGATGAACTATTAGATGTTGCAAAAGAAAATGGAGCAAAAGTTGGGGACGATCTAGAGAGGATTGCTGAAATTTGGAATCAACAACGACAGTCATTTTATGTAGAAAATAGGCTAGATGAAACACATACGAACAAAGGTGCTGATGATTTTGTTCAAGAATTAGATGAGCTCTTGTCGGAAGATTAAGTGGGTCATATTTTGGTGATTTCATTATATGCAATGAATCTCATCTTACCTTCCAAAATAAAGAAAATTGGAGCAAAAGGATAAATGCAAGAGTTAAATGTACTTTGCTGAAGAAATTTAAAGGGCAATCATGTGCAATATGATTGTGTGGACATTACATTAAGAGGTTGGACTAAACGAGATCAATGATTGTTTAAAGTCAGTGTTCCCCCATTTTTCTTGTGCATGTTCATATATTATTATTTGATATCCATTTTCGTACGATCAATTATAAGGCCAATATGTTGTCAGAGTTAGTTTTGGAAAATTTGAAATTGAGCCCTGCCTCCTCAAGATTTGAGTCCTTGGACAAGGTAGTATATCCTTGAACTGTTTAAAGAAGGTGAGATAATTTGAGAAAAATGTTGCTGCTGTCATTTTTAATTTGTTCGAGTGTTCTTTTGCTGCTTACCTGGAACAGACTTTTTGAATTTGATTAGGGAACAGATATGTAAAAGCCGTTTTTGTAGCTATTTGCTCCCTGTATTGGTAATGTTCCATGGCTGCAGTTCAAATTGCCAAGTTTAATTAAGCAGTTGGTATCTGGTTTAGTTAGTGATATCAGACATCTATTGTGTTCGTTGAGACAATTGAATCTGTATGTGAGGTCTGTGTGAGATGGAATCGTTTCGAAATATGATTGGTCATAATAAGATAGTCGAGAAGGATGGCTATAGTTGACTATGAAGTAAAAGATATAGGTTTTGCTGATTGTAAGTGGAGAGTTTTTAGTTTTTATACCATTTCTTGTGAAAGTTCCAGCTTCCTTGTTCCTAGTAAGTAGTGTCATAGAATGCCAGTGGGGTATTGTTGATGTGTATTTTATGCACATGCGAACACAGAATAAAATACCGAAGTATCTTACCCTCTCTTGATTAAAGTCTCCGAATGCTGAAGATGTCGCGAAAAGGATCAATCGGGATGACTTCAGGGTTCTTCATTGTAGGATCTCTACGTGTGGATAAGCTCTCTATGGTATGATGTGATTTGCTGGAATCACAAGGGGACTTACACTTGACGACCTAAATGTCTGATTTGCTTTGAATATTGCTAGAACACAGGATTTTACTAGCTTTGATTTGAAAAAAAAGAAAAAAGACGAGGGCGATGAAAGGATCTAATCCTAACACTAAGAATGTAGGAGCAATGAATGATCTTCGATGAAATTCTAACTAAGTCTTGTTTTGACATCCCAGGACCATCTCCACAAGGTTAGTGCGATCTTCGAAGGAAAGCTTTATGATGTTCAGATCATCACTACAAGCATAGACACCATCAGGCTGATGCATATCAATGAAGAAGCGACAATTGAAGTTAAGCTTAAGCTGAATGATTCCAGTTGACTACACAAGGCAAGTCTGCAATCAACGAGCTGCTAGTAGTATGGATATACGAATTTCACCATCAATCAAACACATTTCTTCACTCATCTAATAACATGAAATCAAATATGAGAAGTATAGAGACCATGCAAATTGTTGAATCGACCCATAAATTTCACCATTTCTTCAATGAAGTTTTACAAGTCTTTTACAACAACATCTTGGCAACAATCTTTGCCTTCTCTTTCTATTCTACTCTAATTGCTATTCTATCAACTGACTATCCACTATTAGCTAACTATTCATCTTCTAACTCCTCTCTATTCGCCTTTACAAATGGAGAGTCGGGGTTTATATAGTGCCCTCAATACAGTTCAATGGCTAAGATCAATTTGAGATCAATGGCCAAGATTCTACAATGAAAACCCTTATTAGGGTTTGTTACAACAAATTCAATTCTGACCAATGAAATAATTGTATTAATTGGACACATGTCTTCTCTGGAATATTCGACCAATGGATAGTTGGGGTAGGTACATCGAAGTTTGTGCCACCTTTAATGAGTCGAGTACATCGAATCTTGACATGCTGAGGTGGACCAACCCGACTGGAGGAGTGATGACTGGGATGCCACCTTGTCAAACACTTGGTTGATGCCAATTTGGTGATGCCTTCCTTCAAATGTTGGACTGGAAGATGATAGATGGAGAAGATCGTCCTTAATGATGTTGGACTGGAGGAGATCGTCCTTGTCCTGACTTGATCTTCTTTGATGAGGGTCTGCCAAGTAGTTGATCTTCCTACTTCGGGGGTCGCCATTTGATGCCTACACAAAAAGATTAAAGTTAGCTTTTGAGCATCAAACCTTAAAGCATAGAATTCCGGATCTTTCAAAGGAATAGTTCAAAACATTAATTTGAAAATGACATGATAAATCCAGAAATTCTAAATTTCCAAATTAATTATGAATGAAAATTGGATTTTCAAGACTTAGACCTATGAAAAACAAATCTTGAATAAGAATTCCAAACAATTTGATTCTTCATACCTTCCCTTGAATGCTTAACTATAAAACCTTGGAAAATGAAGAAAGAAGACCAGATTTTGCTGGACAAGGGTTGAATTGTGGTCTTCCTTTGGATGAATTACGCCTCCATTAGCCTTCAAAAGAGCTTCACTTTCCACTAGCCTCCAAACACTTAGCAAATTCTAGAAATTATCCTCCAACTTATCAAGAAATTCGCCTCCAACTCAGCTAGGATTCGCCTTTCAAATTGCTCCTCAATTTCGCACTTAGAAGGATGAATGAATGATTTGCATTTGCTACAACACCCCTCTCTTATATAGGGCGCTCACCCTAATTAACCATGAGGCCGACCTAGGTTTTTAGTAATAAAATAAGATAAAATCCATTAAAAAGGAGGCCGACTTGCTTATAAAAGCCAATAAATGTGTTTAAGCGCTCACCTTTATTTTTTTTTATTTTTTGAATTAATTTCAAAGCTTCAAGGGTGGATTTTTATATTTATTTAAAGGCTTGAAAATTAATCAACTCAATTACAAAGGCCTCAAATTATGCGAACTAAATTTAACCTCCCCAAATGTCTTAATTTTAGCAAATTTGGTGAAAATTTGGGAATATCAAGGTTTGATTGAGGCTTAGTGAAGCTTCTTCATGATTTCGCCCTGGACCCTCTGGAAGGGTCAGGAGCTATTTTTCAATTTAAGACTTGAATACCTCATTCCCTTCACTCCAAAATCTCCCGGAAGGCAAGCTTATGTTTGTTTTGGCCTAATCAACGTCTTGCATTTCAATTTTTTATCATTTCTCATGTGTAATTAGGTGAAAATGTAAATTTCGCCCTGGACCCTCTAGAAGGGTCAGGAGCGACTTTTTCATTCTAGGCCAAAATTCACCTTAGCTTAATCATTAAACTCCTCCAAGGCAATCTCCAGGGTCCATTTCCTTCCATCACTGGGTTAGCTCATCAAAACTTTGAAGGAAAAATTGCATTTTAGGGAATTTCGCTCTGGATGCTCTAGAAGGGTCAGGAGCGAAATTCTCTCCTGAGCTCAAAATTCTCATTATTATAAGTCCAAAACCTCACCAAGGCATTCCAAATGGCATCTTTCACTGAGGTCCAGGCTTATTTTCATTCAAAACTTGGAGAAAAAGGTGGATTTAGGGTTTTTCGCCCTGGACCCTCTGGAAGGGTCAGGAGCAATTTTCCTTGCCTAGGCTTACTCCTTTAACTCCAATCAACTTTACAAAGCTAGGAAATAGTCCTCTTCATTCACCCAATCCAAGTTTGATTTGCTTTTGTAAGGCAAAATAGGGGATTTTCAAATTTTCGCCCTGGACCCTCTGGAAGGGTCAGGAGCGAATTTTCTCATTTGGGCTCAATTCCTTCAATTTTCACCTTGTCCCAGACTTGCCTTAGCGAAACTTGATAGCAAAGAGTGATTTTGAGAAAATTCGCTCTGGACCCTTTGGAAGGGTCAGGAGCGAAATTTTCATTCTTGACCAAAAATCATCATTTTTCCAACTTGAAACTTCTTTGCAAGGTAGGTTTTCATCTTTCATCATGCTAGGAATAAAGTCTCATGTCCAAGGAAGGCCAAAAATGTGGTTATGAGGAATTTCGCTCTAGACCCTTTGGAAGGGTCAGGAGCGAAATTGTCTTTCCTGGGCAGAACCCTTTGTTTTCTTCATTTCCAAACATGCCTAAGGGTTTCAACGTGCCCTTTCAACCTTTCATCGTGTCTTTGACATTTCAATTCGACCAAACTGAGCAAGAAATGCCCCCTATAGAGATTTTCGCCCTGGACCCTCTGGAAGGGTCAGGAGGGAAATTTAGGTTTTAAGCACAAATCCTTCATTCTTTCAAGTTGAAACTTCCTGAGGAGGCAAAAAGGAGTTGTCATTGTTTCATCTATGTCCAAAACTTGACTCTTTTCATTGCAAGATGAGAGCTATTGGGAATTTTGCTCTGGACCCTCTGGAAGGGTCAGGAGCGAAATTGCCTTCCTTGTCCAGAATTCATCATTTTGCATGCTTCCAAACCTTTGAATGATGTTCAACCTTCATTCCAAGAGACCCTGCACATAAAAGGTTAGCCAAAATTAGTGACAAATAAGCACAAATAAGATTTTCGCTCTGGACCCTCTAGAAGGGTCAGGAGCGAAATCTTCATCCCAGGCTAAACTGCTTAATTTTCAAGTTTGAAATCATTTCACAGGGCAAGGTTAGATGGTTTTCCAAGTTAGGAACAAGTTTTCAAGCTCAAACAAGGTGGCAAATGAAGTTTACAATGAATTTCACTCTGGACCCTCTGGAAGGGTCAGGAGCGAAATTCCTCTTCCAGGCTAGAATCCATCATTTTTTCAAGGTTTTCAAACATTTCCAATTTTCCCTTCAAAATGCCTTGCAAGTCAAAATTTGGTCAAATAAGGCAAGAAATGAGTCCTAGGTTGATTTTCGCCCTGGACCCTCTGGAAGGGTCAGGGGCGAGATTCGCTTTGGACCCTTTGGAAGGGTCAGGAGCGAGATTCGCTTTGGACCCTTTGGAAGGGTCAGGAGCGAGATTCGCTTTGGACCCTCTGGAAGGGTCAGGAGCGAAATTTGACTTTTTGAACTCTCCGTCAGGATCATTTTATGGAATATAACATTTAAGTATAAGTGACTTATACTTTAAGTTATATTCCATATATACTTTCAGGATGTTTGAGAGTGGTTTCAAACCTCTAGGAGCTATATTGCAAAATCTAGTTTTTGGAGGATTCTTTAGTTTTCCAGACTTAGTCAAATTTCAGGATCAGGACATTCCAGACTTAGCCAAATTTCAGGATCAGGACATTCCAGACTTCATCACTCACCAACTTGACCTAACTCAAGCAGAACCTGCTATCCAGGTGATCCCCCTGGCGACACTCGAAAGCTAAAGGCTAACAGACAAAACCCTAAAAGACCTAGAAAACAAACCCTAGAAAGCAAAAAGCAGGGGTCCCCATTTGCAATGGGGTGATGTGTGAAATGGTCACAACAGGTATAAACATATTTTGCCCCTTAACTTGGTTTTCTGATGTATTCAACTTCATCGAATATGGCAATTTTCAGGCTTAGGAAAACTTACGAGACAGTCTATGAAGCTTAATTATGTATCAAGATAACAAGGTAACGTGATGAATCACTACATTTTAATTTTAAATCCAATGATCAAAGTCAATGTAATGTCCGTTATTAGGACTTAAATTAATTTGACCTAGAATTCTTCAAATGAGACCTAGATCAATGGCTTGATTTAGATCCTGCAACAATTAGTTTTCAATAGATAAATAAACACATTTTTTATCATTGTTTCAAGAGAATTTAATTAGATGAGCAAATATATGTAAATTCTATAATGTTATGAAAGAATCCTATACATGACTACACTTAATATAATATTTGATTAGGATTCTCTTAAGATCTTCCCCAATAGCCTACCTGCATCATGAAGTACCCTAGGAGATCATACAAGGTGCTTTGAGCCTGTCCATTAAGCCCAGGTGCATGGAATGACACTAGTCACTCAGCCTTCCGGTCCCTCTCAGGTCACCACTACTTGAATGGACCTTATGCTACTTGCCTTCTTTTTATGTAACCTATCCCCCCTCCATAATGAGACGGTTTAGGGGAAAGGACCCAGTAGCTTAGTACGTTCCAATTCTTGTGATAAAAGTTGTTGATTTAATACCCCCATACTTGTTGATTTATTGTCCAACTTTTGTACAACATTGCACCAATAGTTGTGCCTTTAAAGTTGTTATTGTTGATGATAAGTACCAATAATTGAATGAAATATACCAGCTGTTGTGATAAGTAACCAAACATGTGATGCCACATAAGCTGCACAAGTATTCGGGCCCCTTTTGCACGCTTATTGGTCTCACTTTTTTTTTGGCCTGTTTTGGACTCCTTGGCAAAAAGCATGCTGACGTGGCTGTGAAACCTTAGTTATAAGTAGGGGACTTGCCAAGTAAGCTGTTGTAAAAAAATGGAGTGATTTGAAATTTCCATGTAGGATTTTGAGAAGTGCAAAGTTAGGGTGCACAACTACTGTGTCCTCTCCCCTAATAGTGGTAGGTCATAAATGAATCTTATCGTCATTACACATGCCTACTATATTACTAATTATGCATATATTAAAGGCAATTGGAATATCAAATGAAGGCATTTAAAAAATTAACCAATCTATCATGCACCTATTCTATTAATCAAAATATCATATATATATGTATATATTGCTGATCACTAATATATATTGAGTTTGCAAATTGTATTGAAATGTTGATCAATCTTCCTTTTCCTTTCCTCCCTTGGGTTTGTTGGGTTTCATCCTTTATATCTCTCCTTTGGGTTGTGGAGGGTTATGATTGCTCCTTAATATATATCTCTCCTTTGGGTTTCATGCACCTATTCTATTAATCAAAATATCATATATATATATGTATATATTGCTGATCACTAATATATATTGAGTTTGCAATTGTATTGAAATGTTGATCAATCTTCCTTTTCCTTCCCTCCCTTGGGGTTGTTGGGTTTCATCCTTTATATCTCTCCTTTGGGTGGTGGAGGGTTATGATTGCTCCTTAAGGATAGAACCATTGGCGCACGCACACACACACACACACACACACACACAAGGTTTCATCCTTTATATCTCTCCTTTAGGTGGTGGAGGATTATGATTGCTCCTTCTGTCCCCTTGGGATTGCTAGGTTTCATCCTTTATATCTCTCCTTTGGGTGGCAGAGTGTTCTGTTTGCTCCTTAAGGACAGAACCGTTGGATGCAGTGGTGCATGTCTGTTTGTTTGGTGATGCCTCTTCATAACCATACCTTCCCCTTACGAGGATTTATTTGATTACTCCCATAACAAGTTATTTTCATTTTGCCAATCAATTTGGGAATGATCTAATAATATGTGTAATACAATCTATTGTATGATACAATTGGCGCAAGATGCACGAAAACTAAAATTCTGAAGCCTTACATTCGTAAGACAATTCCATATCATGGTTTTGTTCTCAGATTGAGGACATGACATTTCACCCTTCCCAAAAATTGCTTGTCCTCAAGCAATGATCTTGGATTGGGTGATCAAGATGATTTCTAATTTGTAGCTTCTCATGGTTTCCCTTTTGCCGTGTTACAATAATATTATCTCAAGTTACAAATTTGAACTAGAGTTGTTGAATAATTTGTTAACGATAAGTTTTCTCTCATCTATTGAGATGAAGGTCATCTTGCAATGGCGTTGCAAGTCCAAAATCAATTTCCTCCTCTGCCTCTACCAAAAATTAATAGTGATTTATCTCTTTGAGGTAAAGTAGAAAGAGGAACTTCTCATACATTGAGACGAGGATTAGAAGCATGACACACATCTATGACCTTAATTGGTGATGTTTTCTATTAATGCTTGCCTTCTTTCACAAGATGGAAACATAAAACATTATGGTGATGCATCATAGATGATATTATCTGCCTTGTCAAGAATCTCTCTCTCTCTCTCTCTCTCTCTCTCTCTCTCTCTCTCTCTCTCTCTCTCTCTCTCTCTCTCTCTCTCTCTGTCTCTCTCTCTCTTCAAATGGTAATTTCTAGTTACTCTAAAATAGAATCTCTTCATAGATGATAGGAATCTTATTTTAGATAAAAGACATTGTTTCTTTATTTATGATTGATTACACCTTGTAAGCTCTTACTGTATATAGCTTTGCTAAATACTACCACTATCTCGTACATTACACATAATGGGTTGAGCAAATGCTTCATCAGTATCTTTGGGTTTTTCCATAAGTATCAATGTGTTTAGATGTTGAACAACCCACCAATATATTTCATCATATCCTTTGCTATGATACCTTTAACTAGTTGTACTACCCTCTTCTAGAACAAAAGTATACTCTTATGCAGTCTATCCTTTGTTGGGGATTATGTACACATTCCAATTTTTTGATATATTGAGACGATGAAGCTTAAGGTTGTGATAAAAAAAGAAAATAATATTTAACCAATGTATCTAACATCAGTGATAGAAATAAATAGAACATTATGCAAACACATGGTTACATGAGACACCAATGTTTTGTCGGAAACCCTTATGCTCACAACTAAAAAGTATTCATTATTATGTTATCTAAAGTCTAAACATTCAATACAAGAAGTCTCTTATAAAGTCTCAATCTATAATATTATAACATACCCTTGTACAATCAACCTTCCAATGTTTATCATTTACCACCAGCCAATGTTCTATCCAAAAGACCAACCTTAGAAAATCCACATGATAAGATACACATATCGATCACCATGAAATATTAATAATCCAATTATCCAACAAACATGAACTCCATCCTTATTACAAGTGTACTTGTGTTTCTATTCATGTATCGAATAACACTAAATTTCGTATGTAGTAGTGAGTTTTCCTCCAAATGACTTGTGGTGGTTACCACAATATCAATGCATGTAAACATACACACATATTGTACTCCAACAGTTAGCCCCTCTAATGCTTTGCTTTCTTTGTGTGGAAAGGTTCACCCCATTTATTATTTTCAAACTCCCCTAGTCATGGTTTCTGTTAAGGAGGTGGTTGAAACTTACTTTTATTACACTTGTCGAAGTCTGATCTATATATCCAATTTTTTATGGCCTTCTCTTTCAAAATTGCATAAGTGGGTTTGGAGTTGTTGTAGCCTCTAACCAAGGATGCTATTGAGATTTTTCCTTGTGCTAGGGGTTTCCTTATCATGATATTTTCTTTCGTAGAAGACTAGAAGTGGTATTTAATGTCTGGTTGTGGTTGTGGTGTGAGCACTCCCTCTCTCTTAAATTGTGGTTTCCTTCATTCAACCCTTTGATAAAATTTGTGAGTGTGGTGCTTTTTTGTGTAAGGTTGCTTTAAATTGTGTTTAATGTTTGGTTATGGTTGTGGGGTTAGCACTCCCTCTCTCTTAAATTGTGGTTTCCTTCATTCGACCTTTTGATTAAATCTGTGAGAGTGATGCTTGTTTGTGTAAGGTTTCTTTACCTCCCTCTCCAATTGTAGGATGATACTTTCTTTATGGATATTGACAATGTTATTGTTCATTCTTTCAAGATAGATTCAACCACATCCAACATTAGCCATTCCACTTTTGCCCATATTTTGGTGGACATGACATCTCTAAGCCTCTTCATGTAGAGGTCATCTTTATGGTTGAGGGCAGGAAGTGGATTCAACCACTTGATTATGAGAGTCTACCATTTAGATTTTGACAATGCTTTGCTATTAGACATCTCTCTTCTAATTATCTTTGTCCTCATTGTAAGAATGTGATCTCTAGTGCTTGGTGGTGCAATTCCCTCCCTAATCATTGGATTGTGGTTTCCCTTGTTTCTCCCCCTTTGGAGGACAAGTTTCCCTCCTCATTGTTGGTGGATCATATTGTGGTTATATATTCTACCCCTATTTTAACTTTCCCTAGGATAATGTGGGTTTACCTATTTTTTGACCCCTCAAAGGACTTCTATATAACTAATGTAGGCTTCTCCTAAAATATTTAGCTTCATAACCCTGTTGGTGGGCTATGGGGGACTCTTGTCACCAAACAATTGTGAATTATGTGAGAAACATGATTGCTAAGTGTTAGAGTTATCTTGTATTGGCTAATAATTATTTATTTAATTATTAATCTATTATACTCTATGCTTAAGCTAAACTTGGGCATTTAATAATATTTTAGATATTTAATAATTATTCTAATTATTAAATACTCTTTATCTCTTTAGGCTTGCACATCTTTAGGGTTTCTCATTCTCCTGTCATAAGGATTGTATTGTAACTTTATTATTCGTTCCCTCTTTGAATGATAATATCTCTTTCAGAACCTTTTTTGTGTTCAGTCTCCAATCTTCTCTTGTGACAGGTATTCTTGCATACAGATCTCTTGGGATCTCAGAAGTTGTACTTTCTCAACTTCTTCACTAACAAAATTATCAACAAACTTGAAGACAATGAAACCATCAAGTAGTTGAAAGAAATTGAATAGGCCCCCAAAAGCTCTTTTCGAGCTCTACTCAGATCTGGAGGTGAGATTTGGTGATTTTTTCATTTGGTACCTGGTTTTTTCTATCAAAGTCAGCCCTCTTTTCTGCACTTCGGGAGCCATATCTTGGGCAAAGAGACTCCATTTTCGGAAAACGAATAGGCCTCGAAAGGTCTTGGAGAGTTCTTCTCAGATTTGGAGTTATTTTTTTTAGAAAAATCACTAGATACATAAGATAGTGTCTGTCACATTTTCTTTGCTCTTGTCTTTTTTCTGGCTATCAGATTGTATTAGGTTTTTGTTTTACATATTGTGGGGAGGTGTTATTTTTTACTATTTTCCTGTAATTTACTTCAGAAAATCAGAACACCTACACTAAAACAAAAAACAAAAAAACCCCTTCTGCATCTTCTATCTAGTATGAAAGATCACTTAATTAAAAAAATCAAGAGCAGGTCCAGGTTCAGATATAGGTACACATGGCCGATTCTTCAATTAAGCTTCTGAAATCCCGAAACTATCACCTTTGGAAAGCTCGTATGACGAGGCTTCTCAGATCAAGGGGGTTGTGGTCCTGTTCGGATGTGGATCAACCCCTGTAGCAACATCCTTTTGAGATTCTTCAGCACCAGAATGGGTGTCATCTCCTTACATGTTTCAGACAACTTGCTTTTTCACCTTGATGGTTTGCTCACTCCTCAGGCTATGTGGTCCAAATTTGAAACGCTTTGGTATTGTGAATGAGTTCAGAGCATTATAGATTGAGGCAGAGCTCTCTTCTTTGTTACTTGAATCTTTTCCTCACATTGAGGACTTTCTGAACAAGTTCAAAACCACCACATCTATCCTTCACAGTAGTGGTAAACATAAGATAGACCCAGAGTGTATCTACCTGATTCTCTCTAAGCTTCGAGGTCCCTATCAGATATTTGCTTCCACCTTTTATTCTACTATGGATGCATTGGGTACACGCTTCACCATGCCTATTTTTGATGTGTTTTGTGATCGCTTGACTCGTGAGCAGGCTCACCTATCTCAGTTGGACACTCTCGCAGGATCAAAGCCGAAAGCATTGGTTGCTCAGACATCTAAAGCGAACAAGAAACAAAAACCGAAGCCTAATCATGGTTCAGCTAGCAGTGAGCATTCCTCCAAGCCACCACCTAAGTTTGATTAAAAACTAAAGTCTTATCCCAAACAGGAGCACTTTTCTAAGTCTGGTGAGTCTTCCTCCAAGACTAAGAAGAAGTCAGATGAACTTTGCAGTTTATGTGGCAAAGAAGGTCATCCAGTTTCTCGTTGTTAGAAACGATTAGAGGTCTTAGAGGCAGCCATGCAGCGGCATCATATTTCTCCTCCTTGGCCTCCATCTTCCTCTTCTATTGGGAAAAGACATGCTTTTTCTGCACAAGCTATTCCTCATGCATCCATTTGGATTATTATTTTCGGGGCTTCTCACCACATGACACACTCATCGCAGCTTGTTACCTCACTTGCTCACAGTAATACTTTACTGATTGCAGTTGGTGACTCAGCACAACTTTCAATTTCAGGTTCAGGTTTTGTTTCGTTGACAGGTGGTTGTTTTCAGGATGTTCTTTTGGTTCCTCACATTTCTACGAACCTCCTCTCTGTTTATCAGATTTGTCATTTTGGCTCTGGTAAAACAGTTGAGTTCTCACCACATGATGTGGTTGTTTGAGAGCTCCATGATCGTGATTTGATTGTGGCTACTGGCAGTGTTGATCCTGATTCTCGGTTATATTGGTTTGATGGCTTTAAGAATTCAAATGGTTCAGGTGTTTCTCTTATAGCACATGCAGATTCAGTGAGCAAACTGTGGCATGAGCGTTTTGGCCATGTCAACTACAGATACTTACAACAGATGAGCACACAGGCACTTGTTATTGGGCTCCCTCAAATATCCTGTATTGATGGTGTATGTCGAGGTTGTGCACTTGGCAAGCATCACCATGATCCTTTTCCTACAGGAAGAGCCACCCATGCTAAGGCACCCTTGGATTTGATCCACAATGATCTTATGTCATTTCCAACTCCATCTTTTTCAGGGTCCAAGTATGTGCTCACTTTTATTGATGACTTCTCCAGACGCACATGGGTGTACTTTCTTAAGTACAAGTCTGATGTCTTTGATTCATTTCGAGTCTTTAAGACATTTGTAAAGAAGCAGTTTGGTCTTTCTATAAAGAGGATATGCATAGATAATGGGAGAGGATATGTCAATCAGGCTTTTACAAATTTCTGCATAGACCATGGTTCGCAACATCTGTTATCAGTTCCTCATACCCCTCAGCAGAATGGTGTTGCTGAGAGAAAGAACAGAACACTAAGGGAGATGGTCAATTGTATGCTTCAGTCACATTCTATGCAATCTGCTTTTTGGGACGAGGCAGTTAATTGTGCCACCTATATTCAGAATCGGATGCCTCATAAGGCATTGCGCTAGTTGACTCTTGAGGAGGCTTGGTCCCATGTCAAGCCTAATGTTTCTTCATTTTGAGTTTTTGGTAGTGAGGCTTGGGCATTTATTCCAGATGCTCAGAGGAAAGACATGGAGAGGAAGAGCCGACCATACATTTTTGTTGGCTACTGTGATGATGTTAAGGCGTACAGGTTGTTTGATCCTGATTCCAAAGAGGTCCTGTTTAGGTGGGATGTCCAGTTGGATGAGCGCCTTCCTCGGATGGATTCTCCATCAACAGCTTCTCCCTCCCTACCTCCTCCTCCCTCTTGATCTTTTCAGGATTTCTTCTTGCTTGAGGATGATGCAGATGATGGTCCACCTTCATCACCACCATCACCACAACCACCACCACCCATTGCTCAGCCTTTGCCCAAGTGGGCCCGGTTTACAGTCGATGCTACTGGTTCTATGGCAGGTGATCCTTCTGACACTCGTCGTACTCGTGCATAGAAATTATGTTCTAGTTTTCTAAGTCATGCCATTTCGGATGATCCTAAAAAAATTTCAGAGGCAATAGGTCACCTAGAGTGGGATAAGGACATGGATGAGGATATTCTTCCTTGATGAAAAATCGTACTTGGGATCTTTGTCCTCTGCCGAAGGGAAGAAAGTTGATTTGGTGCAAGTGGGTGTATCGTACCAAGTATGTTGCAGATGGTTCTATTAATAAGTATAAGGCTTGTCTTGTTGCGAAGGGGTTTTCTTTGGTGGAGGGTACTGATTACTCCGAGACCTTTGCTCTTGTCGCTAAGATGAATTCTATTCGCTTTGTACTTTGTTTGGCAACTTCACAGGGAAGACAGTTTTTCAGATGGATGTGAAGAGTGCTTTCTTGCATGGAGACCTTTGTGAGGAGATCTACATGGAGCAACCTCAAGGATTTGTGCATGATTCCTCTTTGGTTTGCAGACTTCGACGTTGATTGTATGGTCTCGAACAGGCTCATTGGGCCTGGTATGATAAGATGGACCCTTTCTTCCTTTCCACACTCTTTACACGTTGTCATTATGATCCTACAGTTTACATTCAACGTGAGGGGGTTGATATAGTTATTCTTGTGCTCTATGTTGATGATCTTATCATTACCGGTAGCTCGTTGTCCTTGATTCAGGATATTCAACGCGCCTTGATGGAGTAGTTTGAGATGACAGATCTTGGTCTTCTGCACTATTTTTTGGGTCTCCAGGTTATTCAGTCTTTCGATGGGATTTCCATACTTAAGCAGAAGTATGCTCTTGATATGCTTCACAGATTTGACATGCTTACTTGCAAGCCTACACCCACACCATTTCAGTCAGGTGTTGTTTTGTCTACTACTTGCTCTACACCTTTTGTGGATTCTACCTTATATAGGCAGTTGGTTGGCAGTTTGTTGTACCTGACAAATACGTGCCCGGATCTTTCTTTTGTGGTTGGTATTATCTCTCGGTTCTCTCATGATCCTCATGAGAGCCATTGGCAAGCAACGAAAGGTATTTTGAGGTACATTCGGGGAACCACCTAGTTTGACATTCACTATACTTCAGGATCCCCTCACATTGTTGGCTTCACTGACTCAGATTGGGTTGGTAACAAGGAAGAGAGTTCTGCCTCAATCTGTAATGCTCTGAACTCATTCACAGCACCAAAGAGTGTTTCAAATTTGGACCACATAGCCTGAGGAGTAAGCAAACCATCTAGGTGAAAAAATAAGCTATCTGAAACATGTAAGGAGATGACACCCATAGCCTCATCCATCTTATTCTGGTGTTGAAGAATCTCAAAAGGACGTTGCAACAACGGTTGATCCACATCCAAACAGGACCACAACCCCCTTGATCTGAGAAGGCTCGTCATACGAGCTTTCTAGAGGTGATAGTTCTGGAATGTAAGAAGCTCAACTGAAGAATCAACCATGTGTACTTGTATTTGAACCTGGACCTGTTCTTGATTTTTTTAATTAAGTGATATTTCAGACTAGACAAAAGATGCAGAAGGGGATTTTTTGTTTTTTTTAGTGTAGGTGTTATGATTTTCTGAAGTAAATTACAGAAAATAGTAAAAAATAACACCCATCCCCACAATATGTATAACAAAATCCCAGTACAATCCGATAGCCAGAAAAGAAGACGAGTAAAGAAAATGCGATAGACACTATCTTGTGTACCTGGTGATTTTTCTAAAAAAAAATAACTCTGAGAAGAACACTCCTAGACCTTTCCGATGCCTATTTGTGTTACGAAAACGGAGTCCATTTGCCCAAGATATGGCTCCCAAAGTGCAGAAAAGAGTGCTGAATTGGACCGCAAAAAACAGGTACCAAATGAAAAAAATTGCAAATCTCTCCTCCATATTTGAGTAGAGCTCAAAAAGAGCTTTCCGACGCCTATTTGTTTTCAAAAATCTAACTCCGTTAGCCCAAGTTATGGCAAAAAAACCAATATGCTGTCAAAAACCCTTCAAGAAAAAAAATGACCCCATTGCTAGTGGCAGGGAGGAGGCGAGGTGGCTGGTCGGCGGCGGAGATCAGGTGGCGGCTGGGCTGGGCAGTTCGAAAGGCAACGGTCCAGAGGGCAGCAGCGGCCGGGCATGGGTGGCGGTGGCCGGGCGGAAGCTCATTGGGCGGAGGTATGTCAGGCGACGAGAGGCTGTCGGGCGTTGGGCGGCGAGCGCAGTGTTGGGAGTGGCGGCAAGGTGATTTAACAAACTGTCGACAGGAACCGCTAACAGTAGAGCTGGTCGTGGCGGTTAATAAACCGCCAGCGGCTGGCGGAAGTGGTCGCGGCCTGGGCACGCCATAAAAAGGCCCCAAAAAATGCTTTTTAAAATTTTTTATATTTTATTATTATTTTTTCTCGAAAAACGTGCCTGCAAAAGGGCAAACTCAATTTTTTTTTTCCAGAGCTAAAGTTGTCCAAACTAGATAAATTGCATATGAAAATGGAGGTTTTTGGGTGTTCTGAGCTCAATGGTCAGGTCTTTTTGAGCTCAAAATGCCCAGAAACAAAAAGGATACCCTAGATCCAAACTAAAACCTCTGAAAAAGAACTGAAACCCTTGCCTCCAGAAAAAAGTCTTTTGAAAAGAAATCAAGAACAACCAACAGCAGATGTAGGCTCTGATACCATGAAGAAGTTGAAAAAGTACATCCTAGAACTATCACCTCTGGAAAGCTCGTATGACGAGGCCTCTCAGATCAAGGGGGTTTTGGTCCTGTTTGGATGTGGATCAACCATTGTTGCAATGTCCTTTTGATATTCTTCAACACCAGAATAAGATAGATGAGGCTATGGGTGTCATCTCCTTACATGTTTCATACAGCTTGCTTTTTCACCTTGATGGTATGCTCACTCCTCAGGCTATGTGGTCCAAATTTTAAACACTCTTTGATATTGTGAATGAGTTCAGAGCATTACAGATTGAGGCAGAGATCTCTTCATTGTAACCTGAATCTTTTCCTCACATTGAGTACTTTTTGAACAAGTTCAAAACCACCAGATCTATCCTTCACAGTTGTGGTAAAAACAAGACAAACCCAGAGTGTATCTACCTATTTCTCTCTAAGCTTCGAGGTCCCTATCAGATATTTGCTTCCACCTTTTATTCTACTATGGATGCATTGGGTACTTGCTTCACCATGCCTACTTTTGATGTGTTCTATGATTGCTTGACTTGTGAGCAGACACACCTATCTTAGTTGGACACTCTCATAGGATCAAAGCCGAAAGCATTGGTTGCTCAGACATCTAAAGAGAACAAGGAGCAAAAATTGAAGCCTAAGCAGGATTCGACTGGCAGTGAGCGTTCCTCCAAGCCACCACCTAAGTCTGATTACAAACCAAAGTCCTATCCCAAACGTGAGCACTCTTCTAAGTCTGGTGAGTCTTCCTCCAAGAGTAAGAAGAAGTCAGATGAACTTTGCAGTTTTTGTGGCAAAGAAGATCATCCAGTTTCTCACTGTTGGGAACGTTTATAGGCTTTGGAGGCAGCCATGCAGCAGGATCATATTTGTCCTCCTCAGCCTCCATCTTCGTCTTCTTCTGGGAAAGGACATGCTCTTTTTGCACGAGCTATTCCTTCTGCATCCACTTAGATTATTGATTCTGAGGCTTCTCACCATATGACACACTCACCGCACCTTGTTACCTCACTTGCTCACAATAATACTTTACAGATTGTAGTTGATGACTCAGCACAAATTTCAGTTTCAGGTTTAGGTTTTGTTCCGTTGACAGGTGGTTGTTTTTAGGATGTTCTTTTGGTTCTTGACATTTCTACGAACCTCCTCTCTGTTTATCAGATTTGTCATTCTGGCTCTGATAAAACGGTTGAGTTCTCACCACATTATGTGGTTATTCGAGAGCTCCATGATCCTGATTTGGTTGTAGTGATTGGCAATGTTGATCCTGATTCTCGGTTATATCGGTTTGATGGCTTTGAGACTCCAGATGGTTCAGGTGTTTCTCTTATAGCATATGCAGATTCATTGAGCAGACTGTGGCATGAGCCTTTTGGCCATGTCAACTACAGATACTTACAACAGATGAGCACACAGACACTTGTTATTGGGCTTCCTTAGATATCCTGTATTGATGGTGTATGTCGAGGTTGTGCACTTGGCAAGCATAGTTGTGATCCTTTTCCTACAGGCATAGCCACCCGTGCTAAGGCACCCTTGGATTTGATCCACAGGGATCTTATGTCATTTTTGACTCCATCTTTTTCAGGGTCCAAGTATGTGCTCACTTTTATTGATGACTTCTCCAGACGCACATGGGTGTACTTTCTTAAGTACAAGTCTGATGTCTTTGATTCATTTCGAGTCTTTAAGACATTTGTAGAGAAGCGGTCCGGTCTTTCTATAAAGAGGATACACAGAGATAATGGGAGAGAATATGTGAATCAAACTTTTACAAAGTCCTGCATAGAGCATGGTTTGCAGCATCAGTTATCATTTCCTCACACCTCTCAGTAAAATGGTGTTGCTTAGAGAAAGAACAAAACACTAAGGGAGATGGTCAATTGTATGCTTCAGTCACGTTCTATGCAGCCTGCTTTTTGGGCTGAGGCAGTTAATTGTGCCACCTATATTCAGAATCAGATGTCCATAAGGCATTGCGCCAGTTGACTCTTGAGGAGTCTTGGTCCCATGTCAAGCCTGATGTTTCTTCATTCCGAGTTTTTGGTAGTGAGACTTGGGCGTTCATTCCATATGCTCAGAGGAAATTCATGGAGAGGAAGAGCCGACCACTCATTTTTGTTGGCTACTATGAGGATGTTAAGGCGTACAAGTTGTTTGATCCTAATTCCAGAGAGGTCCTGTTTAGGCAAGATGTCCAGTTTGATGAGTGCCTTCCTCAGATGGATTCTCCATCAACAACTTATCCCTCACTGCCTCCTCCTCCCTCTTCATCTTTTGAGGATTCCTTCTTTCTTGAGGATGATGTAGATGATGGTACACCTTCACCACCACCACCACCACTCATTGCTTTGCCTTTGCCCAAGTGGGCCCGATTTACAGTTGATGTTGTTGGTTCTATGGCAGGTGATCCTACTGACAGTCATTGTACTCGTGCATAGACATCTGGTTCTAGTCTTCTGAGTCATGTCACTTCGGATGATCCTCAGAAATTTTTAGAGGCAATAGGTCACCCAGAGTGGGATAGGGTCATGGATGAGGAGTATTCTGCTTTGATGAAGAATCATACTTGGGATCTTTGTACTCTTCCGACGGGAAGAAAGTTGGTTAGGTGCAAGTGGGTGTATCGTACCAAGTATGTTCCAGATGGTTCTATTAATAAGTATAAGGCTCGTCTTGTTGCGAAGGGGTTTTCTCAGGTGGAGGGTATTGATTTCTCTGAGACCTTTGCTTCTGTTGCCAAGATGAATTCTATTTGCTTTGTGATTTCTCTGGCAGCTTCACAGGGATGGACAATTTTTCAGATGGATGTGAAGAGTGCTTTCTTGCATGGGGACCTTCGTGAGGAGATCTATATGGAGCAGCCTCAGGGATTTGTGCAGGATTCCTCTTTGGTTTGCAGACTTCGACGTTCATTGTATGGTCTGAAACAGGCTCCTCGGGCCTGGTATGAGAGTATGGACTCTTTCTTGCTCTCCACACTCTTTACACGTTGTCATTCCAATCCTACAGTTTACATTCAGCGTCAGGGGGTTGATATAGTTATTCTTGTGCTCTATGTTGATGATCTTATCATTACCGGTAGCTCATCCTCCTTGATTCATGATATTCGGCGAACCTTGATGAAGTAGTTTGAGATGACAGATCTTGGCCTTCTGCTCTATTTTTTGGGCCTACAGGTTATTCAGTCTTCAGATGGGATTTCCATACTTCAACAGAAGTATGCTCTTGATATGCTTCACAGATTTGACATGGTTACTTGCAAGCCTGCACCCACACCATTTCAGTCAGTTGTTGTTTTGTCTACCACTTGTTCTACACCTTATGTGGATTCTACCTTATTTAGGCAGTTGGTTGGTAGTTTATTGTACCTGACCCATACCCGCACAGATCTTTCTTTTGCGGTTGGTCTTTTCTCTCAGTTCGCCCATGATCGTCATGAGAGCCATTTGCAATCAGCCAAACGTATTTTGAGGTAAATTTGATGCACTACACAGTTTGGCATTCACTATACTTCAGGATCCCCTCACATTGTTGGCTTCACTGACTCAGATTAGGTTTGTGATGCTCAAGATCAGAAGTCTACTTCTGGCTTTGTGTTTTGTCTTGGTTCCGGTTTTATCACATGGTCTTGCAAGAAGCAGTCTGCTATTGCATTGTCATCTACAGAGGCTAAGTACCTAGCAACAGTGTTAGCCTGTCAGGAGGTTTTATGGCTTCGACAGTTGATGACTGAGTTTGGGTTCCCTCCTAATAGTCCCACTATTCTTTGGTGTGACAATCAGAGTGCCATTCACCTTTCCCGTAACGCAGTGGAGCACCAAAGGTCTAAACACATTGAGCTTCACATGCACTTCATCAGACAGTTGATTCAGGATGGCTTTCTCATCTTGGAGTACATTCCTACAGAGAAGCAGGTTGCTGACATCTTCACTAAACCTTTTGTATCTCTGCGCTATATTCAGTTGCGCTCTATGCTTGGGGTGAAGGAAGTTGTCCTTGGGGGGTCTCATTGAGGCCTTCCTTCCTTCATGTTTCTTTTTGCATGTTTTTCCCATCTCTTTTTGGAGTAGAGTTTTTTCCCATGTGGTTTTCTCTATTTCTCCGTTTCATAGAGATTTGGTTGTGATTGGGTACCTCATCAGGCCTTGTTGTCGGGACCCAAATTTACCACCTTCTTGTAGTTCCTTTTTGCTTTCCTGTATTTAGTGTTTTTAGCTACTCCCTAAGTTCGTCTTAAGGGGGGGTGTTAGAGTTATCTTGTATTAGCTAATAATTATTTATTTAATTATTAGTCTATTATACTCTACGTTTAAGCTAAACTTAGACATTTAATAATATTGTAGATATTTAATAATTATTCTAATTATTAAATACTCTTTATCTCTTTAGGGTTGCACATCTTTAGGGTTTCTCATTCTCCTATCATAAGGATTGTATTGCAACTTTATTATTCATTCCCTTTGAATGATAATATCTCTTTTAGAGCCTTTTTTGTGGTCAATCTCCAATCTTCTCTTGTGATAGGTATTCTTGCATACAGATGCTCTTGGGATCTCAGAAGTTGTACTGTCTCAACTTCTTCACTAATAAAATTATCAACAAACTTGAAGACAATGAAACCATCAAGTAGTTGAAAGAAATTGAATGGAAAATTTTGGCAATGAAATAATCATTGATCGATTACAAAATGCTAATTAAAATTTATGTTTCAATCTTGATGGATATTCAATCAAATTATCTTTTCATAGATGTTAATATTCTAGGTGAAAATGAAGTTAACGTAGCTAAGATCAATGTGGTGAAGAAAATTCTCAAAGATTTAATTTTAGATGAAAAGTTTATGAAATATAACACGGATGGAAATACAATGAAAAACTTATGCATTGTGTCTTCTTCTTTGACTTCCTTTTGAAAATAAACATTTGATTTTAGCAAGAAAATAAAAGAAGTTGGTGAAATTATTATCTACATGAAAGATATATCTCTATACTGTGATAATTCTAAATGGAAAAGCTATAAGACATGGTGATTAAATTTAGAAACTAGAAAGTGAAAATGGCTCCTCAAAACAAAGTTTCCATCATAAGGCTACTAATCAAAATTTGATTATCTTTCAAAGTAGGATGAATATAATCAAAATTTAGTTTATTCTTTGCAAGGATAATTGTCCAAATAGCCAAGGATTCATTTATTTGGGATGAAATGCTAACCTTTCAAGAAATTTACTAGCCACTTCTAAGATATCAAACATTTCATCTTTTCTTTTTCTAATAGTGCCCAAAACAATACCATCAAAGGCACTCCATCCTACATATAAGAGGTAATCACTTTTTCTCACCGTTAATATTCCCTTCTCAAGGATGATGTTCTTAACATGGACATCACAAATAAGAGACATGTTTGAACTTGCTAATCTTCCCCATGCAAATCACTTATCGCTTTATTTTATTCCAATATCATATTCTCTTTAATCTTAAAAGGCCATGCAAAAGACTGAAACACCTTGGTCTTGAAAAAATAATAACTTTCTAAAAAAATAATCTCAAGCCTATTTCTTTACACCATATTTATCTACCTCTTGGAAAAATTCATATACCAATGTTAGGGTTGGGGGAGGGCCAAATCTTCTATTATATTCCTTATGAGTTTGGAATATTGGAGCACTTGTCTCTATGGAATCCACTTCTCCAATGCATACATTTAATCCATAATCAACTTGTGGTATTTATCTACTTTGGGTTGGTCTTGAAGATGCTCGTTGATCAACTTATGCACCCATGATTAATGCCACTAGCTATGCAAGTACACCTAATTATTAAACCATTATTTATTGAGAGACTAAGTGTATTATGAAGAAATGGGCTCTATTTATAGGAAAAATGGAGCAATGGATGGTTGAGATTGAGTAATCTCAACAAGGGTCAGGATTGAATGATATTTAATCCATGTGAGGAATTTCAACCCAATCCCAGGATGACAAGTGTCAACACGAGAGAGGTTGAGAGGAGAGGGAATAAGCATTAAATGCTTGACATGATCTGAGAGTTAACTTGGGAGTTAAGGTCAAGATTGGGTTGACTGAATAAATTATTTATTCAAAGAATAATGTTTTTATCCAATGGATAAACTTTTGTGCAAAGGTAAAAGGGATAACCATGGTCAAAGCAATAAATGCTTGAGGAGACACATGGGTCACATGAGGGTTAAGTTTAGGGGTCAAAGTCCCTAACCATGGGTGCAAGTGGAATTAACCATAAATGGTCATGTAAGAGCCATTAGTGGTTTGGAAGACTTTAGGGGTTAATTTGTTGAACACACAAAGCATTTAATGTTTTTCAAAGACTTTGAAGTCTTTGAGAAGTGACTCCAAGTTGCTTAGGAATGTGACAATAATTAGGGGATGGATTAGGCTAATTAGGAAGGGCTTAGAAGAATCTAGAAGGGGGTTAGGAGTGCAAGTGAGTTTGGTGGGTGAGGGAAAATAGGATTTATTTAAAATAAAATTCATTTATTTCAATAAATAGGTGCAAGTTGCATTTTTAGGAGAATGCAAGTGGGGGGGATTTAATGATTTAAATAAATGTTTTATTTAATTTATTTATTTAAAAGAGGAAAGGAGATTAAATTAAATAAATAGGATTTATTCATTTAATTGACTGTGAATTTGGTTTAATGAATTAATTAAAATAAATTAAATAATTTATTTAATTAATAGGAGAATGTTTGAAGATGAATTAATTAAATGTTAATTTAATTAACTGATAGCTAGTGGATTTTTAACCAAATAAATAGAAAATATTCATTTAATTAAAATGGACAGATTTATGTGACTACAGTATCCTTTATTAAGATCACTTTCTTGGTTCTCAATACATTTTGAGGTCCCTGATCTTTGTTGCCTACTTTGTGGACATTAAGAGACTCTTAAAAATATTTTCTAGTTCTACACCAAAGCTCAAAAAGCTTGTAGCTAGATTCACGACTTTTTTAATCCTTTTAGCCCTGCTTCTTTTTCATAACATTTGGTTTTATTTAGGGATTATCCTTGTATATCTTTTAAGTATACTCATATTTAGCAAGTTTTTAGGGTGGCAAAACTCTTCAACATTTAGAAATATTGAAATGCTATTTTTTCAAAAAAAAACTTGTTGATATTCATTTGTCTCTATGCATTAAAGCTACGATTTTCTCTAATGTGCTTATGCAAATTATTGTGCAAGCTGGAAAAGTTGCACTTTAGGTGGATCATCTACAAGATCTTTTGGAGAACTAAGAAAAGGGTCCTTGTATTATTTCCAAAGTCTCACCTCCCTCCTTTGCTCCTCCTTGATGAAGTTTTGTATTATTTCCAAAGTCTCACCTCCCTCCTTTGCTCCTCCTTGATGAAGTTCATAAGGTTGTAACTATTCTACTAGAAGAGACCATGTTGCCCATTCTTGTTTCTCAACCCTTTAAAAAATAAAGATAATGTTGCTTGTAGTTGGTCCCATCCCTCATGGCCATCTTCCACCTCTTCTCATAGGCATGGTGCTCCTAGTTTTCCAAAACTTTGCAAGGTTCCTTGGCTATAACTTAACATTTATTTGGTGCATGCTCAATAAAGTTGTAAGGATACTTGTGAGGAAGAGGGTATGCTCATTGGATGGAAACTAATTCATGATAACTTTTTCCTTCTATAATTGCATTAGTTGCTAAGTTTTTTTATGTTATGTTCAAGCTTTGGCCCTTTGAACTATTGTCTTTCATTTGAATTTGGTTCAATTTAGACAACACGAGTGTTCCTTCTTACTACCCTTCTTTTTGGTGAATATTGTATTATTATCCTTTTAGTTAATTTAAAAAGTTAAGTATGCATATTCATTAAAAAATAAATAAAAAATTGTGATTTACTTCTAGCTTTCACATTTCCTAAGGCAAGATCCACTAATTTTTTTTGAATGATCTTATTTACTCCTTTTATGTCAATGGTTTCCTTTGCTTCTACAATATTAGTAAGATTTATTTTATATTTGACGGCCCCCATCTTCTCATTTACTTGGAAATTTTTATTTTAGTTATATGTTTAAATGACAATAATGTTACTAATGTTTATAAAATATTTAAAATGGTTTAATACAAGATTATAAATATATAATAGAAAAGTATGATTTATGATTGAAATAAAAAGTACATAGTATGTTTAAAATGATAATAAAATTAGTATATTGCATGATTTTGTAATTTAAATGTTCTCATGTGAATGTTTTTCTAATGATTCTTAAATTATCTCCTAAGTGATTTACAAATAAATAAGGATTAGCTAAATACATCAACCTTTTGCACAAAGTCCATACAAATATTTGCTAGATTGGCACATGATGACTAATGAAACGGTCAACTCATAAGGATTTTAAAATAATTTTTTAATTTTAAAAGCTTGAGGTTTAAGTTTGTATGTGCAAAATTGATTTAGATCAATTTTGTACGAGGTTTGATGTAGGTGGAAAATGAGAGATCTAAGAATTAAGACATGTTTTTTAGGATAAGTGTTATTCAAGATGAGATAGGATAACGACATTAACTAAATTTTATGCTAGAATATGTCACTTTTAGACTTGTTATTATATGAAGGACACACTAATCTAGGTGGGACCAAAAACAAGGGAAAGGGGTTTGTGTATACAATTTTCACTATTATAATTATAATATTTTGTTGACTTGTTTATTCGTTTATTTTTCAAAAGATTTTATGAACTCTTGTTTTTCAAGCTTTACACTTTTTAATCAAATAGTGCTTGGTGTATTGGTGATTTTGAATGGTCGAGAAAGATCCCACCAAGGATCAAGTCTTGATAAGAGTATTGTAGGATGTTTTCACGCTCAAATCAATGCTACATTCACATTAGAGGATTTTAATCCTTCAATAATAATTATAACACACCTGCTTGTCATGCCAATAAAACACAAGTTCGCATAGGTTCAAATCCTAAATACTTACTCACATTCGAGGATGTTCATCCTTAGATAATTAATTAAAATTCGCCCACTTTGAAAAGAGAATGACTTGCTATTGAAGAACATTTATTTCATTGATGTTTCTAGCAAACACTCTTTAATGAGGAAGAGCAATAGATTCTCCACACAAAATGCACATGTGACCATTAAATACACGTGTATCAATCGAGTATGGTCTATTAAAATAATATGTATTTTCAAATAAATATAAATCACTACATCAAATAGCATCGTTGTCCATAAAACAAAATTAATTGTGTACCAATAAAATATAACACATATGTTCAAATCCTAACTACTACACTCATATTAGAGGATGTTCATCGTTCAATAATAATTAAAATGCACCCACTTTGAAAAGGAAATGGTTTGTTATTTAGGAACATTTATTTCATTGATGTTGTATCAAACACTATTTAATGAGGAAAACAAGTAGATTCAGCACACAAAATGCACCTATGACCATTAGCTATACATGTATTTTAATCATGCTTGGTCTATAATAAAATATCATTTATTTTCAAATAAATATAAGTTGTTGCATTGAATAGCATTATTGCCTAGACAACAAAATTAATTGATGCATGTGCTTTGAAAAGAAAATGACTTCTTAATCAAGAACATTTATTTCATTGATGATTTTATTAAACAATACTTAATGAGAAAGGGCAATAGATTTGTTAGGACTGGTAAATTTTGCACTCCATCGATGTGTCCTTCTGAGTTCGTTATTCAATGCTGAGGTTTGAAACAAGCCCGCTAAATATTTCGGCACTAAGGGTCGGGTCATATTTCACTGGTGACTCTTTTAACTGATCAAATCTTTTATAAATGACTCACTACCTGGGTTTCTATTCACGCGGTGATTGGTCCCTCTGGGTGTTCCCTAGAAAGCTATTACGGATGCACTAGGTAAATCCTCTACCGTCATAAATTTCCCCACATGATCATTCAATGCGCCAAAGTGGGTGTATTTTATTCCTCCGCGAAGTTGCTAAATGTTTCCTAAGTCACTTTGCGGGTATATGGAGAATTGGAATGAATACTGTGATGATCCTATGATCCCGCAAAGTACCTCCTCATTCTCTTAGTTACTTTGTAGGTAGTCGGGGAAAAAGTAAAGAAAGCAGCCAAAATAGGAGGTAACCCCGTGTTACCACAATGGTGGTGCAGGGTGGATTGAATACTTTATGGGTGGGCAACGCTAGAAGAATTGAATTTTGGGGTGGTCCCCACCCTGTAACATGTCACTTGCGAAGGTTGCAAACTAGGTCATTTTGAATGTCCCGCTTAAGGAATTTTGATAAATTACCAATTGCCATATAATGCCTATGTGGATCAGTTGGGATTGAATGTGGACAATTACTGTGGGAAGATCGACGAATGTATTGCAAAAGTTTGGGATGAGTTCCAAATAAAAGGATCTAGATATTTAAGGCAAGCCCAAATTATTAGTCACGTCGTCGAAACTTGCAGGAATGCTTTAAAACTTGTGAAAGGGATATGATGGTAGTTGAGTCATGAACATATATCAGAAAACTAGAGTCATCACGAACAATTCACACAAGTTTCTTGTTGCAGAAAAGCGAAATGGACCAACTCGCACAAATCAATATAGTGTTGCGGATCAAATCTTGATAGCTAGCAGTTAAAAGAATAATTTGGAAGCTTCTCCTTCTTCTATATATTCTCATTCCTTCTCTTTTGTACAAGTTTTGGAACTTGGTGTTATGCAGGGCATAATAGAGATGTGCATAGTTTTTTGAGTCATAGTCTGAATATGTAATATGTAGAAGTTTGATTTTATCAGCAAATGTTAGCCAATTTATGAGATTTTAATGTTACTGTCAAGGAATTGTCTCCATGTTGTACTCATTTACTTCATATGAATTTGAAATATCATGGATATTTCAATTTGTCATCACAATTTTCTGTGATTGTACAGTGTATTTGTGGGTTTCCTTCAAGGAAGAAATTAAATGCTATGTATAAATTGTTTTGGGTTTAAGAGCACAATAAGGATCTGGAAGAGGAATTTTATGACAATATGAAAGGATTCATTGTTGCAAAGCATCAACATGTTATGAATCCACTGGTTAAATTTAGTTTGTTGATAAGGTTTCTTTTGTTATTATATGTTTGACTCTTTGGCCCAATGTTAGGCACTGATCTATAAAGGGCATAGTGCATTTCCAAAATAATCTTTTAATTTGATAAATTTTTGTTTCATGTTTTGTTTGGTTGTATAAATTATATGCTAATCAATGAAGTTTGCCCAAGATCTGAGCCAATTTTGAGTAATATTTCATGTTTCTTGGCATAATTCCGTGAGAACATCATTTGTTGAACAATACCCTATTGAGTATGTGTAAGTATATCCTTAGGTATTGTTAAAAGGGTCACCCCCCTAGGTCCTACAGAGCCTAAAGTGCAGGGGAAATTTCTTATTTCCTCTTAGTTGGCCAAGTCTAGTGTCAAGATTGAGCATAAAGTCTGGCTATCTTTTAGATCCTAGCATTTTGTTGATTTGGGGAACCAACAAGATTCTCCACATAAAATGCACTTATGGCCATTAAATACATATGTATATTTATTATGAGCGATCTACTAATATATCATTTACTTTCAAATAAATATAAGTTATTAATTAAATACCATCAAGTTGTCTAGACAAATAACTAATTTATGAATGTGCCATTAAAATACAGCACACAAGTTCAAATCTTAAATACTACACTCACATTGAAGGATGTACTAAACGATATCACTAAACGATAGGAAGGACCGTTCCACAGGCAAAGTCTGTGCATTTTTATCCACAGACAAGATGTTTATGCTAGAAAGGTATATAGGATCTTTTTCAATTCAAGAAAGCCCTGATTTGGTTGTTTTATGGATCTAGAATAAAAAAAATACTACGCAATTGATTCCATCAGAACTTTTTTTATATTAAATCAAATCATATAGGGGACAACCAACACACTGTCCAGAAAGAATAACAATTATATTACACCAGTTCAGATAGGCAAGACAAAAGATTAAACCAAAACTAATCTTAAACATAAATAATGATTGCAGCTGCTTGAAAATTTTCAAACAATCATTGTAGCTGTTTGGAAAAGAACATCTCTTTTTTATACATGTGCAGAATTTGCCAGGTTTTTAATACATCTGCAGAATTTGCCAGGTTTAACTTGTCCAAATGATAACTGATTTATCACATATTCTCTTGGAAGTCCCAACAGAACTTGCTATTTGATTCCCTGTAGATAAAGCGCTCTTCAAGAGACATTATTAACCGTACTCTGGTTTTTATTAACAGTTTGTTTACAGAGCTTACATCGGTGATAGGTATGATACAGGTGCATTTTTATCTTCCCAATACATTTTTTTGTTTATTTATAAGTTGGAATCTGAACCAACAGGTCGGACGCATACAGCTATATATAAAAAAGAGTTAAACCATGATATTAAAATCTGGCTTTCCAATAGATAGGAGTCAGACAGCTTGGATCCTATTTGTTAACAAAATGCTATTTAATGCTAACTATAAAATATAAAGTATCTATTAAGTCGGGTAAAGGTCCAATCAATATTTGGTTCAGTGCATTTTTTCAAATATATGTATCAATAAATGTTTATGTTTTCATTATAGAATCTGTTTTACTAAAATAGTGATATGACATGAACGTTTGGAATTTATAATTCATTTAGAATTGACATGATATTTGTCCTATTTGTAACTACGTTTGGCAATATTCTAGTAATCATGCTTAGGTGTGCAATGGGTATGCCAAAGAGGTGTGGAAGGTCAATTAGAGAAAATTGTGGTCCATTATTTGCATAATTATGTGTAGTACATGAGGTCAATTCATAGGCCATTTTAAAAATAGTGTTGTTTGTGCAACATAGGTCTCAATGGAGAAGCGGTAGCTTCAAATAAGTGAGATTAGATTTTTACAGTCCATCACGATTGTTGTATTTGTTTTTTGGATTTCAATTATGTAAACTTTTTTGCATCGACGTTTCATATCATACTCAATGATCCATCGTCAGGATGAGATCATCCTACAACTCTCTCATCCTGATGATGGATCATTGAGTATGATCCGAAACATTGATGCAAAAAAGTTTACATTGTTGAAATCTAGAAAACAAATACAACAAGCTTCAAATCAACTATGTATCCAGTTATAGGTATCCAAACACAACTGAAACAAAACCTCTAAATGAAGAAGGCAATTGGAGATGGAGATGGAATGAGAGAGGGAGAGATAGAAAGATAAAGAAGATAAAGATAGAGATGTGAAGTTCTATATATAGAGAGGTAGAGAGAGGGAGATATATAAGGGTAGAGAGAGATGGATAGTTGTCGAGATGGAGATAGGGAGGCAAAGAGATAGATATAGAGGTCTAGGAAGAGGGAGCAAGAGAGAGAGGGAGACATTTCTAGAGATAAAGGGGAGAGGTAGAGAGATATAGATGGTCCCACGCATGCACACGCACGCGCGCACACACACACACACACACACAAGCAAAGGTGATAGAGTTGAAAATCAAAGTTTATGAGTCACACACACATGAGCAGACGTGAAGGAGTTGAAAATCAAATTTTATGAGTCACACACACACACATGAGCAGACGTGAAAGAGTTGAAAATCAGACTATGAGTAGATTTATGAAGCAAATTTGAGTAAATTGATGACGCATATATGAGCGGATTTATAAAGCACATTTGAGGTAGATTCATAATAGATTTTGAAATTGATTGAAGACAGATTTTGTGGAGGATTTCTATCAGGTACTGAAAGTGATTGAAGGCATATTTTGTGGAGGAACTATAACATATCTAAGAGGAAAATTATAGCATATTTGAGCAAACCTTTTAAGGTAATTTTGTTGTAGACTTAAGGTAGATATTAAGAAGATTTATTCTTCAAAAAGTTGAATATTTTGGTTGTTCCAAAGGTTGGTGCCTAGATCCATAGAAGAGATTGATGTCTTTTGCTAAGTTGGAGCTCAGTTGTGGGGATTGGTGTCTTGAGTTTGTTGGTGCCTACAAATCATTTAAGAGGGGACTCTTGTGTCTCCTATGGGTTGGTCCATACGAAGTTTGTAATTTTTTTTATATAAGTAAATATTTTTATGCAGTTTTCTCCCACAAGGATTTCCACGTAACTCTTGTGCTCTTCTTGTGTGGCATAATTGCTCTTGTGTGACTGATATTGTTGTGGTTATTAAGTTTTGAAAAAGTAAATGAAAATTTAGGCAAATATCTCTCTCTAACCCTTTTTCATTTTACTATTCCACTTTCGACTAACCAATTTCCACCCTTTATTTACAATTTCTACCAATATCTTATTATTGGCATTTGATAGATGTTTAATAAAAATATGTAAAAATAATATAAATTATTGTATGACATATATAAATAATTTTAAAATAATTATACATCAACTATCATATATATACTTATTTATTCATAATAAACTACAAAATTCCCATGTATCTAATTTTAAAATCTTATATTAAATTGAATAATATTATATTTAATAATAAAAAAACATCAATTAAAAAATTTAATAATATTTTATATATTGAAATTAAGAATCATATATTTATAAAATTTGATTAAATAATTAAAATATTTATTTAAATTTTAAAAGTAATGATCAACATAAATTATTTTGTGTGGATTTAAATTCATTTTTAACTTGGTCAGCCAAATGTTTCTTCAAATTTGAAAGCATGTGCTGGTGGGATAAAGGTTTGGTTGATCTGTTAGAAAGTTGGTGGAAAGAAAACAAAACAACAGGAACTCCTAGCTTTTTCTCTACCAAAAAATTGCAATATCTCAAAGTCTAAGCTTAAGAGTTGGAATCGAGATATTTTTAAGAACATATTTCAGGATACAGAAAGAATTCAAAGAGAGTTGGAATATTTAAATGGAAAAGTCATTCAAATAGGGATGTTTAAAGAAGATTTTGAAAAGGAAAAACAACTCCAACATGAGCATATGGAAGTTTTAGTCGTAGTAGAGTTTTTGTGGAGAGATAAAGCAAGAGAAAATTGGCTCAAATTGTGACACTCCAACACTAAATTCTTCCACCTTTCGAAGAAGGTAAAAAGAAATTGAAACATAATCAATGAGATGTGCATATTGGACAGTGTCATAACTAATGATAGAGATAAACTTGAATTAGAGGTGATCACACACTTTGAAAATTTACTCGCAAATGATAATGTTGTAGTCTTCAATGATAATAATGCTTAATGCACCCTTCACACTGGAAGAAATCAAAGCAACTACCTTTAATCTCCATCTAGACAAATCACCTAGGCTTGATGGCTTCTCCACCTCTTTCCACCAAAGATGCTCATGTTTCCTTAGCATTGATATTCTCAAAATGATCAAGGATTGTAGAGTCTAAAAGAGGTTTGTTAAAGACATAAACAATACTATAAATGCTTTAATCCTGAAGAAATTGGTTTCACCTACTTTTGAGAATATAGATCGATAACATTATGTAGCATGGCTTACAAAATTTTGACAAAGGCTTTGGCTAATCATTTGAAGAAAGTTCTTGGCTCGATAATCTCCATAGAGCAGATTGGATTAATGTCAGTGCGTGAGATTGTCAATAATATAATTTTGACCAATGAAGTCATTTACACAATGGTCACTGAGAGAATAAAGGGCATGCTCATAAAACTAGACATTAAAGTAAGGCATATGATCGAGTTAATTGGAGATTTGTGTAGATAGTGATGCATCGATTTGGATTCAATGATGCTTGGTTGAATATGGTCCAGTTTTGTATTTCTTCTCCAAGGTATTCAATAATGGTAAATGGTTCTTTATGTGGTTTTTTCAATGCAGGGAATGGATTGAGATAGGGGGGCCCTATATCCCAATTCCTATTCATAATTATGGTTGAAGCAACCAAACGCGCCTTTAAGAATGGTAAGCATGGAAATCTTTGGTCAAGCATTAAGGAGGTTGATGGTATTGACCTAGTTTGGATGACATTTTACTTTTTCATGAAGCAACCATGAAAGATGCATAGGGGATTAAAATGCTTTGGAGGAATGCTCCACATTGTCAGGTCAAACCCTAAATAAAGAAAAATCTGAAACAATCTTTTATTGAATTAATGATGATTTTGAATAATATAACTAAAAAATATCTGTTGGTATTGAACTTTCTCCAAGAGCATTTCTCATGTAAATCTTTACATTTTGTACAATCTTGTGGATGCATACCATTCTATTTACTTTTATACTTATTAGATAAAAAAAATCAAGTGTCGTTGATTATTATTTGAATACATAATCTTAAGTTTTTATCATCTCAATATCAATTGTTTGCAATAAGGATATAAATTCCTAATAATTAATATGTGTATTTACATTTATACATATACATATATACATATGAATACACACACATGTATATATAGACTTTGCCCTTAAAATCGTGACAAGTATTTAATGTGAAAATGTAAGAAAGACAATTTAGATCTCACATTTCTAACTACAAAAATTTATTCTTATTAAGAAATCTATACTCTTTTAATCAAACAATAAACTTCTAAAACATAATAAAAAACAATATTAATTAGATTTATACATTAAATTAGAACTTTTATTTCATTCATTGTTTATTTGAGCTATCTCATTATAATTTAATCTCAATATTTTACATTCTATATTATAAAAAATGCTTACATTTGTTTTTTTCAAATGCTTATATTAATTAATTAAAAATTATTCATGATTATAGTTATCTACCAAAGCAACTATAAAAGTAATTAATTAAAAATTATTCATTATTATAGTTATCTACCAAAGCAACTGATAAAAAGTAAGCATTTTTAGTGCCCAAGTTCCTACAAATATGCTTTAGCACCATGCTTATCCAAGGTGACAAAGAGAATCAAGGAAAAATAATTAATAGTAAAAAAATATGGAATAAAATAAATCATTGGTTCCAATTTTTTAAGGTTTGCCCTTGGAGGAAGCAATTTAAAAATTCATAGAAGCTATTGTTTCCAATCAAATGCCATAAACGTGGAGGGGAAGGAGATTAGCCCCACACAAGTTACCAAATCAATTCCTTCGAGGAAAGGGACCTTATCTAATACTTTAAAAAATTATTGCTTCATATTGATCATAACTTTGATAGTTTTTGAAGCAACCGGGTACGGATTAGTTAAAGCATATTCCCCTTGTGTTTGTTGAACCCAACGAAAACGAGATGTGTGATTTACTTCTACCATTTTTTACTTCAACTTTTTAAGGGAGAGTGATCTTGTTGCCACGCGTATATATATATATGCATACATGCATGTCTACACAAATATATTATGCATATGTGTATGTATGCATGCATGTATGTAATTTTATATAAGTTTATCATAAAATGATTTCTTTTTTCAAGTCTAAAATATTGTTGAAACAAAGTCTTTGGTAAGATGGTGAAAATTGTATGTCCCTCTAAACAAAAAAAGTCAAATATCTTTAATCTGCGTAACTCATAAAATTTTACTTTTGGAGAGCATCTAAAAGTAAAATTATCAAGTTAGTTTTGAAACGTCCATCAAACAAATTTAGCAAATGCACCTAAAGAATATGATAATCAATCTCAATGCGAAAGAGATGTGAACAGAGTTTGAATTGTGACAAAGAGAGCCTCAAATTGTAGAGCAATGAGAGCTTAGTATAACTTGGAGATTCAACAATCCCATCCTTAAAATGAAGATGTTTATTATGATAATGTAAGGAAAAATGTTATTAAAGCTCTAACTATTTGGAGCATGGATAGACTCATGTATCTCTAATTCTCTTATTTATGTCCTCTATAGAAAAGATCTAGTGTATTAATTAAAAAATTATGCAAAGGAAGTTTTTTTGTTTCAATACCTACAAAGATTGACATATTAACTAAAGTATATCCCATGTTGTGTTGGTTGTATAAATTATTTCAATACTTCATATGGGTATCTAGAGAATTCAACCAAAGTATTGACCATCTATCTAAGCCCGAGTATCATATTTGCCTCTTGAAAGAATACAACAATAATGAGTCATTGATACCAAATTTAATGACAATAATATTTTGAGAAAATGACTTTTATGATGAAGATGCCTATATAACATGGAATTAAACACTCTTTCAGTTTAATTTCAATTACCTTTTCTAAGATAAGGCATATCTAAGTAATTTGGATAGTTTGAAATTGAAGCCAAAAACACTACTTATTAAGAGTGGTGAGGGTGCTACAATTAAAGAGTGGCCAAGAAAAAATGATCAATAGATATACATATGAAGAGACCATCTTATCCCTTTACCATTTATAATTGAGGAAAACTTATATGGAAATACACTTTGAAGTGTTAAAAATCATATATTTTGTATTATCAATATTTACTCAAAGATGACACGTGTCATAAAAGGATGCCAATATATGTAATTGTCTCTTGAAACCTTCCTTTGAGTGAGACATTAAAATTATTTCATTTGCAAATAAGAGAATAACAACATAGACTTTGTACAAGTAACCCTCCACACCCAAGCAACTTGGAATGATTTTCATGATCTCATTATGTATAGACCAAAAATATGTCGTTTATATTGGACATTTTTTATAGATGAAGGGTGGCATTTTCATCCAATCCAATTAGTTGCAAAAGCTAAAAAATTACTTTTTAGTGGTAAGAGTTAGTTTTTAATAACTTTTGTGGAATTTGACCAACATTTATACAAAGACAATTGTTTTGTCATTTATGTCCCACTTAAGAGATTGAAATTGTGAATTCATATTCAATGTGTCATTCTTAATCAAATCCAAATGAGCTATTATTACATATATGTATACATGTACACATACACATATGTATGTATGTATGTATGTATGTATGTATGTATGTATGTATATATGTACATATACACATACACATACACATACACATACACATTATATATATGGGATTATTTATCTACATCCCTTTACTACATAATTAGAGGTGTTTGACCACTTTTCAGTAGGAGGTTGTTAATTTTTAGGTGTAGGGTATTATAGAAGGGTTCGTAAAATGTAATGCTCATCACTTTATTTTTAAATTTTTTGTATAATGTTGGTAAGCTAGCACAAAAATAATTAAATGTTGAATGGATTCATCATATTAGGGATGAGTTAGTGAGGCATTGCCCTTATGATTGTGTAGAAAATAAGATCTACATCAAGGATCACATTTCTATACCCACTTTACACTAAGGAGCTTCTAATTCTTCAAATCTACATTATGAAGACTTTCTAGGAAACGCCCTTAGAATTTTATGGCCTACCTCTTATTCTTAAAATGAATAAGAATCATATAAATCTCATTAAATCTTACATTGGACCTTTTGAATATAGTTTAGATGATGACCAAATGTGTGATAGTGTTGTTATTTAGACTTTATACTAATTTTATACTTAGGATCTTATGGTTGGTTCTTTTTGTGGAGACTTAAAATGTAGTAATATTATAGATATTGAGCAAATGCTATAAATTTGTTCTTTAGCTCTTACACTAGTTCTTTAGTTAGAATCTTATGATTGGTTCTCTTTTTTGTTCAATTATTTATTTATATGGGTGTTTTGATAATTTTCATGTATGGAGATAATTGGTTTTGATCACTCGTTGACTTTGGATTTAGTCGAAGGTTATTAAAAAGACCTCATTATACGAGTGGTTTGTACAATTTAAACATGTCTTTGACATATAGGCATTCTTTGCCCACTAAGTTCACTTGAAATTATTGTAATGGAGTAAGATGCACACCAAGAAATATCTAGGATAATTAAATAAATACTATTGATTAAATAATCAACCAATATTGAAGGAGCTAAGATTGGAATAATAAATGCATTATTGAAATTATGAAATGTTTATAAATTAAATGTAATACTTAACTTTATTTTTTTATGGTAGAGTGTAATGTTAATAACTAATTTACCAATATGCTATAGTTTTAGGGCTTGGTTAGACAAAGATCTCATAATGTATAAAATGTCTTCTCTTTGTTGTTTGTTTAGATCCACGCTCATATAACTATTTCCCCATCTACAAAATTGATCTAGCATATGTATGTGTGAGCACGAAAAAGTAAGCTAAAATGATTGAAATGCAAATGTCCTCCAAAGTCAACAAGTGATCAAAACCAATTATCTCCAAAGAAATGACAAATGTCCTCTTCAAAGGCAAGTGTCAAGGCTTATGATGACAAGTGGAAGAGAGGCGACACATCAATTTAGGAATTAAACACCCAAATATTTGATTCTTTTCCAATTTTATTAAATAAGGAATGTGTACATTGTTTGGATAGGGTTGGTTAGGAAGGTAAGGTTGGTTGGCAACAAGGTTAGTTAGTAGGTTAGGTTTAGAAGAAGGGTTAGAGGAGAGTTAGAGTTAGGAGCCATGTGCTTCAAATAGAATTATTTGAATTATTTAATTCAAATAAAAAGGCTAGGAAGAAAGGGGGTGACATGAATTAAATAAAATAAATAATGTATATTTTTTATTTAATAGAAGAAAAGGGTGGGAGGAATTAATTAATAAAATGCTCAACAAGAGACATTAATTAATTAATTAATTGGAAGGTGGATTGTTCAAATGGATTTATATTAATAATCAAAAGTACCAAACAAGTATGTAATATGTTGGGATGGTGATTGAATAAAGACGCTTTATGATTTTTTTATGATTCTCTCATGTGAATGTGATTTGTAAATGAATCAGGAATACCTTTAAATATAAAAACAAAATGATCAAAATCCACACAAGCATGCATTGGGTTGATGCAACAACATCCAGGGGCTTAGAAAAATCTTGCATCACCCAAAAAAACATTTTATTTTGATTTTTAGCTAAGGGTGGGTGATTAAAAATAAATGCATGCATCTGTGTGTCTCTAGGTACCAAGGAAAGTGTTCTGGAGGGCATATAAGGTTGAAAATATTCAATATTTATGGTCTATATGTAAAGGCAATTGTAATTTTCATGAAGGGACACCTTTTTCTATCATTTGCCATGCTAAAATAATAAAAATACACTTTTGGATGTGGGAACAAGGAATGGGAGGAGTAATGTATTCATATTTATTGAATGGTTAAATAAAAATTGGAAAAGACACCTTTTTAGGCACCTGCTTGGGAAAATTGAAAAGACACCTATTTAGGTGGCCTCCTAGGGAAGATAAAAGATCATCTGTTGGATATGTGTTGTAATTCCTGAATGTCATGTGTTGTACATGAAGAGGGGGAGTGGGATTTCCAAGAGGCACAAGAGTATTATAAAAGGGAGGTTTGGGCTAGAGGTTATTCAATTAGAGTTGAGTCCTTCAATGTAGAACAATCATTGGAAGGCTTATAGCCCCAACTTTCATATTTGTAAAGACGATTTGGCCAATATTATGTAAAGTTTGGAATATTGAAATTTCTTTATTCCATTAGAGTAATAAAATCAAGTATTTTCTCTTGCATTTTTGGTGTATTTCTTGTGTTGTTATTGTAGGGCCAAGCCTCCCTTCATCATGGGTTGACTCACAATGACTAACAAAAATGTCAACAAGAATTCAAATTTTAAATATAAATTTTAAAAGATCGAGGTATTCATTTCCACACATGAAAGTGACTTAGGTCAAATTTACATTATTGGATTTGATGCAGGGTGGCAATTAGGAGATCTAGGAATCAAGAATTATTTTTTAGGATAAGTATTGAGGGGATATAATAGGATAATGTCATGAACTAAAATGTATGCAATAATATGCCACTTGTATACTTGTTATTGCTTGAAGGACACTCTAATTCAAGTGAGCCCAAATCAAAGAGGGAAAGGGCATGAGTATGCAATTTTCACAATTATGTTTTGCACCTTTTTTGATGTGTGTGTAAACTAATACAAGCAAAAGATATGGAATGTACACTTATTATTGTACACTCCTCATAACGAATGCTTTGTTTAAAGCCTAAAAAAAAGGTAAAAACATGTGAAGAACAAACTCTATCACACATTTAGAATAAGCACTAACTATAGCTTCCTTGAAAACCAATATCAAAATATTAAAAGTAAAAAAGGAGTAAGGGGAGATATTTCATCTAAGTGAAAAGTGGTAAAACTTTGATTAAGTGAATTTTTTTGATAAATATCCCTTCAACGTGGAAATCAGTATGATCCTATTATTATAAAACATAACTCACAAGAGGAACATTAGTGACATATGTGGCTAGTTGCATCAAAGGATGTGATGAATTGGATATAAGAAGAAAAATATATGATTATGATAAAACATGTAAACATGGAAGAAGATAGAATCCTATAATAAGAATGTAAAAACATAGGTAAAATGTGATTGTGATAGTAAAAATAACATGGTAAAGAAAGGTCTCCTAATGTTTCTGGAATGAAGGAAAATAACAAGATAATGATATCCATAAGTGCTAGAGGATAAACACAATTTAACGATATCTCGGATCATGTGAACACAAGTTAGATGTAATATAAAATGATGATAGAGATCATAAACATGTAATCATGAGATATAGGCATGACATGGATCATAAAATATAAGCACGTGGTCATGAGATAAGTAAATCAAAGCATAAACATGGTATCATAAGACATGATTGTCATAACTATATGATAGCTTGTAAATATCATAAACATATAACATGTAAGAAATATATGATTAAAAAAATGAGAAATGTATAGATATGAGTGATATCATATGCATCTATAAGTTTTAGGAGAATCCTAGTAAGAATCAAATGTACAATGGCAATGTCATAAGGAATTGACACCATAAACATGGAAAGCAAAGAATTGAGGGATATCATCGATATCTAACATCTAGGAAATTATAAGATAATAACAAAACGAAAAAGAATAAATGCAAGACACGAAGCATTACATAATAACCCTTTCTACAATATTAGATTGTAATAACCCTTGCTACAATATCAAATTAGATTTGGAGAATTTCTTTCGACTTATATTTCAGAATTGCAAAAGATGGAAAATAGATAAATTAGGTAAACCAAAATATTCATCAAAACACACCAAATTGAAACATAACCTTATACAATTGATGTCAAATGTTTCTTACTGATTTTGACATGGTTTTTGTGACATATTTTTTATTGAATACATCTGGTACCAATGGTATACATTTGCTACAAATTTAATCAAATAGAACCCCCAAACTGGTGCTCAGACACATAAAAACAACAACTTCCAAATAACTATTCAAAATTCTCACAAATATTCTTATCAGTAAAATACATGAGAATACACTCCAAAAAAAATAGAACCATAGCCTCAAGGCTACGAATGGTTTATTCTAATTCAAAAATGCTAAGAACACAAACTACTGCAAAATCTAGAGCTATCTTGCAACACACAAACTACCAAAACTGAAAGAAACATTACAAACCTACACGATGGTAATCTATTAGTGATACTACACCATGATGAAACTTTGACTCCCATCCTTTGTCCACCTAAAAACCCTCAAACATCCTATTTGTGAGCCTTCTTATCCATAGGTTTGACAACCAAGTTGAAGAACAAGAAGTTAATTAGCAAAATAACAAGTGAATGAATGAATAATGAGAACTAACACCACATAAATACCAAAACATATTCAACCACATATTTGGGCACCCAAATCCCACCCCAAGGAGGAGAGGTTGTTTGCATTCCAATAATGTAACTCTCTCTTCCACTTGTCCTGCACCTCCTAACACTCCCCTTAGCAACCCGCCACTTGTTTGTGTTAATGTTTCCAATTGCCACACAACATTCTAAAATATTCTTTCCAATTTCCCATGCCACAATTCTTAAAGTAATTTAATTTGAATATCTTTTGATGGCTAAATAATATTTTTGATTTAAATTGGACATCAAAATAGGTATGATTTTCTGTGTTCTCCATTGCTCTTGATTTACTATTTTTGGATAATTTTAATTATTATAAGCAGTAAGTTCTATTTTTAGAAAGGGGACATGACACATATCTACACATATAAGAATCATGCAATAGATAAAGGAAAGCACATGAGATAAATGTAAAACATAGGAAAGCATACAAGTCTTATACATAACATGGGAAAATTGAAAAGGTGGAACATAGGAAAACACAAGGTATATATGAAGGGCCCCCAAATAGGGAAATAATGTATAAATTAGAATTTAGAAGGTAAAATGAGAAATCAGAGGTGCACAAAAAACACAACATATACAAAAGACCAAATCATAATAAGAAAAACTAAATTTTAAATACTTATATTTAAATCAAAAGAATATTGAAGGTTTCAAGCAACAAAATTAGAGAGATCACCATTTAATAAATCATTTTCATCCCAATAGGTAACATCAAGTTCTTCCTCCTTGATTTAATGGCTCTCATCTTGATAAGAAGTGATGATCTTCGTGAAACTACTAGCAATAGGTGTAATTGTTGATTTTTATATCTTTATTGATTGTTCTTGATTCTTTTAAGGTGTTTTCATAAAAAGATTTTACATTTTCTTAATTATAATTATTTTCCTAGGTACTCGTAAAGAAGTGGTGCCTGTATAATGAAATGTGGGGTTATCATACACAATGTCTTTGTTCTTCTCTTGTTCTCTTGCTATATATAAGTAAATTTGTCTCCATATAAGGATCATTTGAAGGAATGTGCATGCATAAAGAATTTTGTGCTTAGATAATGTAGCCTGTATATTTTATCTTCACAATTTCTAGAATGATAAGGCAGACACATAACTTCTTGAATTTTTCTCATATTGGCTCTTTGTTGTTCATATTTGTGAACTTTATAATATAAATCATGTACATCTTTCCTTTTCTCATATGGAGGCTCATTAAGAATCTTCACAAATGCATATAAAGTAAAATGAGTCAAATAAAATAATAAATTATATGGAGCTCTATTAAATTTAACCACTTTTCCTTCATGAACATAGACACGTTGAAGTAGAATGAAATGAATGGATTTGCATTGATCTATCCATGGTCTAGAAAACAACATACTATTAAGAAATCATGCATAATACCCAATACATTTTATCAATTTCTTTTATATTCCCCATGAGAGAAAAGCATGCATGCAAACTTGCAAGACAATCATAATGCATAGATAAAATAGACAAGCCACAAGATAACACAAGATATACTATAGGAAAACCCTCTAGGGGGAAAAACCCAATGTCCAAAAGGATCCACACACTATCTATTATTCATCAATAAAATAATACATGCACTTACATAGTTACAATGAACACTTCAGAAGAACAAGCCTCTCAAATGCATCCTTGATGTTTTCAAACATGAATCCAAACATCACATGCCATGCTTCACATATACACACCTAAAAAAAGAATCAATACTATGATAGCCCACTCACCTAGCTAACCTTCACCATGTATATGTTCTTGCTTATGTAGACTCAAGCTCATGCACAAATACAACCAAGTGGTAAGATAAAATCATATGCATCAAAACTATGGGTGCACAAAACTATTGACCCCTCATTTAATATTTGATATTAAGTTCTCATAATATTAAATAATTTTCCCCAATTAATTATTATATGTATCTCACACACATAAAACAACTAACTCAATTTTACATACAACTTTACAAGTGGCCCCAAATATATACCTAGTGTGGCTATTTACAGATCTCCTAGATGCACGACAACTAAATAATAATTTAATTTATAACATTATAATATTTCATACTATGCAATGGTGTACAACACCTAATCTCTACATATACTATATCTATTCACATGTGTAATAACATGGGAGAGCACTAGAAGCACCTTATGACAAACTATGAAACCCATATAGTCTCAATCAAAATTCTATTAAACATTTTCAACAAAGTAGCAGAACATGCATAAACATGTCACTTAATATGGTGAATAATAAAAAATATTTAGTGCATATATTAGATTGACTTGCATGCACAATGATCAAACAAGTAGGTAAAGTGTTTATAAAAATGTTAGGGACATATAAGGGATCATAATAGTTTTTTTACAGTATCATTATAAAGAAAATATAATCAATGAAGGGGCATAAAAAAAGATGTATCTCAATTATGAAATACCGACAAAAGAAAATCCATATGACCACATGCATGGTAATTAATATAATACTCATCCATAGAATCTCCATCAACACGTGTATGTGTCATAGCAAGAGGATCATGTCCATGACATGAATGTATAATATTAATGAGGCTAGGAAATGAATTATTTCAAAATTTTGAATTTTGATTAAATAGAGTAATTGCAGGATTTCCCCCACTCTTGACATCTTTTAAAATTATATTACCATCTATCAAATATTGTAATTTTATTTTTAAATATATGAAACCTTGAGTATGGTGAATATTAACTCCATAGAAGTTACAAAATACATACTCATTATAGGTCTTAAGTAGCGGTCTAGTTGGATCTAATAGATGAATGAGTGGAAGAATAATAAAATTAGAGCTGATGAAAATTCTAAGCGTAGTATATAAAGGATCTTATAAATTAGTTCTGTTTTTTTCAAAAAGTATGAGGCTTGAAAGAAGGAACATAGAAAAATGACGCAAATTAACTTTTTGTGTTTATAACCATATCATTTAAAAAAATATTAGACTTGTGAACTAATAAGGGTAAGAAGATGTGGAAGAGCCATGAGAAGTTGAATTGTACTGAAGCACATTGGAAGTAATCAAATTCAATTTAGTATTCTTTCTATAAGCACACATGTCCATGAAAGACTCAAATCTATTTAGATATACATTGTCTCATAGCAGTGGAAACAAGCACTTGATTGGGAATAGTTTGGAATTTATTGTCTTGAAGTTGATGATGTAACTTAAAAAATAGGGATTTAATTCAAATAGCATATTCATGAATGTTCTTATTAAGTCCGTGGGAACACTAAAAAATGGAATAGTAATTATTAGAGCCACATTAACTTTGACTTGTTATAAAAGAGTAATTTGGCTAACATAGAAAAATAATGAATAAATCCAATCAATAAAGAGACACATGAATCAATAGCTCATTTCAAGGTGTATGAAAATAATCTAGTCAAAAAAAATTCACACACAACTTCTAAACATTTAGTAATGAATGGTCTAAAATGTGTATTAGGATCACCTTTACCATTATACATTTCAAATCTAGGTGTCACAATACCACTATGTGAAGCATAAGGAACAATCTCAAATGTAAGTGGAACATTTATGGTTTCATATATCTATCTTTATATTTACCATTGGACATAACAACAAATTTATGCTCTACTCTATCTAGCTTTTGAATATATGTATCCAAGGTAGCAACACAGATGGTAGTAGCAGGAACACGAGACACAACACATCAAATATATATAGGTTGATAACATGGAGGATAATGTGGTGTGGAATATGGTCTAGAATTAAGTACAAAAGAAAATATGGAATGGAATATGGAAGAAGGTATAAAATGAGGTAAGAAAGTAAGGATATAGTAAGGAATAAAGTGAGAGATGGTAATAATGAATGTGGGAATACCACTAGAAGGTTGGGAAAAATAGGGCACACTAGTGGTGGAAGTAGATATCGAGAGGAGACACTAGGATCATGCAGTAGTCATGACACTCCCTAGATGGTATGGATGGTAAGTGAAATAGTAGTGAGATATGAGCTTGAGGGAGTGAATGCATAGAGTACAAGATGTGAAGTAAACATAACAATACAATCCAACATAGGGTGAGATGTGGAAAAAAGAGGCACACCAAATCAAGGAACATGACTAGGAGGAAATTGTAAGGATGATGTACCATTCAAACAAAATAGCAGGAATAACCTTTCACCAATTTCTTGAAGCACTTCCACATCAAACATATTAGTAAGTAATTCACTATGAAAGGCCTAAAACAAATGTGCAAGACTCTCCACCTAACTAACATATAAACTATTGTTGTTTCAAATGTCTTACATCATCAACATTTTTAATCGAGAGCTCAAGTGTTGCAATAATAACAAAATACTTATACATGGACCATTTGAAACACCATTCTCACCAAATTGGCAATTTGAGCATTCAAACACGAAATTCTTATCAAAATAATGTGAGTATATGGATGAGACTTTAGCATGTAAAAAACTCACAAAACCTAAGGGTCAAATGATATAAAACAGATGTAAGATCCACAGTAAAAGAAAAAAAATAAGCAAGAAAAATGATTTATGAGAAATTATCAATTAAAACCCTAGAGGTGAAAACAAGGATAATAGGGTAGATAGGGTGCCATGCAAATAATATGACATGGTGAAGACAAAACCTTAAAGGAGATATGTCAATAATGTATAATCAAAGGGGTTTAACCCCAATGAGATTAAAAAAATAAAATGTATAGTCAATAAATCACATTTGAAAACCCTAATAAAAGAAGAATGAACCCTAAGGCTACCAACTAACCTGGTCATGTATGAATGCTGTGTTCACTAGTAAATATAATGAGATACCACTCTTATATAAATACATTGATTTATAAGATAAATTAAACAGTTAAACAAAATTTAAAGAAGTGGATTTGGAATAGTAAATTAAGAATTGAATTTATAGAAATGAAATAAATTAAACGTAATAATTAACTATATTTTTTTAATGGTAGAATATGTCATTATAGATGCTAGTAATTAATTCATTGACGTGTTAGAATTTTAAGGCTTGGTCATATAAGTGCCTTATAATCTATAAAATGGTTACTTTTTGTCGTGGTTTAGATTTGTGCCCATGGAATGGATTTGGCACATAAAACTAAATTTGCAACAGCAGAGGTGATCTAGTAGGAAATGAAAAAACTATAATAGATTTGCATTAGTTTGATTTATATTTGAGAACTTGCTAAATGAGGATCATGTTTTCCTCAATTAAGCCCTTAAGTGGATTGATGCAATGAATTTCACACAACAATTAAAGAAAACAGGTAAACATGCACTATACATAAGATGATGATGCAATTAAGATTCTCTATGATTTTGCCATGATACTCTCATGTGAATGCTCTTCTAATGACCCCTCTATCTCCTAGGCGATCTACAAATAAATAGGGAATGACTTTTAAGATAACACAATACATACTATCCACATAAATATGCACTAGGTTGAATCACAAAGAGTAGAAAAAAGGTTGACAAAGATTCAAATCTAAATTTTGAATTTTAAAAGTTCAAGGTTTAGATCTATGTAGGTGGAATCAGCCTAGGTCAATTTTGCACTTGTAGATTTGATCGAAGGCGATGACTAGGAGATCCATAGATTAAGACTTATTTTATAGGGATAAGAGCTAATTCAAACATGATAAATTCTTGATTCAACTCAAGAATATGTCACTTGTAGAATTGTTATTACATGAACGATACCTTAATCAAACTAGGCCTAAAACATAAGAGAAAAGAGTACGATAATTCAATTTTCACCATTAAAATCATAATATTTTACCAACTCATTCATTCATTTATTTTCCAAAAAATCTACAAGCTCTTTTTTTAAACTTTAGTTCTTTTCTAGATACTCCATATACTTTAGGTTCTAATCTAATTTATTAATAAGATAAAAATAAAATAACTATTTAGTCAATAAAATAAAATAGTTCAAGACTTATGACTATATTATCTTTTCTATTTTATCGTCTCTCATTAGATAATATTTTTATATTTTTGTATTGAAGAAGCCAAATGAAATAAAGTAAAAAGGAAAATAATAAGCAATCCAACTATGGGACTACATAAAATGAAATATAAACTCTTCACTACCAAAACTAACTACAACTGAAATAATCGGCTATGAACAACATAACTATATATCACAACTACGAACAAAAAACCATAGAACAACTGGAATAGTTAGCAAGTAAACAATGAACACGACCATTTAAATGAGACAAACCTAAAGCTTGTTGAAAATTATACACATAGACAATGGATACAACGAGCATAACCAAGTTTTAAACTTGAAACTTGAAAAACTTATAGAACTGATTGGAACACTTAAAATCTCTTTCTTAAAGCTTCACCATATATTTTTATATCAACCTCTTTTCTTTCTTCTATTAAATTATAATTTGCAATTTACTAAATCAAATCCTCTTTTCATTTTAATAATAGATGACTAAATCAAATCCTCTTTTCATTTTAATAATAGATGACTAAATCAAATGTTGGCTTAGAACCATTAATGACCAAGTTTGAACTTCTATTAAAAAAACAAATCTAGATAAAAGAAAATCATGTAAAAAATATTATGCTACCTTAGATGCTAATCCTCCAAATAATATAAAAAAGGTTCGTTATCCCAGAACCTTTATTGTAATTAAACCCTATTTGACGAGAAAAAAGCAAAACCCCCTTCTAGTGTTTTCGAAAGTGGTTTGACTTGTATCAGCATAAGCAAACACCAAACGGTCGAGTTGTCAAAAAAGTAAGAAAGCAGACTCGTGGGGAAATGAAGTGCAATTTCGTATGGTTATCCTTCTGCTAGACATATAAGTGATAAAAATCGAATCTAATCGAATCTACTCCATTTTATGCATAAGAGAGCGCAGAAATAGCAATTCTAATTGTAAAAACCAGAATAAACCAAAGACCAGCCAAGGAATAGGATATTTTCTTTTAAACCTCTGCATGGCCAAAGCGAGATGCATGTCGCAGACTTGGTAAGATTAAAGCGGCGGACGGCATTTTGAGATAACATTTTTTCGTTCTTTGAAAATCTCTGCACATAAAACTTGAAAGGAAGAGGAATTTTGATGGATTTGAGGGCTGCAATGGCACCTCAATCATCAGAAACAACGCAAGAAATTGTAATGGAAACAGAAAAAGATTCTCCGCTGCAAGAAGGCCTTCGCCAAAGAACATCTAACAATATGACGCGTTCTGAGAGCAGTAGCACCGTTGACAGCTCAATTACGAGCTCAGATACGGTAGATGACGGAAAATTTGACGGTAAGGTTGGTAAGGAAAAGGCTACGTATGACATAACGGCAAATGGCGAAAGGGATTCTTCGCGGTATGTTAGCGGTGATAGACAACAGTTTTCACTTCGCCCTTCTTTTCCCGCGCACAGGAAGCTCAAAGAGAGTCCTCTCAGCTCCGACGCCATTTTCAAACAAGCAAGTATTTATATCTTTTGAGTTTTTTTATTTATTTATCTTGTTTGGTTATTTTTACTGTTTGTTTTTCAATTTCAAGCCCTATTCATTGACTATTGGCTTCATAGTTAGGTCTTAATTTAGAGTTGCAGTGTTTAATGAGGCAAATTAATAGTACTGTTTAGGCTTTATTGTTTATTTTCAATTTAAGTCAGTTCCGTCGAACATTTATTTGAGTTTTTCTGTTCTGTGGAACATTTTTTTGAGTTTTAGAGTTAATTACAGTGGTTTAGCGTATAGCTTGATCATGCTGGTCAATATTTTCAGCGATTCTGGACGTTTATTTTATAGTTAGAGATTTAAAAAAGGAACAAATGCACTAAAGATAGAGAGAAATCTTCCACATGCCAAAGCTTGTGCATCTTTATCCATAGGCAAGATTTTTATCCTAGAAAGACAATCAGGATATTCATCAATTTTTCGAGAGAGCACTGGCTTGGATTTTTATAGATCTGGAACTAGAAAATTCAAAATACTATGCAATTGGTTCCAGAAGAACACTGCCATTTGATTCCCTGCAAACAAAGCTTTCTCTAAGAGACATATAATAAGCTTATTTTGCTTTTTATCAACAGTTTTTGAAAGTTTACATCAAAGGTATTGCTGATTACATCAGTGATAATTATGATAGTCCTAGAAAGACAAACATGATATTCATTAATTTTTGAAGAGATCAATGGCTTGGATCTTCATGGATCTGGAACTCAAAACTACCATGCAATTGACGTCAGAAGAACATTGCCATTTGATTCCCTGCAAACAAAGCATCCTTCAAGAGACATATAATAAGCTTTTTTTTCTTTTTATTAACTGTTTTTCAAAGTTTACATCTTAGGTATTGGTCATTACATCAGTGATAGTTATGCTACTTCTTGAGAGATAAACAGGATATTCATTAATTTTTCAAGAGAGCACTGGCTTGGATCTATATGTATCTGGAACAAAAAATACAATGCAATTGATTCGAGAAGAACATTACCATTTAATTCCTCGCAAACAAAGCATTCTTTAGAGACATTAATAGGGTTACTACGCTTTTTATTAACATTTTTTCAAAGTTTACATTAAAAGTATTGCCCATGACATCAGTGATAGTTACAATAAAGGGTTGATTATTATCATCCCAAAACAGTTCACCTCATTTTGCATGATTAATGAACCAACATGAGGGATGCCTACATATGAAAAGGAGTTAGACCATGATGCCAAAATCTGGCTTTGCAGTGTTTAAATTGTAATGTTCAAATCTACTTAAACCATCAAAACATCGACCCTTGCAAACTTAGATTCTGTAACTGGACCAAAATGGGGTTCTCAACCCAACTATGAAGCATCCAGTTAATAGCCATGTGATCTTGCCCAGCTATGTGTCATATCAAAATGACCGGGATTGATTGGTCCACAGTTCATGCCACCTCTTCATCCTCTGCATTCTTCTTTCACTGGGCTTATTTTCCATTGCTTCTTGAGCATGGTCAGTAGGTCCATCTTCCTCCATCTTCAGCAGCTGCTGAAATTCAGCCAGAACCATATTCTCTTTTTCTGCTCTGGCCTCATCTACTTCTTTGAAATTAATGTGAATTTTGGAGACAGGGCATCATATGTTTTTCTGTTTTGAGCATCTCATTAGTCATCCCCTTCAGAAGCTTCCAAATTTTGTCTAGCTGCAGAGCCAACCCACATTTAAATTGTGCCACGCTCTCATGGATTTCTGACTGATTTCTTCCCCATCTGACTACAGTTTTCAGATAGGCTCCACAGAAAATCTGGAGTTTGGTTGAGGACTCAAAGGAAATCAGAACCTACCTGAAAAGAGTATCCGGGCATTATATATTAAGGCAAAAAAAAAATTGGTCCAGAGGTGCGTTTAGTGAAATGAAGAGAGAAGAGAAGAAAGGGGGATTTAAAATCATGAAGAGTCCCTCACAGTAGAGGGCAAGGAGATGACTGTGATACTCTGTTTCTTGAAGTTTCTGGGATCACAAAAATTTTCCAGGATACTTAGGCATAAGAAGATAAGATAAGAACTAAAAATATAATCTATAGCTCTTGTAAAATGCTAAAATTCAAATAGCATTAGCATCTATTACATTGAACATTCAACATTGACCATAAAAAATAAAAATTGATCTTGAAAATCCAGTGAAACACCGAAATATGATGCAAAATTACAAACGTGAATACATGATATATTCTATATAATTGAATGTGTTCCGATTACATGATTTGTTCTTGAAAACCCGCTATGAAAACTTATCCCATCAAACTATAACCCAAAGATACTCAGGCATAAGACTTGTATATTTTAATGAACAGAAATTAAACTTTAAACAGTTAACATTGAACATTAGAAGTCGATTTTGGAATACATGCCTAGTTCTCAAATTTGGTAATAGTTATCATTATATAATGTGTGAAATATTCTTGCGTGAAGTTTTTAAGGGATAGATGTTCGATTGATTTGGTTTTAATAATTTATGGCAAACGAAATACAGATGTAATACAATGAAATACTTAATACGATAAGAACAAATTCACAGAATGAGATTTTTCAAATTATTGGAGCTATTACTATTTCCATTCATCTTCTGGTTACATTATTCTGAACAAACCACAGCAAGTTCACTGAATAGGAGTGCTACCTCTATCTGATGCTAATCTACAAATCGGCTTAACCGTGTTAGGCACCCAAACCCTCCCTTATGCATAACACAATAATTATTATGGGTGGAAGCTGCAATTTCTGAACATAAAATCAGACTGGTAAATCGCTGCTACAGGATGGCAGAATTTGTTGTCCACCGTCTCCAAACCCCCATGTATGCTGGCTGTAGTCTGAGCTAGAAGTCCCAAGACACGTGGTAGGAGTCCTTCTATCACAGCAATAGGAATGATGCTGACCAATCAGACCTGGGGTTGAGTCCAGGCTGCAGATGACAGGGTTTTCGTCCTGTGTGTGTTCTGAGTTGTAGAGTTCATAAATTGATAAGAGAAGACAAACATAATGATTGCCCCTTAAGCATTGATCCCCCCTTAAATAATAGCTTCAGCATCAACCCAAAAAGCATCGATCCATCTAGAAGCGTCCTTATAAGAGACTTAGGCACAATTTCCAATGATGTATAAATTAATAATTGACCCACATAATGATTCGTCTAGGAGAAATAACATAACTTAAATGTGGCCCCAACTTAAGTCATAATGAACAATTAAAACATTTTTGCTTAAGACTTGAGCTTTTTGGGCTTCAATTATTCAATTATTCCCTTTATTTCTTTAATTTCTCCTAACCTCGGGAAATGGAAAGGCTAGAAAATTTCATCTTCAAGTCTCATCATTCGAGAGGGGACATTACAGTCCTCCCTTCCCGGAATTGCTGGTCCTCCAGCAATTGCAAATTGGGGTGCTGTAGGATTTCCTCCCCTTCCCAAGTGGCATCCTCAATTGGTAAATCCTTCCATTTTATCAGATATTCCCGGACCACTTTGTTTCTCAGCTTCCTTTCTCTCCAATCAGCAATGCCTTCAGGAACTAATATCAATTTCCCTTCCTCATCTAATGGTGGCAGCTCCGGTGATGCAACCGTGTGCTGGCCCAATGCTTTCTTGAGGCAAGAAACGTGAAACACATTATGTATTTTGCTGCCTTTTGACAACTCCAGTTCATAAGCGACCTCTCCAACTCTCCTCAGTATCCTGTAAGGCCCATAGAAATGTGGTTTTATTTTTCTGCGCTACTTGTCTTCAATGTGGATTGCCCCTGTATGGCTGCAAATGCAAGAAAACTAAGTCTCCAACCTCGAAAGACCTCTCAACACAATGTCTGTCTACATACATCTTTTGCTGGTTTTGTGCGTGTTGAAGATTGTCTTTCAATGCCCTGAGAATATCTTGGTAGCTCTGCACTATCTCCTTAGCCCGTGGAACCTTGCTATCATCAAATGCTAAGTCCATGAATGATAACGCATCATATCCATAGAGTGCTCTGAAAGGAGACATGCCAATGGACATGTGATAGGTGGTATTGTAACAATACACACCTAGATAAAGCCATCTTACCCCAGCACGCTGCTGCCCTGAAACATAGTTTCACAAGTAGCCTTCGATCCACTTATTCACTATTTGTCTACCCCTCTGTTTGGGGATGGTAGCTTGTGCTCGGTGTCAATTCTGTTCCCACCAATTTGAACAACTCTTGCCAAAACATGCTCAAAAATCGGCTCTCTCTATCACTCACAATTGTTTTGGGTAGCCTGTGTAGTCTAAAGACCTCTCTGAAGAACAACTCTGCACTCTGCTGCGCTGAGAAGTCTGTAGGTAAAACAAAGAAGTGTGCATATTTTTTGAGTCTATCAACGACTACAAATATGCAATCTTTACCCTAAACATGAGGAAGTCCGGTGATAAAATCCATAGATAGCCCCTCCCATTTCTATTAAGGTATCGGTAGTGGTTGTAGAAGGCCTGCAGGGAATGTGTGTTATGACTTGTTTGCCTGGCAAATCGGGCACTCTCTAACATGCTATAGAACATTATCCTTTAATCCCTTCCAGGTAAACCTCTCATGAATTTGGCGATAGGTTTTGAAGAAACTTGGGTGTCCTGCTAGAGGTGCATCATGTAGCGCCCTCAAAATCTTGGCCTTCAACCTAGAATTTGGTATGTGATAAATCTTGTTCTTGTAATAAATAAGACCATCCATCATTGAATACTTGCCATCTTGTACCTTGCCATCAATCAAATCAGCAACAAATGAATTCTTCACATATTTTGTCAACAATTGAGATTTCCAGTTGGCTGAAATCTCAGTGAGAGAATAGAGTGCGGGTCTTCTAGATAAGGCATTGACAACACCATTTTTCTTGCCCTTCACATACTCAACATCGAAGTCGTAAGCTTGAATTTTGCTTACCCACTTCTGTTGCTCCTTGTTCAAATCCTTTTAGTCCAAAAAGTACTTGAGACTATTGTGTCCTGACTACAAATCTGGTTCCCACTAGGTACTGCCTGAACTTAGCTAGCGCGTGCATAATCACTAGCATCTCCTTATCGTATGTAGAATATAGTCTCTCTGAGTCTCTCAATTCCTTGCTCTCATATGCAATCGGGTGCCCATTCTGCACCTATTTCTTAACTCGATGTATCACACTCTAGGACAAATGGTTGTGTGAAGTCTGGTAATGCTAACACTGGGACATGAGCTCATGGCTTCCTTGAGCTTGTCAAAAGTTATCTGCGCCTCCTCAGACCATAGGAATGCACCCTTCTTAGTCAAATTTGTCAAAGGGGATGCCAACTGTGAAAATCCTCTCAGAAATCGTCTGTAGTAAGAGCACAACCCCAAGAAGCCTCACAATTTTGTTATATTCTTGGGTGGTGGCCAGTCTATGATGGCCTGAATTTTCTCCTGGTGCACTTTCACACCATTTGCACCAATAACATGTCCGAGATATAGTATCTCCGTCATCCCGAATTCACATTTGGAAGCTTTTGCATAGAGAGACTGAGCCTCCATGATACTCAAGACCACATCTAGATGCTGCAAATGATCACTTTAGGTCCTGTTGTAGATCAAAATATCATCAAAGAAAACCAGAACATATTTTCTCAACTGATCACAAAAAACCAGAACATATTTTCTCAACTGATCACGAAAAACCAGAACATATTTTCTCAACTGATCACAAAACACATGATTCATGTAGGTTTGAAATGTTGCTGGTGCATTTGTGAGTCCAAATGGCATAACCAAGAACTTTAAAATGCCCATAATGGCAACGTAAGGCAGTCTTATGAATATCCTCCTCTCGAACCCGTATCTGATGGTATCCAAAGTGTAGAATGATTCTGGAAAAGTACACGGCCCTGTGTAACTCATCGATCCTAGGTATAGGATATCTGTTTTTTATAGTCCTTTTATTCAACGCTTTGTAGTCTATGCACATGTGCATAGTCCCATCCTTCTTCTTCACCAAAACCACCGATGAGGCAAATGGGCTCGAACCAGGAACTAGGCCGTATATGTCCCATGTTGAGAAGTTCCTTAATTGCCTTTTCAATCTCCTCCTTAAAGTGACACATATGTCAGTAGGGTGTGGTAATTACAGGCTTTGTGCCCTCCTCCAACTCAATCACATGCTCAAACCCCGGTCAGGTGGACGTCCATGAGGTATATCACCAAAGATTATGCTGCGCTTATCTAGCACTGTCTGGATATTCACATGGTATTTTGGTTTATCGCTGGAAGTAGGCCTAGTGGACACAAAACACTGGGCTGCTCAATCCACATCACCATGTCTGATAAGAGCCTCCATCCTTCTTGCTGACACAACTCGTGGACCACCATCAAACATTGCCTTGAGCACCATCTTCTTACCATCAACTGTAAATTCCAGCTGCATCTGCTTAAAGTCCTGGACATAACGTTCAAGTGATTCCAGCCATTCCAGTCCCAGAATAACATCTATATTATTGAGCTCGAGCCCATAAAAATCCCCTGTCAATGTGTAATCTCCAATTTGTATACTCAATTGAGGAACTACTTTGGTGCAAGTCAATGGAAAGCCATTTGCAACGATGAGACTGAATTCGGGAAACTCCTCAGCTTGAAGTCCACACTTCATTACTAGTCCCTCATCTATAAAGTTGTGTGTGGCCCTGCTATCCACTAAACACACCATTCGCTGCCCTTTAAGAACACCCTTCAGCTGGAAAGGTCGGCTGCAAGGAACTCCGGATAGAGCGGCAATGCGTGGAGTTTCTTTAGTTGAAGTGTCTTCCAACTCTATCTGAGGTTGCTGATCCTCTTGTTCACTATCACCTCCCACACAAGCCTCTTGCTCTTCTAATTCCTCGTCATTAGACATGACTTCAATCAGGTGTACTTTGCCTTTTCCAAAGCAGTGATGTCTAGGTTCCCATGGTTCCTTACAGCTAAAACATAATTCTTTCCTTCTAAGTTCATTCCTGGACTCTTGATCAGCCTTTGATGGAATGTTTTTCTGCTGATTGAAACTTTTTTTTGTTTGATTTCCAAGGGCTGAAACTCTTTTTCTTAGGCTAGAAAGAAGGTGTAGTTTCCAAGTACAGTGCAAGTCCTATGGCATCAGAAGTGTGTTAGGCTTATGAGCCTTCACCAATCCCCTCTGTCTATCACTTAGTCCTTCCATGAATAACATAGTAACTCTCCTTTGGGACATGTCAGAAACCATAACTGAGATTTTCTGAAACTCATTGATGTAAGTCTCAACATGACCAACTTGCTTCAGCCGAGCTAACTCCCTGTAATAAACCTCAACATCCTTCTTGTCAAATCGTGCAATCAGCTTATTGATGAACTCTTCATATGAACGAATCAAACCATGATCTTGTGATACAAGCCGGTGGTGCCATCAATCGTATGCTGCACTTTCCAAATGCATTGTAGTGAATTGTATGGCCTTGTCCTCCTCCATAGGCTTCAGTGACAAGAATGTGTCAAGTTTGTGAACCCAAGACCTTGCACTAACCTTCCTACTTCCATCAAATGTGGGCAGAGAGACCTTATTTAAAGCATCCTTGAATTCTTGAGGCTGTGTGCCTTGCCTGGTTGGGTCTCTAGGTCTCCTTTCCTGTATCTCCAGGCGGAATCTGGCTTTAGCCCTTTGCTGGTTCATGAATTGATTTAGGTTCATTAACTGCCTTACTTCATTTGGAAGCATTCTGTACTCGTCATATGCTACCATGACATCATCCGTGATTGGAGTCTCTTCTTCCTCTACCTCTGGAACCACTTCCTCTTCAGCTGGCCTTGGCACAAACACAGGTCTTGGTGGCCGATCAGATCTAGTGTTCGTTCTCCTAACAGCATTGGAGGCTGTCCTTTCTTGATGATAATTCCTGGCATCACTTCTAGTGCCATCTTGAGCTTGTGCCTGCGGTTGTTGGATTCTTAAATTTCTGATTGCAGCTACAAGCTGCTGCTGAGACTGCATGAATGTTTGCATCATTTGTTGTTGCTGTTGTGCCATCTGTGCCATAACATCCTGAAGGCTCGGTTGACCATTTTTACCATCATTCCCTTGTTCAGCCATGTTGCCAGAATCAAACAAGGGGTTTTGTTCTTCTTCCTGCTGCTGTTTTGACCTACTCCTGGTGAAGTATCTATGTGATCCAGACCCTCTCGAGTGCATAGGAATCTTTCAAACTGACATGCAACTGCTTAGAAGCGACATGCAACCACTTTGATCACCCTCAAACCGACATGCGTGAAGTTTTTAAGGGATAGATGTTTGATTGATTTAGTTTTAATAATTTATGGCAAACAAAATACAGATGTAATACAATGAAATACTTAATACGATAAGAACAAATTCACAGAATGAGATTTTTTCAAATTATTGCAGCTATTACTATTTCCATTCATCTTCTGGTTACATTATTCTAACAAACCACAGCAAGTTCACTGAATAGAGTGTTACCTCTATCTGATGCTGATCTACAAATCGCCTTAACTGTGTTAGGCACCCAAACCCTTATGCATAACACGATAATTATTATGGGAGGAAGCTGCAATTTCTGAACATAAAATCAGACTGGTAAATTGCTGCTTCAAGATGGCAGATTTTGTTGTCCACCATCTCCATACCCCCACATATGTTGCCTGTAGTCTGAGCTAGAAGTCCCAAAACACGTGGTAGGAGTCCTATCACAGAGATAGGAATGATGCTGACCAATCAGACCTGGGGTTGCGTCCAGGCTGCAGATGACAGGGTTTTCGTCCTATGTGTGTGCTGAGTTGCAGAGCTCATAAATCGATAAGAGAAGACAAACATAATGAATGCCCCTCAAGCATCAATCCCCCTTTAAATAATAGCTTCAGCATCAACCCAAAAAGCATTGATCCATCTAGAAGCCTCCTTATAAGAGACTTAGGCACAATTTCCAATGATGTATAAATTAATAATTGACCCCCATAATGATTCGCCTAGGAGAAAATGTTGTAACTTAAATGTGGCCCCAAGTTAAGTCATAATGAACAATTAAAATATTTTTGCTTAGGACTTAAGCTTTTTGGGCTCCAACTTAAATTTTACATTTATTCCCTTTGTTTCTTTAATTTTTCCTAAACTCTGAGAATGAAAGGGTTAGGAAATTTCATTTTCAAGTCTCATCATTCGAGAGGGGACATTACAATAAGCAACGATCATGAAAATAGCAGACTGTGCCTTCAAACTCATGAAGAATCTTCAATGTGAAAGAGAAAGGAGGTGACTGTGATGCTATGTTTTGCTGAGTTTGTGAGACCATGGCACATGTTTTTTGACAATTTCTTTTTCGAATTTTGGAGACTGTAATTTTTTAATTGTATAATTGTAATGGTGGAAAATAGGGGGTTTCACAACTTAAGCTATGTAAACTAGAAAATTTACTTATTTCCACATCTAACATTAAAAGGTGAAATGAGTTTGATTGATCCAATCTCCTCTTGAAGTTTGAAATGGATTGAATTCAAATCACCTCCCCTTTTGGAAATTGAGGTTGACTGTGTACTATTGAATTTAAATCTATGTTATCCCGAGTTTCCGGGACGGGGACGGTAGGGGATGGGGGTACGCGTTTTTGGGACGGTGATTTTTTTTGCCAATTTTGGGGACAGCTAGAGGACGGCAAAGGGGACGACTATATAAAAATAGGGAAAATCAAAATATATAGGGAAATTTAAAATATTCATATGAAAACATGGATAAAGCATGCACATATACACTCTAGAACCTTAACATATAAGAACTAGCATAGTTCTTATGCCAAATTTGTGTTAAATTGAGAGTCAAAGTCAAATTGCTTATAGAATTCATTGTCAAAATTCATTGTCAATATGTAGAACTTATGGGGGCGTCTCCTATCCCCGGGATGGGGATGCCTGAAAAAAATATTGGGGACGCGTCCCCAGATAACATAGATTTAAATGCTAGATCTAGGGCAAATGATAGAAAATTGACATAAAATAATATGAACAGTAGGTTTCAAATGTAGCATGCAGACACAAAGCTAGATTTGAGAAGGAATAGAGAGGCACTTGTGTCAAAAATCCAGCTCGAAAGTACAGGACTAGGATGCTTGGGGTGACCCGATCCTCCAACTATCAGATGTAGACAAACAGGAAACTTTCGAAATCAGAATGTCTTCCCATAAGTTCATCAGAAATTTGTCAGATCGAGATACTTGGGGCGACCCGGTCCTCTGCTTTTTGCTCTTGCAAAAGTTGAATCCATTGTCGTCATATACTTTGCCAGAATCTTTGTTCGTAGCTTTGGGATTTGTCGCTTGTAGATAGAAAGAAGGGAAATGGTGTTGTTGATAGGGGTTTGCCGAGGTCAAACCCCAGGTTCTGAATTAACCCTTGAATTGAAATTGAAATTGAACTTGTAATGGAATTGATTGAATTGGAAAGCTTACCTTTTGAGGGCAAGGCTAGATCTGAATTGAAATGCTTGAATTGGAACTTGATACCTTGATGAATCTTGCTTTGAAGTCTTCATGCAAAGGTTAATGATGTCATGTAGAATGTCTTCATACTGTCTTGATCATGGATACCATCATGAATTATGATGATTATACCTATATGTACTCATATGTGTGATTACTAAACCTAATAGAAATAATTGGACTTAGGAATAATATATACATATACAATATTGTTTGATATGATTGCAGGACCTAAATCAGGATTTATCTTGTTAAAAGGCATTTAATTGGTAATGTTATATCTCTAGCTGTCATGTAATTCTTATTTTAATGCAATTTGTGATTTTAGGACAAAATTTAGGGTAATCCCCAAAAATTTACATTACACTATTCTTTTCCCTTAAATTATTTTTATGATAAATTGTGTTAGAGATGGTTGTTTCTAAGGCTTAAGCAGCATATAAGAGTACTTTAACTAATAACATTTACTATGTTCTATCATTTGTTTTTTGGACTTATATGTATGATCTGATATAACATTTTTGTTCCCAATATAATTGTTGTTTAGCAGTTGTATTTATGAAATTCTAAATTTTCCGTTTCCTCCACCTTATTGCTATAATTTTCTTGACATTGCAGAGCCATGCGGGATTATTTAATCTTTGTGTTGTGGTGTTGATTGCTGTGAACAGCAGGCTGATTATTGAGAATTTGATGAAGGTATTTATTCTGACTTTTTTCTTGAGCATAGGTTTTTGTTGATATATTGTTGCATATATTACTAGAAATGTTGTTCTTTGTGTTTGTAAAGAATGGAAGGATATTGTTTGTTTTTTCATGTTTCATGGTTTACTAGAGCAGAAAAACATGGGTTTAAACTTTGAAGATAACTCATACAAGTCTTATATTCAATGTTGCAGTATGGACTTCTGATTCAAACTGGGTTCTGGTTTAGTTCCAAAAATCTTAGAGACTGGCCACTTTTAATGTGCGGGTAATTGTTTCTACCTTATGTTATTCTCTATCCTACACATGGGGTGGTATAGTGTAGTGAATGTATTAGAGTCTGGGTATCATACATAAATAATATAATGTCACATATTGATTTTTTCAGGCTTACACTTCCACTCTTCCCATTTTGTGCGTTTCTAGTTGAGAAAGCAGCTGTGCATAATCATATTTCTGAATGGGTAAGGAGAATAAAGTTGCTGTAATTTTTCATGTTGCATTTTTTTGGATCTATTATCACCTTCTTAAAAATTGTGTTGGTTGTTTTTTACTTGTGGACTAATTGGCATTTAAACTTTTGCAGCTTTGATGTTCTAGAAGTTATTTGTAGTTACAAATGTATAAGATTCTTTTCCGATTGAAAATGTGTAGTGCTTATGCTTTTTGTGTATGTTGAATTAGCCTTTCATTTGAAATACTTACTAATCTTGGATAACATTGATTAAAATTCATTAAGATTCTTAATTTGAATGAATTTAAGGCAAAGGGGGGTGTCCGCGCAGGTGATCTTCACAGAACATTAGTAGAAGGCACCATAAGAGATAGAAAACCAACATCATGGCATTCAAATTAACAAGGTTATTAAGCCAACCATCTGATCCCAAGTACATTTTTTTGCTAGTTTTGCACGTTGTGTCTATGGATTAACATGGGTTAAGTTCTAATAGAGCCCAAAGGGCCTTGAAACTAACCTAAGAATTAAGATAATTTTGCTATCATTTTAATTATAATACACAAGTACTAGCTTACACAGGTGTATATCTATATATTTTACATGGTCATATACAAATAAATACATTTTGATACCAAGAAATGTACACAATATGCTCACCTTGAGACAATAATTGTAGATTATAGTTTCTTAAATTGAATTTCATAGATTAGTCTTCCTTAAAATATCACAGTAAAAGATCTTCTATGAGCATTCAACCAAAAATTTGATGTTCAGGAGAATGCTGCCACGTGAACCTAGTCGTGAGAATGTATGTCGAAAGTTCAAATATGCAAGAGTAAAAGGAAATAGGTTTACCCTTAAACCATCTTCAATTTCCACTTAAGGGGATGATATATGCAAAGGTAATATAAGGAGCTGGAAACTTGTAATTGCAGGTGAATAAATTCAAGAATCTCCTGGAAACAAGGAATATACTATACCTTGTATATAACATAAAAGCAAAGAAGGGAATTATAGTAAGGTCCTTGGAGGGGCCAAAGTAGGTTAAGAGGACTCAGAAGTAGATAGGGTTGCCCTTTAACAGTAGAAATACCTCTCTTGCAATTTATTAACTTATACAATCGCTTATTCTCTGGAAGGAGATAATGCATGGGAGTTACATAAGTGACAGCCAGACACTCAATTTTTGCAATTCATGACAAGCACACAAAATATTCTACAACTGTGATGTTAGTCTAAAATGTTCTTTTCATTTCTTCATGATATTAGCACCTAACTTGCCTTCGAATTTCTGTTGTAGATTAGAAAATTGTTGCTTTAAAGTAAGTAGACTGGAGACTCACCCACTTTCCATTTAAGGCAACTTTCTTTTCTCATTGACTAGGTATTGTTTATGCCTTTGGATATCCAAATTGGCTTGGCAATTGGATGTGTAAGGATCCTTGTTCCATAGCCTGCAAGATCGTCCAAGGTCTATATTCAATGGTTTTGAGCTTATGATCATTTCTTTGAACATCTTCCTGCATAGCTGTAGCCAACTGTCTCCTATAAGAAAGAAATGCTAGATTTTATCTTGTAGAGATTTACATTTAGCTTCTACTTGAGAAATATGTATTTCACATTGGTGTGGAATGTGATGAGTTCCCCACAAAGCTAGTTGCTCTCCTTATTCCTTTTGTTCATTATAACAGCTGGGTGTGGAAGAGCAACAAGTTTGTTTGTGGCTGCAAGGCATCACAAGTTTCAAAAGGATAAGTTATATGGACATGTTTTTCTTTTTTAATAAGGAATGATACATAAATAGCTGCTCTTTTAATACATGTAAATATATTCTCTCCTGTAAAAGCAGAGTGTTTTAATTGATAACCCATGATTTTCTTTAGGGATTGCTTACCATGAAGTATGGGCTCGAGTTTATATACTCGCAATTAAATGCTTAACTACTGCAAGGAAAATGACTTTCTCTTCTTTTTTCCAAATACAGTTTCTCCATATTCTTTGGAAGGATGATATCAAGGTAATCTTTCCTGCAATTTTTTAGATACAATCAGCAAGCTAGAGATAGTTGATAATCATTGAAGATGATTTAAAAACTCCATCTTGCACCTTGTTATTAGTGTGCATTGGAGTTTGTACACTTTTATCAACATTTATGAAGGACAAATCTCATATGGTGATCTCCATGATATCATTTTTTGTCCATGGGCATTGATAGTAGGGAGTTGTTGTCTTGGTAGTTGACATATAGGCGCTTGGCTGTAAATGTTTTGCAGTAGAATATATTTGTGGATTAACGTCAGTAATGCCATCACTGTAGTCAGTATTGTCACTAATTCATTCTTTAATTGATAGATTCTATAAAATTGAGCATAGCAGTGCAAATTGGTTCAACTTCTCATATTAAATCCTATTTTTTGGCTGCTCATTGATTTGATGGTGGAGGCAAGCTGAGGCGCAGCCTGCTGGAGATGTTTATCAATGTTGGAAGCAGTACACTTCAAAGCCAACTTGGGATTGGGTGTTGTATCAGGGTCACAGACAAGAGAGAAAGGCATTATAGGAGTGTATAAGTAGACTTGCCTGATGGCATATTGTCGTTAAGACAAATTTCCACTTCTAATAGAGAATAGAAAATGACTGAACTAATACAGGGGGTGGTATGCTCTTAATTTTATCATATTTATTTTAGAAAGAAATTTGAGGATGTCATACTTCATTTAATTCCAAAAGACAGATGAAAGTTATATTCCTATATGTTTCTTGAAAATCCTCATGCCTGCAATGGAGGACCCATTCCCACGTTCAAGTTCCTTTTATAAAAGACAAAATGCACACCTTCAAGTAATGGTGACAACTAGCTACTTTATGTTGGATGAGGCTGAAACTAATTAAAGTTTCTGAGATCAACAATTAACTTCATCAAGCCTTAATAGAGTTTGTTCAACAGCACTAGGATTAATTGTGGAGTAGTTGCAGGTATATAGTCTTCTCCTGAATCTTATGAAGGCTAGCACAAGACTTGTTAGTTGTTAACAAGCAATAACCCTCCTGTTGGTGCAGACGAGATTGGGATCACTTGCTTCTAGCCTCCAATGAGATTTGTTTAATTTTTACTGGCCAAATGCATCAATAGAATTTCCATTATGTGCAGTGCCTATATGTATGTGGCCATGTGCATAAAGAGGGTGTCAGTCTCAACCAAAAAATGTACTCATTGTACAAATGACTCCAATTAGAAAATATATTATGAATTTTAAAATGTAACCTCTAACACTACTACCAAGTACACAAAAAAACTAAGGACTTTACTGCAATGAACACTCATGCCCATTAATCTCTTCACCAATCCATATATTGTCTTGACCTTTCAAACATGCTAATATTGGTTACAGTTTTACTTTTAAACTCTTTACGCCTCATTGACAATGCACACCACTTGAAATAAAAAATCTCTATCAACACCACTACAAAACTAATACCACCAACTCAGAAATAAATGTGGTTAGAACAAACCAAACTGTTAATATCAAAACATAAACCAACCACAAGCTACCTATCATCTGGGGTAACAGACTATCAATGGTGCCACCTCCACATGAAGGCAAAACTTGCAAATTGAAACACATGTTCTTAGCAGTGAGATTTAATCAGTAGGCACATGCAAGTGTAGCAGTAGCAGAGATTTTGCTGACTTCGACTATAGGAATAGCACTAACAACAAATTGTTCCACCCTTTTTTTAGTTTTTGGGAAAATAATGGTGATTCTCAAATTGTTGAGTCATGACATCTTCAAATCTCTCATTGCAAGATCACGATCAAGGCTTCCAAAGCATCCATTTTCTATTGAATGTTTGCAAATTGATGCTATTGTTTTAGATAGTTTAGCAAACATCAATAACAACAACGACGTAACAACTGATTAACAATAAATATACAAAGTAATTGAACAAAACAATAAGTCAAAGGCTACCTTTGTTCTTTTGAAACTACATTCTCCTTCCATGTGCTCTCATACAGCTCAAAATTTCTAATGCCGCAATACCATCTTGAAAGAATAATAATCATATCATGCTTTTACGGTTTCACCAAATTGATAATAGTAGACTATATTAGTATTCATTGGGATAAACTTACATTTATTACAATATGGCTTTTATAAAGTCATCTCTTCCAATTCTCCTAGATAACATTAATTTAATTACAAATACCACTATGTCTCTAGGGCAACTTTATTACAAATACCATAAGTCACACTCCATGTTGAAGGAAGCATGGAAAGTCTTTGGATTATAATCACGCTTCGTCTTTGGATTTCAATCACGCTTCACCTATGGAGAAAGTCTTTGGATTCAATCACGCTTCATTTTGGAATCTCAAAACAACTATCAATAACTACTTGTAAACTGTTTACCATTTAGGTGCATGTATTCTAGGAATTTGGTGATTCCATTGAGTAGGTGTAGTAGCTTCAAAGCAAATATATTATGTTCCTTGGGCATGCCTCCATGAGATATTTTGCCCTATAGCTGTACAGGGGACACCTTGAAAATGTCCCCTATTGTTTTCAAATTTTTGTCCTAATCATCTTGGAAATGTCTTAGAAACATGGGGGCGACTTGATCTCCTCAAGGTGGCTGTCATCCTTGGACTATCTCACGAATGAATATCCTTGCAGCAAAAAACTTCAATTATAAAAAAGAAAAAAAAACTCAATCAATACAAAATTATTTAAATATATTTTTTGTGGGCCCCCATGCCCTAAATGAGTAAAAGAAGCCTCCCTCTTTCACTATGATTCCTTTTTACATGTGAACAAATTTTGCAGCTAAGTTGGAGGAAAATTAAATCATTTTGAGCAATGTTTAGAGGTGTAGTTGGAGAAATCAAAACTAGGGCAACATTAGTGAGTAATGAATAGTGATAGCAAAACAAGTAGAAGAGTTAAGCGATTCTTACTTTTTTTATTCTTTTCAAATTTTTTAAGAAAGACATGTTTGATTTTGTTGCTTTTTTCAATTTTTAGTTTCTACTTGCATTATTGTTTCACAAAACATGGGCAGCAGTAGTGAACATGAAATGGAAGAAAGAAATGTTGAGAGTTTCAGCCTTAACAGGAGTTCATTAGGGGTGTGGGAGTGTCATAGGGCAAAGAGAACAACCACAAAACCCATTTGAGTATTCTTCCACCATCTTAAAAGCTTATGGTCCTTTTAATTCAAAAAAATGTCCCCTCCAATCTGTGACAGCCCTCAACAAAGACAAAAAAATGGGGGTAGTAGAGTGTGTTTGTGTCATATTTGCAAGACAGATTTTAGAGGAAGCTTCGCTAGGGTATATTCTCATCTCTTGGGCTTTACAAGAGATGGGGTTAAAGAGTGTTCTGATATTAAGGAGGATGAAAAGGTAGATCAATAGATTGCATATGGAGACTAGTGCTAGTGAGAGGTTGGGGACAATTGCAAGTACGCTCAATATGTGAGCATGAGATGTGATAGTCTTTAATTGCCAAATTTTTCTATGCGCGTGCCATCCTATTTCATGTGACACATTTTTCTTACTTCAAATAGATGTTTATAGCTTTTGTTGGCCCCTCATTTACACCGTAGAGAGAACATAAACTGTGCTGTAACCTCCTTGACAAAGAATATTCTAAGGTGAGTGGTGATGAAAGAAATGAGGTAGGCTTGGATTTAGATGATGCTCTATTATCATGGGTGGGTGAATTTATATTAGATGTTGACTATTCATCAACATCACAATCACATGCACAATCAGCTCTTATTTTTTTAGAGCTATTGGTTGTTCAAGGAAGCATAAGGATGTAGATTTCCAATTTCACATTTTGAAAGAGGCCATAGAGGAGGTTGGGGCCTCAAATGTTATACAAGTGGTCACTAATTCAACATGTATGTGCAAATTAATGACATGATGGTGAAGGGTGGTTATAAGAACAGTTTTAGACCCCAATTTGTGTTAATGGATTGAGCAACACATTAAAGACATAGGAAAGATAATTTGGGTGAAGCAAATGGTGGCAGAAGCTAGAAATATCTAGATGTTTATTTGTAAAAACCACAACTCACTTGATTTTTTTAGGAGTTTTTCAAAGAAGGAATTCCTCAAAATTGTAAAGATTAGGTATATTGTTTATTTCATTTTTGTTAAATAGGATGCATGAGGTGCAAGAGCTTCCACAATTGATAATGGTTAATTCAAAGTGGAGTAGAAAACCTATTGCAAGCACTGGTAAAGAAAAAACTATCAAACCAAAGATCCTTGACGACGATTGGTGATCCACTGTGAGGCAAGAAATTGATGATTTTATTATTAAGTTTTTGATTTTATTGGTTCTAAGTTTCTAACTTTGCATTTGACTTCCAGTCTTTTTTGGTTTTTTGAATTTTTTGTGTGCAGAAATGTTTGTTCGTTTATCTCACCTATTGCAGATGTCATTATATGCTGATACAAACTCTCCTAGTCTTAGAAAGATTTATGAGACATTTGATAGGATGCTTGGGTAGATGAAGCAAGCAATTTGTAATAGGAACTCTAATTTGGCGAATTATGTGAGTAGCATATTAAGTGCATTGTGATGCGCCTATGGTACACAATGAACATCTGCTTTTTATGGCAGCCTTTGCTTTAGTCCGAAATGGTATACACCAAAGGTTGTGAGGTTGTTAACGAAGGCCCTTCAAAAAATGCATTCAAGTGAGAATTCAACTATACTTCACTTGCAATAGTTTTCTTTTTTGGAGCAAGGTTGTCAGAGTGTTTTGGCAGTGACATTGGGGTTAAGTGAGGCTGCCCTTTATTTTCCACGCTTTTTGGGCTATACATTGATAAGTTGGAGGCATTTGTTAAGCAAGACATCTGAGGATGGTATTCAGTTGGCAAGTTATGTGGTGAAACTACTTTTATATGTTGATGATCTTATCGTAATTTCAAAATTGGAACATGGTCTAAGAGAACATTTGAAGGCATTATAACACTTTTGTCAGGAAGTTGGGATGCAAGTGAACATCTCCAAGACCAAAATCACGATTTTCTCATTAAAAAGAAAGGATAAGCAGACTACCTTTCTCTTTGAAGGCAGCCCACTAAAAATAGTGAAAGAATTCAAGTATCTTGGGATTGACTTCCATTATAAGCTCGATTGGGAGACTTGTAGAACAAAAAGGATATAGAGAGGTTGGAAAGCTTCACACTTGCTTCAAAATAGGTGTAGAAAATCTGAACATTGGGATTGGAAAACCAAAAAAACCCTTTTTGGTTTGCTCGTCACACCAGTGGTCCTTTATGGTTGCGAGGTGTGGGGAGGCAGCATATCAAATTGTAGCTGGAGACAAATATAAAGAATCCAGAAACATCTTATAACAAGTAATCTCAAAGTTAAATCCACAGGCCCTTATGAAATTCTTCTAGCTGAAGCAAGAACTTTTCCATTGGAAGGATTAGCAGTAATCCGGTTGATAAGTTATTTAAAGAAGGTTGAAAACATGGATAATTAGTGTTGGCCTAAAATGGTGGTGGAGGAGATGCTTGACTGTAGGAAGAAAGCATGGATGAAGCAAAACGACAATTGGATGAACAAGTTGGGCATTGATTTGCATGAATGTCCTAATACCAATGGTGAAATAAAAAGTTATGTGATTGAAAAATTTCGGACTGCCATGTGGACAAATCAGATTGGGCAAAAAAAAGCATATTACATGAAAGAGTTTAACCCAACAAAGGACCATGGTGAAAAATCATATTTAGGGGCAGCTATCAAAGGAAAAGTGAGGTTGTTAGTTGCACAATTGAGGACGGGGTCACATCATCTTAAATGTGAGATTGGTAGGTGGAAAATACCCAAGGAAACTTGGGAAGAAAGAGTTTGCATGTTTTGCAACAAAGGGGTAGTGGAAATGGAATGGCACTTCATAATGGAATGCTTTGGCTATGAGGATATTCATACCTAGTACGAAAATAGCTTAAAAGTTGACACCATGCACCCGTTATTTGAGGAAGACAAGATCAACCAAATAGCTAGCCTTCTAGTCAAAATTAGAAGTAGGAGATCGGACATCAGATGTCTCCCAAGGAGTCTTGGAGACATCAGATGTCTCCCAAGGAGTCTTGGAGACATCAGATGGGAGATTCCTGCAAGTCTCCTTGCCCCTCAAGAGACGCCTGGGAGTCTCCCAAGGAGACTTGGAGACGCCTGAGAGTCTTCCAAGGAGACTTGGAGACGCTTGGGAGTTTCCCAAGGAAATTTGGAGACGCCTGGGGGTCTCTCAAGGAGACGCCTGGGGGTCTCTCAAGGAGACTTGGAGGCGCTGAGACGTCTTCCAAGGAAACTTGGAGATGTCAAGATGTCTCCCAAGGAAACTTGGAGACATGAAGATGTTTCCCCGTCTCCGGTGGTGGTGGCAGGATGGCGGGAGACATTGCGTCCCCGTCACACGTCCTGGAAACGTCCCCAACTCCGAGACGCAGCCCAAAAGGGGGCGAAACACGTCCCCGTGGAACACTGCAGTTTGAAGTCTATGTAACCTGCATTGAAATCAATAAACCAATAAGAAAATTGAATTTAAGATGAATTGTGAGAGTTCCTAACCACTAATCTCTTGATTGTTAATCAAACAAAGGTCTTCAGAACTGATCAACAAATCTCAAATTCAATCTTTCATCCAAGTTTTCAACACAATGCTTGCACCCTGTCAATAACTTCATGAAATTCCTTGCAAACCTCTGTGAATGTTGAACCTATGACTACCCTCAATACGAGCAATGACTCTTAAGTCTTAAGTCATAAACCATCTATGCTCCAAATGTTACATGCCACTTTGTTGTCTCATAGTCTTATTTACACCTTGTTAATGAATGGACAAAACTTATCAAACCAAAATCGGATCTCACAGCCATCCAACCACAATTTCATTGCTTTGATTAACTCTGCTAAGTTTGACTCGATACTTTAATTGATACACCGTAATACATAAATATTGTAATTTAACCACAAAGTTCATCTAAAAACCTCTCTATAAATTGCTACTATATTACTTCGAATAAGTAAGATTCATTGCTCGAGTTGAAATCTTCACCTTGACACCATGAACAATTCTCATTCAATGCTTTTATCAGGTGGCTGCAAAAATTGGATCTCACAGTCATTTCAACTCAATTTCATTGCTTTATTCAACTCTGCTAAGTATGATTCGCTCTTTAATTGATACACCAGAATACATAAACATTGTAATTTAACCACAAAGTTCAATCTAAAAATACCTCTATAAATTGCTGCTATATTACTTCGAATAAGTAAGATTCGTTGCTTGAGTTGAATACTTTACCTTCAGAATGGCGTTCTCACCTTGATGCCATGAACAGTCCTCATTCAATGTTTTTATCAGGTGGGTGCAAAAAACATTTCCTCCACACTCATAACATCAGCAATAAAATAGATCATGAGCTTGAATGATACACAGTAGCGTGCTCGGCAGAAGCAATCCTTTTCTAAAGATTTGTATGACAGAATCTTTGTCTAGTTTTTGTAAGATGCTGGCTGGGCATGGGAAATGGCTTGCTAACATGACAAAAGGAAAGAAGATGTTAATACAAATATTGCAGCATACAAAATTAAAACCTTTTGACAGTGGTCACATTCAAACTGGCAGTGTTTTGGCACTATTTTTTCTCCTACACAGGCAAACAACAAAAAGAATATTGATGCATCGGAAATTAAAAATTTGAAGATATAAAATTGTAAGTTCTATGCTTGGGTTTTCTGGCTAACTTGTGGCTTTGATGAATATTATTGATCACCAGCATTCACTGATACAGAGCCTGCCTCTTGCTTCCCCCGCTTTATGCATTCAAGTATATTTGTGTTGGCTTGTAATGTCCCCACTTTGAAATATAATTTAATAATAAATGATAATAAAAAAATTAAAATACAAAAGAACAAAAATAAAAATAAAAATAAAAATAAAATATAAAAGAATATATTTAAGATTTGATTAAAGTTAATGAATGGTCAAAAGGCATGAAATGATAAGTTGTGACTCCCCCAAATATGAGGTATAAAAGGGAGGAGAGAACTCATTTGAAGGGGGGATAATTTGGGAATGAGAAGTGCAGATCTGATTGTGAAAGGTTGTGTCCCTTTCAAAGGGCAGAAATAATGAAGAGTCGCACTCTTTCAAACAGTGTGTCTTGCCAAAGGGCATACATGATGAAGAGGTGTGACCTCTCCCTCAAATTGACAGATATAAAGGAAAGGAATCAAAAGCATCCAGTAACAGCACCATGGATCAGATCAGATCAGAACTGTTATTAAGTTACAACCAGTTACATCCTTGTTCTTGGCGGTATGCATGGGGATGTGTTTAATAAGCATGCTTAATATATGAAGCCCGATAATGTTCCTATGCAGAATAAATATAATATTAATATGGACTGCAATATGTATGACAGTCATATTTAATTTCATATATATTCATGATACATAAGAAATTATTGCTGTCACTATTTAAGAAGATGGGAATGAGATGTTCCAAAGAGGGGCAGTCTAAATCCAAGCAATATGTTAAGTCCCAATATAGCGTGGGGGTCAGCAACCCATAAGCCTTGAGGGTATAGACCCAAGATAGGTAAGGGCTTGGATTTGTAAACTTTGAGGGAACCTATTGTATTTGGTCTCTTAGCGCTTTGGTAACATACATAGACCCTTCTCCCTTAAAACTGAAGTAGTAGCAAGGTCTGATAACTATATTAAGAACTATGAATAATGAAATTAATCATCTAATGAGGAAAATAAATAAGCACTTGTTAATAACTAATAAGTTGAAGAATATCAATGACTGGCTTCATGATTAGTCTCTCAATCAATTTTAGTATATTGAAATAGATTAATTATGTTGATCAGGTAGGGGACATTACAAATGGTATCAGAGCTTTGATCCTGCCATCCTGCAGGGTAAAGATGAATCAATGAATCATTCTGGTCAATAAGAAGAAATCTAAAAATACGTGTATGCTCTATGTTTGCATATATCCATGTGTATGCTTCGCGTCTTTCATGTGTTGGGCAAATCATACTTAGCCCAAATCATACTTGTTCTTAATTTAGAACGTCGTCTTGTAATCTCTATATATACGCTCGTATATTGTTGAATACATTATCCAATTATTGAATCATTCATTCAATTTATTTTTCATGGTATCAGAGCGGGTCAATGGGATTCTTTAAAGTTTGGCGAATTTTTTAATAAAAATTCATGGCCTTCTTTCTGGAATATTTTCCAGATTCTTTTTAATAAAAAAAACGATTTTGCTTTTTAGAAGGCTTTTTGAGGGTTTCTGGTTCGTGGGCGAATTTCTTTGTGTTGGGCAGCAGTTCATGTTTATTTTTAGTGTTCTGGAGATTTTCGGGCCTGCAACCTGGTGTTTTTTTTGCAGATTGAAAATTTTCCTAGGGTTTCTACAATTTTCGATTAGGGTTTTGACCCTTCAGTTCAAGTCGAAAATTTATTTTGCTTGCAGATTTTTGGTGGGTTTTTCGAGACCTCAACTGGGTCGTCGTCATATTTTTCTGTGTGCATCGTTTTTCGTGCCTCGATTTTTGAACCGTCGGATTTGTATTCTGTTTTCAGATTCTTGGTGGGTTTTTCGATTTCTTTTCTGGGTTGGTCTCAGATTTTTTTGGGTGCTTCGTTTTTCGTGCCTCAAATTTTGTGCCAGCAAATTTGCTTTGGAATTTAAAAACAGATCACAATTTCTGCTATTTCTGTGGATGTTGGGATTTTTGCTTTTTTTTTTGGGCACCATTTATGCTATTTTAAGTTTGCAGAATTTTTTTAATTTTTGGGTTTCTTCCAAACCTCGAAATTTGCGCCTTGAAATTCGTGCCAGAATTCTCTCCCAGGGTTTCAGATTTTTTGTGCAGCTGCTTCTATTCTGATTTTTGAATCAGATTCTTCTGTCTCATGCTTTTACTAGGTTGACCTTGTTCAACCTCCATTTTCGTGATGGCATCTTTGACCAACATCATGTTGGAACACAAACAAAAGTTCAACAGCTGCCACAAAACCTGGAAACACTGCATGTTCATGATATCTGAATATCGTTGCCTTGATCAGATTGATTTAGGCTAGACCTCGTCTTACAGGTCCCAGGGTTTTCACGATTTTTTCCTGAAAAATTGTCTGTCGGTTTTCTGATTTTTTCCACAAAAAATCATGGGAGGGTTTTCACGATTTTTTTCCTCAAAAATTGTTCGCAGGGTTTATAATTTTCCCTTAAAAATTATCTCATCTGTAATCCGTGATATTCTCTTTTCAAGGGTTCCCATTTTAGGGTTTGACGGTTTTTTCCTCAAAAATCGTGCTTTGTTGCGGTCAGTTTGGTTCACACCTGCCAGGGCGAACATCTGCAACCGTGGTATCTTGCAGTCAGTTTTGGAGTTGGTACTCTTTTGCAAAAGGGTTTGCTGATTTTTTCCTCAAAATCATTGTTTCAGGCTTCAGTAATTCGTGTGTGCCAGATCTCTAATTCGTGTGTGAAGGCTACATTAGCTTGGATTGCTTTTGGTATTCTTGGTCATTAACACTTTTCAGATCCAAGGAGGGTCTCCACTGCAGCAGAGTGTTCTTTTCATTTGTGATCAAAAGGCCTGCAGTGTCTTCTGTAGGGTAGTTAGTAGATGGAATGACCATTAAGGGAGGGTATTAGAATATTTAATTATATTTTAGTCACCTATATTTAGTTCCTTGTTTAATGGTCATTTAGCTTTTTAGTTAATTAGTTTTTAAGTTTTATTTAGCATCTAGCTTTTTCTTTTTAGTTAATTAGCTTTTAAGCTTTATTTAGCGTTTAGCTTTTTAGTAGTTCACTTTAAACGACTTGTTCTTAATTTAGAACGTCGTCTTGTAATCTCTATATATACGCTCGTATATTGTTGAATACATTATCCAATTATTGAATCATTCATTCAATTTATTTTTCAGTATTTGGTCTCTAAGCGCTTTGGTAACATACATAGACCCTTCTCCCTTAAAACTAAAGTAGTAGCAAGGTCTGATAACTATATTAAGAACTATGAATAATGAAATTAATCATCTAATGAGGAAAATAAATAAGCACTTGTTAATAACTAATAAGTTGAAGAATATCAATGACTGGCTTCATGATTAGTCTCTCAATCAATTTTAGTATATTGAAATAGATTAATTATGTTGATCAGGTAGGGGACATTACATGGCTGCCAAGTGCCACAATACAAGCTATTCTCTTATCCATGTGATTTAAAGCAGCATTGAATATAAAAATCATTTTGGCACCATCGACAATCTCCCTGGTTGCAAGGTATATGGGATAGACAACTATGATTTTTTATTAATGAACTTTGACTTCTTAATTGTAGCTGCATCTTTTTTTCTTGGATTGAACCTTAGACTTTATAATACCAAATTGAATTTGGTAGAGCAAATACACAGATTACACCATGATTGCAGCCAATAAGAACAATTTGTATATTGATTCTTTGGGATATCTTTACCTATTCAGGATTAATTTTACATTTGCTTGCTTTGGCTGATAAAGCTTTTCATTTCCCATAGTTAAACTAACCTAGCAATTTTATGGGAAGTATTCCCTCAAACTACCATAACCAACAACGTAAAACTAATAACATTATTTATTTAATAACTATTACTACATCAATTTTATTTATTAGTTATTAATAAACTAATAGTCTATGGATTTAATACAAAATCTCCAATACAAACCTGATGGATAACAAGCATAGCCTTATGTAGTTAAAAACAGAATGAAAGAAAATCTTAAGAATGAATGCCAGGCTCAAAAAGCAGCAAGAAACTAAAGCAACTCAAATGGATAACCAGAAAGGAAAATCTGAAGATGGATATGGTATTCAGCATAAACTCATTTATGACAGGCCAATCAAAAGACATAATGTGAATCAACAAGCAACTGACAAGCAAGAGTGGCAACAATCGAGTTGAGAATACTTTAATAAAATGTTGTGTTTACCTAGCTAGAGAAGCAGATTAAGCAGAGTACACACATAGACTTTCAAAACATGAAAGAGAGGATTAGATCAACTATAAAAGCATTTAATCATAGGTAAATGTATGTGATAAAACCAGAAGTCACCTCAAATTTCACAACATGAAAATGTTGAAACACCAAACTGGGAAACCATTTAATAGAAGAAAACCTCACGTGTACTGAAATTTGGCAAAATTACAATAATCTCAAGGAGAGCTGAAGATGAGTAAAAGAGAGTAGAGAATAAGTTAGACTCGGGCTTAAGAGAACACCTATTGAACACTATATATATAGTAAAGAATGTAAGAGTTTCTAACTCCCTCATAGTAGTTGCCAACTTCCTAAATATGTGATGGACGTTTGTGACTCCCATGTTCCCAAATTTTGGTAATAAGTCCTCGGGTGAGGGCAAAATAATCTCAGGATAAAATATTTAATGACACTTTAGGACATTTGATTACCCAAATAAAGGTTAATTTCCAATAAAACCTGTAAACTTGTTCCTTATGGCATTGTAAGGCCCTGTCATAAGTCTCTTGTGTTCTTTGGGACCTTGGAAGATAGTGGGAAATAAGGTTTTGGGGTCTCTCCTGCAGTTTCTTTTTTATAAAACTTGTTACGTTACTTTTTGAACTTATATTCACTCTGTGACCTCCATAAGTTACAAGCAGATATGAACATATATTACTGAATATTTAACGTTACTGTTATATGGTAATGTGAAAAAATGTAATGTCAAAATGTCATCAAAACATTGATGATTGAGTTTGACACTAGACGGGAAAACGGTGGCTGCATGAGAAGGGCTGATAGGTATATGTATTAGGATAGGTTAAACAATAAAGCAGGTAGATTTTCCAAGCTGTAGGGAGATCATAAAATGGTAAACTATTATACTTGGATGCTTAATATAGATCTGGAAGATGTAGTGCTTGGTTCATATAATTCTTGCTAACTTCTATCCAAATCTAAAGGTTCATTGGCCTTGGGTATTAGAATGCACTCTAGGAGGAATTCGTTGGTTCCTCTTAGAAATATCCAGTCTGCCCCCCATAGATCTGGACGTTCATGTATGTACATTTTTTGTTCTTGCATTGGACCGCTGATGGCAACAGATGGTGACACTCCATTATTCTCACCTGAGATTTTACTGCAAACATGTTTCATGATGCTTTCCTGCTTTGATTTTCATCAGCTCGTTGTTTCATTTAGGGCCTTTTTAATACATGCCTATTAATACTTGTTTTTGGATCACAAAGTTAAGGTGTGGCTGCTTCATGATTTTCAGAGCCTAAGGTTCTTTTTTCCTTCGTACTTTCTATTGTATTGACTTGTTTGTATCTGAATGTACTTTTGAATCTCCTTTACTTATTTTGGTCACTTGTAGACATTAATACGCTTTCTTTGTTTCTTTCTAAGACTTTTTGCCTGAACAAGAGTCTGCACATTTTGTTGTTGAATCTTTCTTAAGTTTTTTATTTGCTTAGCTACTTTTGCATAAAGCCTTTACTAAAAAGAACCTAAAAAAAGTTTTTCCATCTTCTAGAATAAATTTGTGTTAGTTGAGAATGATCTTTGTGAATAATATTTTTTGGTATTGTTTGCAACATAGGCATCTCAATCTTTTGTGGACTAAATCCCAACAATATCAAGATCATGAATATTTTCAATCGGTGTTGATTGCTAAAAAAAGATACTGTGTTAATCTTTTTTTTGTTTTAAAAATCAACTATATGTTGCTGCATTAGAACACATCTATGGTATATGTAGTTTTTTGTTTAAGGACACAAAAGGGAGTTAAATTTCTTGTATTTTATTAAACACCAATTTGGAATATTTGCTACTCTGCTTTGTTGCTTAAAAGCATGCTATTTCTAATGTTATCAGTACATTGGATTTAGTGTTCCTGGAGCCTAATTTGATTGTAAATTTAATGCTTTTTATTATAATTTAGAAAGTTCTAATTCTTTTGGCTTATAGATTAATATTATTTCGAAAACTGTTGTTCATTACGCGTGTTCTCTTTAATTCTTTCAAGACTACCAAAGTTGAATCAATATCTATATATCTTATAACCTTCTAACACTGGAAGCATTGACTATAAATTAACTTTTGTTATTTAGAAACACTCATTACTGAAGAAAGTTAATGCACCTAGAAGCACCCATTAAAGGAACCAGATGAAATTTCCCAGTAAATAATTTAGTTATCACTCGACAGTCTTTTTTTAGTCTTTTATTTTCTGATTGGAAATCTGCTGTTGAGTTTGAAAATCTGTATTAGATGTTCTTATTGTCATTCGTTTTCTATTCTTTGCAGAGCATACTTTTCCTACATGTCATCATTACTATGGCTGAAATCTTTTATCCTATATATGTGATCGAAAGGTAAGATGCTTTAAAGTGCAAATTCTATGTCAACAGGTTATAAATTTCTATCTCATGTGCTTGGCTTCTCTATCTCTTTATTGCTTAATTAAATGAAAATGTAGTAAAAATGCCAACATATAGTCTGCCTTGTTGAATTCTAATGATTTTATGGTTAGACATCTTTTGAATGTTGAATTATAAGTTGCACAACTTCAAAATGGAGTGATAGGGAATAGACAAGTGGGGAAAACAAATTGATGAATAGATAAATTGGATGGATAACAAAAAAAAGCCAAGAAAATTTTGCAAAATCATATACTTAATATATGGCATTTGAGATGGTAGTAGGAGGTCCACATTCTCATTCTCAAGGCTCATCATTTAATCTGAACATAGGGGGGTCGCTCAAGGAACTTAATTGTGGAACCCAATAGTTCTTGGTTTTAGTCAAATACATTTGCACAATTCGATAGGCGTTCCCCTTATCAACATAAATTGCAACACATCAGTGCTAGCCATACAACATCACTAGCGTTGTGCCACTTTTAGTTGACCTACGTGTGTTCCACAGTAGTTTCAAACATATCTGGAGTGTTTTTGGAGCTCAAGAAACATCGACATTTTAGCTATGCCTAGGTGAAGCTCTACAATACAAGCTGGTCTTTTCAAAAACAAATTATTGTCCACCATCAAAGCATATCTAGAAAAGGTAGCTCTGGATTGGTGGCATCAAAAGTATTCTTTCCTGTTTGGACTTGAATTGATTAGAACTCTAGGTAGTGGACAACATGGAAAAACTCAAAAGAATCATCTGTCCCTTGTGCATCAACAGTGTCAAGAGAAATATTGCAATATGTGCAATACTTCGCATCATTGTGCAAGTTTAACAACCTTCATGCCTCGCTCAAGCTCTTGTGTTGTTTCATATGCCACCATGTAAACTTCAAGAACTCTTCATGCCTCTTGCAAGCACTTGCGTTGTTTGGTGCGCTATCATGTGAATTTTAGCATCCCTTCACGCTTCTTGCAATCGCTTGTGTTGCTTTGTTCAACACTTGTCATTGTGCACCGCCATTCACGACTCTAAGAACTATTGCATCGTGTACCACCAAACTTGACCTTGTGCACCCTTACACACAACTTAGCACATTGGTCATGGCATGGCATCGTGCATGACTTTGCATAACTTTGTGTAGACATTCGATAAATTTAGTAGACTTGCATGTGGACAATTTTGATCCTGTAGCAAAATGCCAACAATTAGGAACCACAATTGACAAGATAGTTGGAGTGTCGACAGTTTAGAATGAATCATTGCACTTCTGATTCTTGTTTTGAAATTGTAATGTATTCTTTATATACACACACCTCTCACATTAAGATCAATTATATGAAAGGCATTGTACAATTGTAGGCAAATTAGTTAGATTTGTTTTCCCTTTCTAGTAATGGGAATCTTCATTCTTAGACACAATATTTGTAAACAAACTTTGTACCCTATTCATTTTTGTTTGCAAATAGAATTAGCACATATTTGCTAAAGTCTTTTGCTTCAATTGAGTGATTGGTTTGTTGTCTTTCTATTTGCATTAGCTACAAAACCATTCTTCATAGGAGTGATTTTTCCTTTGTACCACCAAGGTTATAGATCTTTAGTATGAAAGCAGAAATTTTGTTACACCACTTGCCATTAGTTAGATAATTAGTATTAGACGCATGCATATCTCCATCGTTGCAGTCATCGGTAAGGTTTGCAAAGGGACAAGTAGCCTACAAATGAAAGAATCCTTTTTGGCATCTTTGGATGAGAATAAGCATGCCTACTCTAGGAGGTCTAACATCTCCAATGCCACAATGAATGTTGCAAGATGCTCTCTAATCAAAGGAGAAAAATTTCAGTCTTATCATGGAGCAGCGAATGGATCTCACAATATGCAACATTCAAGTTGCTGATCCTATCTTGGATGGTCGTTTACAAGCTGAAGATAGATGCACTCTGGCCATGCAAAATCCACAACATGAGCTCTATGTGAAAGGAGACTAACTCATGTGTGACTTGAGCTTGAGTTGACATAGTTCCCAGCACATGATTAGTTAGACATTAGTGCACCACCTTGATTAGTTTAGACTTACAGTGCACATATGATGATATATGAGAATTTGGTAAATCCATGTCATTCTCTACAGTTCAATTCAATAAGCTTGTTTGGTAGTTTTGAGAACCACACCAAAGGAATTAATTCCAATTTGCTAAAGTGAATGGGGTAAGGAGGTCTAGATCTTGGCAAGGATGACCAAGGCATCATCAATCTTCCCCATCTATTATGAGATTATGCAACATTGGTTTGGGCTACACTAGTTGCCTCGCAAGAAAAGAAGGTTTTATATACTTCTCCACACAATCCAATGCTGATGAAGCATCTACATTGCACACTATATCCAATAGTGGATGTGTCTCCACTTGTGTGACAAGTAGCTCTAGACAAGCAAGAAATCTACGTGCACCCCAACAATGTGTATCACATCAATAGGTTCACACTTCTTAGTGCTCTACATGGGATCAAACTCGTGTAGGTGTGTAGACTTCTAGTCATCTCTGTGCAACAATGTCAACCATGATGTGCATGTCAGCTTGTGAAAGAACATTACACTGTTCACATGCACAACACATGAAGTTGTTCTTGGCAAAGACCTATAGCACACACCTTAGTTACATGCCACCATTGTGTGTATAGAGGGCATACAACTGAGAGATGTTGGGATATTCATTCTTTTGGTCTTTGTGGAAGGCACAATTGTTTACAATTCACTTGTTGGTTCTCAAACATCCAGAACATATGACACTGCAATTGTTGAAACAACATTATGGGTGGATGGACCAAAATAGGTGGGGAAATATCACTTCCTTTCTGGATTATGATTACAAGTGCAAAGCCCTGCATCAAGCAGTTACAGTGTCTGCACTTGCATGACAATCAGCTCCAGACTAGCAAGAAATCCACATGCACACCAACAGTGTGCTCTATATTGAACAATCTCCTAATGCTTTTATATAGCTTTTTATGAAACTTCTTAAACAGGCCTTGAACCAGCTTTATGTACAGATTGTCTTTTCTCATCATCATGGACATTGCATACCACAAAGCTACAAGTACCTTCTTTTCTTATTTCATCGATAGTCTTCTGCAATTTTAATTAGCTTGCTATGAAGTAATCACTTTTGTTACCATTGATTTCCCTTACACAATTGCCAATAAACTGCCTCTGAACTAGAAATTCACCAAAATTTAACTACATCTTCAGTAATTCTGCATGCGGTCTTTGACATGCCTTTTATGTCCTTAGATATTGAATTACTGTTCACCCATAGAACTCTGCTAATAGCTCTTCGAAATAATTTAAGATGTAAATCATAGAAGTGAAAATTGCAAAAAAAAATTGCGGTTCATCTGAAACTGTCAATTTTGCCATAACAAGTCTAATTGCCATGCTGTTTGGAAGTCAAACCTGGTCTTTAACCCTGAATCCTCATTAATTTGTGAAATACATAGGACTAGCTCACTTGTTAAAACAAGGTTCTGAATGTTTTAATATATACCTACCACTTTTTTGGCTTATATGTGCATTTGATTTGCCAAATTTTTCAATGTTTTAAACACGGTTGTATCAATTCTCTGTACGCTTTTGATGTACAGGGCCAAATTTGATGTAAATGGAATTCTACCAGTGTATGATAACTGGATATAATGTATTCTGTATTCTACCACTTTAAATGTATGATAACTTGAATGTTGTTATATACAAATGGGTTGATTTGACTGCTGTACTATTAGCTTGGCTTTGAAGCTTAATCAAATCATATAGGATTTAAATGGTTGTCTATTGCAAATATCAGGAAAACAGGTGTCAGGATTGTAACCCTCCACAACATATGAGTAGCATCATATGGTAAAAACCCCGAGTTCAGATGTGATTCCAAGAGAACTATACCTTCTGATATATTCCTCAAATCTTTATTCAAACCATTGCATCTTAACCATATAAAAATTCATGCCTTCATGCTTTGTCAAGATGTGGGTGAATCTGTGCAATATCAACTCTCGCAACTGTCATGCCACAAATCTATTTTGTGCATGTAAATAACAGATCTACAATGACCAAGTCATCAGGGGTCCCACTGGTACTCTCAGCAAATCTCTCCAAGACAGCTCAGAAAGCATACCATGCTATCATGTGGGGTTTTATCACATGACCAAATCAACAAAGTACTGCATAGGACTGGATTCTGTCAAAAACATTTGTAAAATTTTTTCAGGATGTGTTCATGCTTTTTCACAGTCATAGTTTTGTTTTGGAATCAAATTATATAGCTGTATTTAATATGTTAAAGCATTCTATATGCATGCACTTATATCTCCTACATGCATAATAAGGAACAGAAGATACTTACTCCACATGCATGTTTCAAAAATTATGTCTGCATGTTTTCTTTTGCGGGTTTCTTGCCATTGCTTGTACTATCTGCAGTCTCTGATTTTATTAGTTTAATAACATAGCTCCTGTTCAGTATACATCATACAGAAAGCTGAATTTATTTTCCTAAATTGTCTTGTCCATGTCAAAAATTAACCATTTGAAATTATGGTTGGATGAATCGATTTAAAGCTCTTAGGTTTGATTCTTTGGTGGCAATCTAGTATAACATCTCCAAAATGATGCTAGTCTGTTCTTCATAAACATTGTGGCTGGTTGCTGAAAGTGTCCTCATTTGGGTAATTTACCTACTATGTAAATCTGTATAATTCGCAGGTGTCATTCAGCGGTGTTATCTGGCGTGGTACTTATGCTATATGCAAGCACAATTTGGCTGAAATTGGTGTCCTATGCACATACTAATCATGATTTAAAACTTCTTAAAAGTAATGGTGAAAAGGTATGGGAAATTATGCAAATGTGAGGGTATATTGTGGAATTTTTGATAAACTTCTCATATTTTATTATAACTGCTTGCACTTGTATGAATCATTTGATGATCTTGTGAATATATGCTGACGTCTTCTTTCTTCCTTCCAATCTGATGTTTTATGTGCTTCTGAGGCAGCCAGAGGCATTTGTGGATTCTGCTAGGGTGGACTATCCAGCTAACATCAATTTAAGAAATTTGGTGTACTTTATGATTGCTCCTACATTATGCTATCAGGTATAGTACATATCTCTTTCTTTGTGCTGAAGTTGGGTTTTTTGAGTTAGTCATGTGTTAGAATCTGCCAAAAGCATAAAAATCCCATTCTAGGGTGAAATATACTCTTAAACCCTTATGCGACAAATGATTTAAGAAACAAACTAGCAGAATCGGGATAGCTTCCAAGAATGTTAGATGAGCACAATATGCTAAAACAAAATATTGCTCAACACAAATGCATGAACCAAAAGCTGACAATTGCATGAATGAATACAAGCTAGAAGAGTCAATACATAAATAGAAAAGAGAGGAGACAAATACAGGCAACAAGGGATGTAACTGTAACTACCAAATATAGGTGGGAAACTAAAGAAAACAAAAAACCTACATTAACATCGTGTCTAGACAAAAAACATGCCAGTGTATCATGATTAATAGAGGTTGAGAATAGATAGCGGGTTGAAAGCTCGTCAATTACATTTAACAAATTCATTTGTTAAATTTAGATATAACTAACGCCAAACTACGAACAAGATATAATATTAATATAATGTCCCGAAACTGATTTTTTAAAAAAAATTTACAAATATTTGATGAAATGCATAAACCCTCATGTTATCTGATTGCCAAGATCCCGATGAGGGCAAGGTGAGAGTATACAGTGATTTGAGACACTTAACTTTTTGCCAGCAAGCCACACCGGTCTAAAATGAATGCAACACTAGATATAAAATCAACAATAAATTTTTGGTGGTATAGCCATCAGACTTAAAGTTTATTCTTATCTGCTGGAAATAAAATAGATATAAATGTCTTGGTGGCATAACATCCAAACTTACATTGCTGAAATGACTACAAATTTAGATATATTCTTGGCAGAGAAGTGCTCAAAAAATTACATAACAGAATATGAGCTTATTAGTAACCTCTCACTATATATATTCAACCGCATATGATAATATAAATATATTCTATTGCTGTTATAGAAATCTGCCTCTCAGCTATAGTAGTAATCAATGCCCAATTGATATTATGTATATCTGATGATACAGCTGTAAATGACCAGCACACTGAAACAAACAGCCACTTCAAATATCATTGCACCCCTTCAACAAATGAAGTGATTCATGCTTGGGACGGTACAACTGGCTCTATATGGTACAATAGGCACTACTAAGGAATCACGGCACTTTACAACTGAAATATTAGCTTTAATATTAATTCAATCAGTTACAGCAGTGTGGTCTCTTTTTGCATTTGTACGGTCTCCCTAACAAAGTTAATAACCAATATTCATTGAGCAGCCAACAAGGAAATGTCACGGCATGTTATGGACCATTAATCAGCTAATGTAATGATCGGGATTTTTTGAGGCAAACGATAATAAAGATATTTCTTTAACAGCTGCAACGACTTGGCAAAGGATATACGGCTGCTTCCAAACATTCATTTGCCATATTATATGGTACCACTCCCCTCAAACTTCATATGGAAAACTTCATAACACTCTCAATTTCCTTAAAACATGTACATCGACATTCCAAAAGGAATAAGATTTGTTGTTATCACTACAAATTAAAAGGAATATGGTTTAATTTGAAACCTTTTAACAAATAAAACTAAAATATTTACCGAATTTGAAATCCACAACCATACCGAAATTTAATATGCTCATGAAAATTTGTGTAATTCCTAGGTGGAATCACCAATTGAGAATCTAAGAGCTTTTGTTCTGAAATTCCAATATGATCTCAAGTATTCTCAAATTTGGATCTTGCACTTAAGGTGTTTTGTCCTTGGATTGATTTTGAAACACAAGTAACCTGAAAATGAAAGAAGTTGATGATATCAAATTGCACATCTCTCCTTTTAGCTTTTCCCTTGTTTTGTTGATTTGTTGAGAGAATAATTGAATATTAATGCTCTCTTTTTTTCCCCCCTCCACTACTTTATTTTAAAGTTTGTATCTCCCCTCTTGCAACCCTTTCCAATTTTAGTTTTTAACTCCTATTCCAAAATATAGAGAAAAGATAAAATATTTCTAGGAGTTTCAAATAGCCTTATTGTGCCCCATTTAGGTGGCCCATAAAAATTAAATATTAAATGTCCTTAACAATAATTTTCAAAATAATATTAGGACTAGCTTAAAGTCTAGGAATACCCCTAGCCCTTCTTCCTTGTTCACACAAGAAATCTTATAAATTTCCTTTAAAATGTTATAAAGTAACTAGGACAAACCTAAGTTATTATTTCAAAATGATTTCCCTCACCTTACCCATAAGCCCATAGAAAATAAAATAATTGGCTTAGGCACTCTTGATTATCTTCGGTCCAAAAAGAGCAATGACAAGTAACCAATTGCTGCATGGAGCATAGTTACCAACGATGGGATTTTGATTCTTATTAGAGTCGACTAATATACTAGGATAGAGGAAAAACTTATGATTATGTGACAGAAAAACATTTGTAATAGTATTATAATCTTTGTAGCAACATTAAAGGAAACACATGAAACAATATGCAAACCACACAAGAAAAACATCGAAGACACCAAATTAACGTGGAAAACCTTTACAGAGAAAAGTCTACCACCTAAGGACCATCGCCAGTTAAATTATTCAAAATCCAATGATTCAATACAAGTCTCTTTATAGAGTCGTAATCTATTGGCATGCAACATACTCTTCTTCTATGATCATATTTAGTTTATATCAACCTTCGCCGTATTCACAAAGTCCAAACATCCTTGGTATATCCGTTATTACAAATAGTTGCAGGCTTATAGCTGCAGTACCATCCAACAAGGAATCCCAATTGTTCAATTGTCTAAATACTAAATAGAATACCAAGTCACACTACCATAACATAAACATATCATGACGCCAACATGACTTCTCATATGGGTAACCACTAAAGATAATAAATTGATGTTGGTAACTGTTGAGACATGGACCAGCTAGGACTCAAACCTAGGGCCTTCCATAGGCTGCTGGAGTGCTCTACCACTGAGCTACTGGACCCTCTTGGACCAGTCCATCGTCGGTCCGGGTGTGGCTTATTTCCAACACCAACACCCCCCCTTAAGCTACACCTCTCGTGTGCTTGGGGCTCCTAGCTTGGACCTGGCTCTGATACCATGTAAATGATGTTCAATTTACATTCAATATGCAAGTTATATTCTATTAAATAATCTTGTTGTATATATTATAGCCTTAGTGTATGAATCTGACTATCTTCTTGTTTGTGGCAGGTGAGAGGAGCATTTAATAATTTCTATGTCCTATCTCACAAATGCCACTCAATATAAGTATTAACAAATGGGGTACAATCAAGCAATGCCTTGATCGGTCATGACCGATCAAGACATTACTTGATTGTGCCTCTTTGTTTATACTAAACAAATGCATGTTTCAACATTAATGTCAATCGGTGTGGAGTTATTATAACAACCGATGTCTATCGATGTTCGCACAATGTTAACAGCCGATAGTTATTGGTATGTTAGGCTTAACACCCGATAACTATCGGTAGCCTTTATTATTAAGCCACCCGATATATTATATGCAACCCGATATTAATCGGTATTTTCATTAATCATTTATTTATCATTAATTTATGTTAATCGATATAAATTGAAATGCAAGATTTAGTAATCGATGAACATAAACAAAATATGTAGTATGATTATCAATGAATAGGTTATTTATATGCAAATGTAGAATGGCTATCAAAGAGGAATTAATTGCTTGAAGGTTTTATCATAGTTATCGATATGATAAATGATTGAATGAGAGACTTCTCTCATTCAATCATTTATCTTACCGAAGCTATCATGCATTAACACTCCCTCTTAGCTAGGTAAGATGGATGTAGACAATATATTCAAGCATCACAATTCAATTGATAGTTAGCATTTTAGACATTCTTAGGAAATCATACCACCTAATCATATGATATGAAGTATCACCTAAACATGTGATACTGAAGTCCATCACATCAATCTTGTGATTGACAGGATATCACCTAGGCATGGGATATCAGTATTGTCTACACACGCAATACTTAAGGATAATCATATAAGAAAGATTAATTTCTCATCTTATCCAAGTTGTGATATGTGCACTAACATTTTATACAAATGTTTTATCACAACACAATCATGGCACATCCATGACACACCAGAGATCCAATATGATAACTAGTTTGGACATTATAAGATCGTTACTTTATAATGTCCCCATACAAGTGTTCACTATCTTGAGAGATTGTCACCTCTTAGATATGAACCTAGGGGATAGAATCCAAAAATTGTCCTATCATGACAAAGAGGTTTACACATTAAACATCTTATAGGTATGCAAATATAGATTACAAAGCAAATTACCTTTCTATCATACCTAAACCCTTTCTGAAGTGATCAACCTTCACTCTGGAAAGAGGTTTGGTCAGAATGTCTGCAGTTTGATCTCCTGTACAAACATATTCCAGTTGGATTGCATTCCTATCTACCATATCTCGCACATAGTGGTATGGAATTTCAATATGCTTGGATCTGTCATGAAACACTGGGTTTACTGAAAGTTTTATGCAGCTCTGGTTGTCACAATGTATAACAGTGGGGTTTCATAGGTTCTCCAAACAACCCCACAAGCAACTTCCTAAGCCATACTGCCTCTCGGGCAGCCATAGAAGCTGCAATGTATTCTGCCTTAGTGGAGCTTTGAGCTACAGAAGACTGCTTCCTACTGATCCAAGATATCATAGTTGAACCTAGACTGAAGCAACACCTTGAAGTGCTTTTCCTGTCTGTCACACTTCCAGCCCAATCTGAATCTGTAAATCCGTGTAGGTCTATATCAACTTTCTCATATTTGAAACCAAGGTTTAGGGTACCTTGTAGGTATCTCATAATGTGTTTTACTGCAACCAGGTGTATCTCCTTCGGTTCACACATAAACTGACTTAGAGCATTAATTGCATAACAAATATCTGGTCTTGTATTTACCAGGTACATCAGGGACCCAATCATCTGTCTGTATTGAGTAGGATCAGTGGATTGTGACTCTGTTGCTGCTTCTTTAAGTTTATGTAAGTTGGTTTCCATAGGAGAGGTCATGGGTCTACAGTTTAGCATTCCAAATCTCTTCAAAATATCCAAAGTGTACTTTCCTTGGTTTAGTATAATGTTGTCAGAATTCTGCCATACTTCCAATCCTAGGAAGTAATGAAGGAGTCCTAAGTCCTTCGTATCAAATTCTTTGGATAGATCATTCTTGCATTGATCTATAAGGTGATTATTTCCTGTGATTAATAAGTCATCAACATATAAAATCAATATTAGCATATCACCTTTATTTCTTTTGTAGTAGAGATTAGGATCTGCATCATTTTTGGAGAAGCTTAGTCCTGAGAGATAGGTGTCAATTCTTTCATACCAGGCCCTGGGAGCTTGTTTGAGCCCATAGAGAGCTTTCTTGAGTCTACACACATGAGACTCTGCATCATGAATTTCAAAACCTTTAGGTTGCTCTAGGTAGACTTCTTCTGAGATCTCACCATTTAGAAAAGTTGTCTTAACATCCATTTGGTGTACCTTCTACCCCTTTGTTGCTGCAATGGCTAATACAACTCTTATTGATGTATATCTGGCAACATGGGCAAAAGTTTCTTCATAATCTATTCCTTCCCTTTGTGAGAAGCCTCCAGCTACAAATCTGGCCTTGTGTTTTTCAATACTGCCGTCTGCAGCATGTTTGATCTTGAAAAGCCATTTAGATGAAACCACAGATTTCTTGGTTGGCCTAGGAACAATCTCCCAAACATTATTTTTCATAATGGACTGATACTCTTCAGACATAACATCCTTCCATACTTGATGTTCAAGTGCATCTGATACATTGTTTGGTTCAGCTTTAGAGAGATCATTCATAAGGGCAACATAGCTAGTGAATTTATTAGGCCTTTTGCTTTCTCTGAAGGTTCCTAAGGGAGCAACAAATTTCCGAGCTTCTTCTACAATTTTGGTGGCCCATAGTGGTCTTTTCTTGAGGTTTTCTCTAGGTGGACTTTGAGTTTCACTCATAGTTTTCTCAGGACTCTCCCTTTGAAGCTCAGGAGTAGGATCTCTATCTAAGCTAGGGTTGGGGATATAGACTTCAGGATCTAGAGAGCTTTGGGCTCTTTTGAAGGCTAAGTTTTCTTCAAAATCACATCCCTACTTAGTTCAATATTCTTTTGACCAGGTATATATATCCTATAGGCTTTGGAGGTTTCACTATATCCTACAAAGATTCCCCTTTTTCCAGAAGGTTCTAATTTTAATTTTTTCTCCTTAGGTACATGAATATAGATAGGGCATCCAAAAATCCTAAGGTGGCTTATATCCGGTTTTGTTTTAGTAAAGACTTCCTCAGGGGTCTTATCTTCAAGATGAGAGTGAAGACATCTGTTTTGAATATATACAGCAGTGCTAGTTGCTTCTGCCCAAAGATTGATATTTAGATTCTGATCAAGAATCATAGCTTTGGCAGCTTCAATGATTGTCCTATTTTTTCTTTCTGCTATCCCATTTTGTTGAGGGTTGTAGGGTATTGTTAACTCCCTCTTAATCCCTGAATTTTTACAAAACTCTTTAAATAATTCTGATGTGTATTCCCCCCCATTATCAGTTCTTAGGGTTTTAATTTTGTTTCCTAAGTAATTTTCTGTTAGTGATTTGAATTCTTTAAACCTGTTAAGGATCTCTTCTGATTCTTTACATTTCAGAAAGTAGATCCAGGTTTTCTTAGAGTAGTCATCAATAAATATTACATAATATAGAAATCCCCCTAATGAATTTACAGACATAGGTCCACATACATCAGAATGAACTAACTCTAAGATTTTACTTGTTTTCCTAGTACTACTTTGAAAAGCACCCTTAGTATTTTTACCTAGGGCACATCCTGTGCATGCCCCTGAATGATATTGCTTTAGCTTAGGTAGACCTGTGACAAGGTCTCCCATTGATGATAAAGCTCTAAAATTTAGGTGGCCTAGTCTTCTATGCCAGATTTCATTGGCATCTGTAGTTTCATGAATTAGGGCTAAGTTGGGCTTTGTGCATAGCTCATACAAGTAGCCTTGTCTTTGACCAATTGTTTTAGCTTTCTTGATGGATGAGTTCTTTGGCCAAGCCAACACTTTGTTGTCCATGAAGGTTACTCTGTATCCATTGTCCTCTAGTGCTGATATTGAGACAAGATTCCTCTTAATGCCTGGAACATATAGCACTCCTCTAAGTTGTAATGATACACTTGACTTTAGTTTGATGGTGCAGTTTCCAATTCCTTTGACAGGGTGTGTAGAGTCATCTCCGATGGGTACCTCCTCATCATTCTCCTCTTTCATGGAGTCTAGTACTTCTCTGAATCCTGTGATGTGTTTGGATGAGCCACTGTCGATCACCCAGGAGTTCACTTTGTTTGATGCTTGATTTGTGAGTGTTGAATAGAGCACATACTTCTCGGAGTCCTCTTCCTTTTTTGTTTTTCCTGTTTTGGCAAATGTGGCTTGTTTAGCTCTTTCTGGACATTTGGCAACATAGTGCCCAAATTTGTCACATCTATAACACTGAATTTGAGAGAGGTCCTTCTTGAAGGAGTTCTTGCCGTGACGACCTTTTCTCTTTCTGAATTGCTTCTGCTCGCCCCTTTTATTTGAGTTTATATTTAGAACTTGAAGATCTTCATCTATATTCTTTTGTTTGATCCCTTTCTTATTTTGCCTTGATTCCTCTTGGAGACAGTCACCCTTTAGCCTATCGAATTTTGGAAAGTTATCCCTTGCACTGATGCCTTGGACGAACGTTTCCCAGATACTAGGCAACCCATCTAAAGCAATGAGGGTTAATTCTTTGCTTTGGATCTCATATCCAAGGGTTGCCAGTTCATCCCTTAAGGTAGATATTCGCATGAAGTAGGCATTGACTGATTCTCTTTTTATCATGGCTATATGATTTATCTCTCTTTTTAGAGCCAAGGTTCTACTAGCATTGGATATCTCAAAAGAGTCTTCAAGTGCTTTGAACATGTTGAAGGCTGTTTCGTGTTTTTTTATAATGGGCATAATATTGTTCCTTACCCCATCAACTATGATTTTGATAGCCTTATCATTTCCTTCTCCCCAAATTGCTTGATCAGGTTCAGTCTCGGGTTCTTTAATTTCAGTCTTTACAAATGATTCAACTTTGTTTTCTTTTAGAATCATTTGAATTCTGAATTTCCATGTGGAAAAGTTGTCACCCCCTGCGAGTCTGTCTTCAAATCTGATAGCACTAGCCATTGATAGGATTGTGATGTTGAATATATACTTGATTTGAATTTTACGTAAAAATGAACAACCTCAAGTTCGATTTAACTATAGCTTTGATACCATGTTGAGACATGGACCAGCTAGGACTTGAACCTAGGACCTTCCATAGGCTGCTGGAGTGCTCTACCACTGAGCTACTGGCCCCTCTTGGACTAGTCCATCGTCGGTCCGGGTGTGGCTTATTTCCAACACCAACAATAACACTTGGTCAAAGTTGTTCAACCACTCTACTTGAAACATGTAGTGGTCTTATTGCACAACATCCAAACACTATTTGTGGTCTTCTTGCATTACTCCCAATGAAACATATTTGGATCTGGTACTAATAAACATCTCCAACAACATCACCATGCTCTTGGATAGAACCTCATATATTTCAAGATTGCTTCAAGTGCATTGACACTATTAAACACATTTATAGTGTTTTACCTACAATTTTGTGGTTGTGAATTCTTCTCCAAAATACTTGTGGTTAACATAACTAGTGGACTAAGACAAGCCCTCATACTGCACTGTAATGTGTGGAACTCATTACAACCTACCACATAGATAATCAATATTGTTTTGCTAGTCATCAAATAAACTTTGTTAAGGAATTCTTAGGTGAATGGCACACCTTTGTTCCGACATTCTCTCACTTGATATCTACTGTAGGAGAGAGTGTAGTGAACAATGCAAGCGGTTAATCTCATGCATAAAAATGGAATATAAATCCGTTGCAAAAACTTAGTACCCATTGACTTAGTCAAAGAATGAACATTATTTACCTAAATTGGTTTTTGTTTGCCCATGTACAACTAGTTGATCTATGCATTTTTTCGTTCATTGTGGGAGTTTAGAATTCGGGGCATTAACATCGTAGGCTTTGAAGTGGGTTGTGGAAGATGAGAAATATATTCTAAGCTACTTAACCTCAACTATTAAGGTTGCCTTGATTTCACCTTGGCAACTTTCACAAACAACCCTTTGTGTTGGAGTGCATGTCTCAACTTTTATGCTTGCATATACAGCATTTTTCCTTTTCAAGTGTGCCACTCTTCATTTTCACATGCTTTAGTCTATACTTGTCACATCCTATGCTTTGATACACTTCAAAGCTCTAGCATGTATGGTTTTTGTAAAATTTTAGTGTATTATTTAATGCCTTTATGGAGGCACATTGGAATTTCTTGTATGCACTTGTCTTCATTATGGCTCATGTTGATCCTTTATAAGTGAAAACTGTTGAAGATTTGACATTGATGTCATGGTTGAAGATTATGCTAGCCAATCATGTTGAAGATACATATAAATATATGTATAATTAAACCAAAAATCAGTGTACTTTATTGAACGAATAACAAGCCTTTTATAGGCAATTACAAGATGATTGTCCAAATTGGGACTAATTGTTAAATTGACTCTGAAAATAGAAACTCCCAGTGCTATCACAAAGTCTCTAAATATATAACAATCAACTAAAGAAATCTTTAAAAATATAACCAAATGACCATTATTAAACACAGCTAAAAAAATAACAATTAAATATTGTAATACCCTCCCTTAATGGTCATTCTATCAACTACCCAACCAATGACAAAATCTGCTAATCAAAAAGCATATAAGACGGACTCCTCTTCAGGACGCTCTGCGACATGAGATTGCTCCTACTCTTGAGACCCTCCTTGGTTGGACTTCTGATCAACCAATCTCTTTTTGCAGAACCTTTGGATATGTCCAGGTCCACCACAATAGTGACACGTGATTTTCTTCTTGAACCCCTCCTCAGGTGTGCGTTGTCCTTTCAGCTGAGTGGACTCACCTTTGCCTTTGTCCTTGGCAGTAAACGCCTGTTCCACACTAGTCATGTCAATGTTGCTACCAAACTGCTACTCCACCTATCTTGCTGCTATAGCTTATTGCACAATTCATCAAACTTCAAGTCAAAATTAGTGGAGGTAATGTTGAGCGTCTCAATAAAGTGTTCATAGGATCTGGGTAGGCTCTTCAGTGTAATCACAACCATATCCTCTTCCTCCATCGTGCGACCAATAGCCTCCAACTGGTCATGAATTTCTTTGATCTTTGTAAGATGTTCCTGTAATGACATCTTCTCATCCATCATAACTGAGAACATGTTCTTTAGAAAGAACGCTTGGCTCTTGTCGGATGTCTCATGAAGATTCTTCAAGTGATCCCAAATCTCATTAGCTTTCTTGCCTGATGGCACTTTTGGAAGCATCTCATCGGTGACTGATATCTTCAGCAACATAACCGCTTATTGATTACGCTCATCAAACTTGGTCTAGTCATCGCCCGTTGTTGCAGGACGAGTTTCTTTACCTAGAACAATCTGGTCAAGGCACCGGTACTAAAAAATAGAAGGCATCCGCTGCTTCTAGGTTTTATAGTTCTTGCTGTTGAAGCGCTGACTACCTTCCAACATGATGTTGGTCAACGACGCCATGCCTCCCGTGTTTTTATGCACGAAAAATGAGGCAAACTCGAGTTAAAAGAGGCTGATTTTTCTGTCAAAAACCAGGCAAAAACCTTTAGCAATAGCTGGTACAAGCTTCAAAAAATCTGATTTTCAAGCCAAAATCAGTCAAACTAGTTTGGCATGAATCCCAAGACAAACTGCTCAGAATACAAAACTTTGTTTTTGAGGAAAACTGGTAAAACCCTTGACGCAGCTCTCTGCACAAACCCAAAATCCTAGGCACTGGTCAGAAACAAAAAAACTTAAGTGCAGACCCGCGGATTCAGAACTGCAATACAGACTCGTGGGTAAAAACAGATGTGGGTGTGGGTGGGAATAACAATGTTGTGCAGAGGAAAAACTGTGACCAAGTAATCGCGAGATTGAAAAAAAATTGACACAAAAATCACTCACTATCTGCAGAAGAAAACGTGTCAAAAAATGTCGCAAAAATTGCTCAGAACCCAGGCAAACCAGGGTGCAAAACTTTGTGGGTCAGAAAAACCGTTGCGCAGCAAACACAGAGAATCTGACGCGCAGAAAAATTGTGCCCATAGAAACATAGAGACGTTGCGCAGGTTTGAGGAGCTGACGAAAAAAAATGCGTTGTGATTTTTTAAAAACCATGAAACCTTTAGACAAAGCCTGCAAAAAATCCTATGCAGGTAAGACAAATCCACAAAAAAACTTTCTCGAAAACTTCGAACCAGGAACACCACGAATCTGAAATTCGTGAATTACAAAAATAAAATCTGCCCACGAATTTGTTGAGCAAAAAAATGCGACCCAGAAAAAAATACGATCACAACCCTTCGAAAATTTCTGCTCTGATTTTTTCATAAAAAAATAATTTTTTTTTATGGAAATAAACTCTAGGTAGCTAGGGCACGATTTTTTTTTTAAAAGCTCGTCACCCGCTCTGATACCATGAAACCAAAAATCAGCGTACTTTATTGAACGAATAACAAGCCTTTTATAGGCAATTACAAGGCGGTTGTCCAAATTGGGACTAACCGTTAAACTGATTCTAAAAATAGAAACTCCCAATTCTATCACAAAGTCTCTAAAAATATAACAACCAACTAAAGCACTCTCTAAAAATATAACTGAATGACCATTAATAAACATACACAGCTAAAAAATTAACAATTAAATATTCTAATTTAAGAGGTCGATGACTACTAAAAAAAACAGAGTTTATTTTATTCAAAAGAGATTCTCGTTATCATTGAAAGTGGCAATTTTATGAGAAGCTTAATTAAATATAGACAACAGAGCAGTAACTTTATTAGAAGTTTCATTAAATATAATAGAGCAGCGAACTTAACACAGCAATTAAAGACAACGGAGCAGCGATGGAAAAGAATAAGACAGATGAAAGTTATAATGCACAGCAATTTTTATAAGTAACAGTCCATAAAAGGAGAAGCAATGAAAGTGATTGTATGTGCAGTGTTTTGTAATCATAAAATATGATTACTAAAACAGCAATTAAGAAAAGGTTGTGATACATTTTCTCAAAAGGCAGCGATTCATATTAAGGTGGCCCCTATAATTAAAAACTAGCAATTCAAACTAGAAGCTTATTAACAAAGGGACACCTCTCTTGGATAAGAATGAGTCTTTGAAAAGAGTTTGCACCCTTCATGAAAGGGTATGTAGAAGGTATAAAACCACTATGGGAAAGTTGAATGAAGTGTGTGTGAGCCTGAAAGAGAAATAAATACATCAAATATACCAGCAGATAAAGGTCAATTCCTAATGAGATTTCTCCCAGAATTTATGAAGGAATTGTGAGGAATATTAGAGCAAAGTTTAAGAAGATTATTTGCAGATTATATAAGGAGATTGAGACAAATTTTATGGAAGATTTATAATAAGATTTGTAGTGAGATTATAATCAGTTTATGGGAGATTTGTGATCAGCATAATAGCAGACTGGAGAAGAGAGTAAAAGAAAAATTTGCGAAGAGAAATTGAATGAGGGGTTGGTGCTTCTAGTGGGCTGGTGCTCACAAAGTGAATGAGGGGTTCGTGCCTCTAGTACGTTGGTGCCTACAGAATTTGTAAAAGGAAGATTAATAAAAGCAATATTTTCTGCCGTGGTTTTCTCCTCCAAAGGTTTCCACATAAATTGTGTTGTTGTTTGATTTTACATGTGTTAATTTTGATTAAATCTCAAAGTGATAAATAAGTTTTAAAAGAAAAAAAATATTGTTAAACTGATTCAACCTCCCCTCAGTATAATCATGTGCTCATCAAAAACAACTTTTTTGATTAGTTTTCTTTGTACAGGTGTGTCAATACTCTCTTGTTTGCACCATTGGTTTGGAGGTGCCTTTTATAATTCATAATTTCTTCTTTATGAGGTGTGCACCATTACTTCAATTTTAAAAAAAATTCTTTTTCCCTTCCTGAGACATGCACTAAAACATTTTTACACACCAACACTCTAAAGTCTAAATTGTCACCAAAGTGTCCCTGAACTGCTTAATCTTTAATTCCTCTTCATAGTGGCACCCTTCTTTACAAGCACACATCTTCAAAATTGTTTCTGTAATTTTTCTTGATCTCCATCCATGAATCTTGAAAATGCCTTGCTCTTTTGGTAAGGTGCTGTCTATTTTCATGATCCTGTGGGGTTAGAAAAAAAGAACTAAACAACTTGATTCTAAAACATATTAGGGGTAGACAAATAATAGGCTTTAGTTTATGATTTTGGCAAAATACAAAAAATTGGTCACAACAATTGGCTCTGTCTGAGGATCATGGCATATAGTTGCAGCAATGAAGAATTATATAATCTTTGGTTTGTATAGTAAATTAGTTCTTTATCAGCTGAGTAATAGAGTCAGTCTTTTCCTACATCACTTATAGATGAGACTTTGGATTTACTTAACCAAGCACAACATTACACAATACATAAAAAGAAAAAACAATACAACATAAAAGAGATGCAAACCTTAACTGAAGATATATACGGAGAAACCCTCATGAGAAAAAACTCCATACCCAAAGAGATTTAAAGCTTGTATTAACCCTTTAAAGAGTTACAGCAATGCAACTTCTCCCTTTGAATTCTTGTAGCACCTCATTACTACAATAACCTGCAAAACAACTTGTGTTACCTCTTTCTCCAAGCTCCATTTTATAGCCTAAACTAATACAAAAAACCTAAGTTACTGGATTCTTCCTTTAAGGGTCTTGGTCCCATTCCCAACTAGGTCAGGCTTTGGAGTGGCTTGGGAGTGGACAAGGTGTGTCTTTGCTACCCTGACTTTCCTGTAGGCATACCCACATGGAACTTGAGTGATAGGGATGGTCCTTGTCTACTTTTAAGTGCTCCCATAGGTAGATAAAAAATTCAAAATGCTTAAAAACAAATTTAAAAAGCTTTGTTTTTAAACATTAAAACATAAATAAAGCCCTAAAAGGCAATTAAAACCTAAAATGCACCCCTTATGTTTGTTGTTTCACAAACACAACCCTATTTCACACAAACTCATTCTTATGACATTTTTGCATTTTGAAAGATGGCTAGTTTTTTTCGGAAGAGAACAATCACAAAGTGTCAAGGGGACAAATATAGCTTGCACAAAGGAGATTTATTCATCTAATATATTACCTATTGTAGAGCTTGCTATTGTTAATGTAATAATGACGAGACTCTTACACGTGATTACATAGTGGGAGTGGCATTTCATTTGCTTGTGGTTCAAATGATGTTGAACCAAGTGATGACTTTGACCTAGATGCTTTTGATGAAGGTTGAAGACCAATATACAAATTTTGTAATTATAATGGTTTTTATTTGAATAGTCCTAGACATATATGATGTTTTTATTTGAATAGTCCTAGACATATATGAATAGTCTACATGCAAAAGATACCTCATGATATTTGTTTGGGAGTTACAAGCATCTTATTAGAAGCTTCAAGACTTTTTTCATGAACTCAGGCATTCAACTTCATTAGAGGACAAAACCAGCCCATTAGAAGACAAAATATAACAACTCGTTAAGTCCAAATAACAGCTACCAGCTTCTCACACATACACATAACCAAAGATGCTTTTGTACCAATGTCATAGATGCTTCTTACACCTCTTACAACACCATAAATAGTTATATTCCCTTCCACTTCATGCCAAGTGTCCATAGATATTGTCATAAGCCAAATTAAGCTTCCCTACACAATGCCACCTAGCAAAGAATATTCCAAATGCCTTTGAAAAAAATATTTAATTACAAAAAATTGTTTCTCTTCATGTGGAGCATCCAAGTTCACTTTCTGATTGTTGGAGACTTGGAGTCAAGTGGAGTAATAACTGTATTAAAATTAAGATACGTAGTCCTAGGATTGCAAGGCTAATAACACCAATCCTTTACACAAATGCAGTGAGACCAAATTGATGTCTACTATATTGGTATTTTCTTAGTAGAAGGCAATGTTCATTCATCATGATGACAAAATAAGGTTGTGAGGTTCACCATGTTTTCATGTCCTTGAGGAATTGAAGAAAAAGCCCATATGCCCATCCATTGCTATTTGGAAGTAAGGGGTTGTTATGCCAATTTTGGTCCAGGTTATTGCTTATTCATTGAACCCAAAGGCAGCAAGAATCCAATTGAATCTGTTAAAAGCTTTTGACATGTCAAGCTTCTAAATTTACCCTGGCCTTATTAAGATTGTAGTGAGCGTAAGATCTCCTCGACAGCAATAACTTTCTTTGTGATTTTACAGCAATAGTGTTGAATTGCTGATAATAAACATGGGAATGGAAAGTGTGCCTAACCTATTACTTAACTGTTCATCAATCTTAGGTAGACAAAACACGTCTTAGACAGTAACACTAAGCTAAGGACTAGCCACTAAAACATAAATCTAGTAATATGTTTTCCATAGGTACACAACAATATTATGCATATTCATCAGGTATATGTTTGGCATTACTTTTCTTTTTGCTTTGTTGGCTAACTACTGTTAGCCTATCTGTCGTGGAACTAAATTTTAATATGCATTTCAGTCGATGCTTTTATAACAAAACATGGTTTCAGTAATGTTGTTTAACTCATTTATTGATGTATACATTATTCACTCTTGCAGACGAGTTACCCTTGCACTGCAAATATTCGCAAGGGTTGGGTTCTTCGTCAGCTTGGAAAATTGGTCATATTCACAGGAGTCATGGGCTTCATTGTGGAACAAGTATGCTTCTTCATGTTCATAATTCGTCTCTTTATCCTTGGTTATATTTGCTTGCCAGTTTGCACTTACATATAAATTCTTATTGTCTATTGGACTTGCAATGGATTTTCATGCAGTATATGAATCCAACTATAAAGAATTCACAGCATCCTTTCAACGGAAACTTTCTTTATGCTATTGAAAGGGTATTGAAGTTGTCCGTTCCGACTTTATATGTGTGGCTGTGCATGTTTTACTGCTTCTTTCACCTGTGGTATGCTTACAAACAACCACATTTTCTTTGTTCAATTTTATTTATGATAAATTGTTTTTATATTTTCTTATGAATAAGAGTAATTATTCATGTTCCTTTGTCAAGAACTATCAAGGGACAATTGTGAATGGTACCGTTTGTCCTGGCTTATTTTCATTAAAACCTGAGTTGCTGATCTTTTTCATGGCTGCCAGCACGGCTTATGTGCACCAGTATGACTTAGAATCCCATTTTTGGAGTAATGAGGGTTAATTCAGGGACCTTATACACATTGTTTGCATGAAAGTTCATAAAATAATAGCAGGGATGACAATTATAAAAGTTTTTTTTCAATTTATAAATCTTGGCCATCACTGGGGTGCAGGGCTATAAGGGACAGAAACTGGGGCCCTGAATCCTTGCTCATGTTCAACAATCAACATTGACATGCTTCAAAGGTCTCATTGAATTGTTGTGGCAGCCACCTCAATGCTAAGAGGGATTTGAATTTGAGTGTCCTTTGTGAGAATTCCCTGTTTAACTTTCACATTACAACTACAAAATTAAGGGCACACATTGAAGTTGAACTTACTGTGTATGTCATTAATGTTTCTTAAATAATATATTTTTTTTCCTTAGAGACTGACTTCGCTGTTAAAGGCTAATGGTTCAGTCTATATTTCCTCATAGAGAGCAACTCTAGACATAATGCTGCACAGAGAAATCCCTTTCCTTCTATTATGCTACCAGAAAACTATAGGCAGAGGTAACATCAAACACTTTAATCAACCAGGAATGGAGAAACAGCAAGGACAGACTTGATCTCCCAGTTTATTGTGGGAGAGAGCCACAGGCATCTCCAAATGATCTACTATCAAAAATGGAACTTTTGAAATAATCACTTGAATGCTGTGTTCTTGTAGGCTACTAAATTTTAGTGTTTTAGAAACTTGTTGCATGGTTAAGTTCTAGTTGTTCCTGCCATAAACCTAGATTGATTAGATTGGCTTTCATGAGGATTGAACTAGCACTTTCTATGCTGATGAGTTTTCTGTTTCTGCCATCTTGACTTAAATTACTGTCCAGTAATGGGAAGACAAGTCATTAAACGCCTCAGGTCATGTGCGTAAGTGCATGCCATCCTGTAGTAATCAGCTTACATAATTAATGAATTTTATTTAGGTGATTTATTTATCTTCATTCACATCTTAATGATTATCTGCATTTTAATCAACTTTTTAGTTCAAATTCAGACACAAATTTGCTAACTGTTTTTTCTTGTATTTGTTGGAAACATACTAGGAGCTGCAGATGTTCTGAAATTCTTTTGCTTAATTATCTGCAACTGTGATTTGAATGTTATGAAATTGTTAAATATGACCAAATATCTGTATTTTATTTATATCACATTTTATCTAATATTAGTTTATTAAATGTTTGATGTGATGGTTCATGTGACATCTTTCCCAGGCTTAATATAGTTGCAGAGTTGGTTCGATTTGGGGATCGTGAATTTTACAAAGATTGGTGGAATGCAAAGACTGTGGATGAGGTCAATTGATTTTCCTTGCTGAAGAGACTTTGAAAATAGGCTCTGTGAGCATTTTGTTTGTATTTTCTTACATAAAAAACAGCTACCTGCTATAGCCTAAATCAGATTTAAACCAGCACTTGAGCATTGGACTGATTCCTTTGTTTTATTTGTTTGTGTTGTGTGGGGAACGACATTTTCGCCTTCTGGTCAATTCAGTATTGGAGATTGTGGAATATGGTAATTTTTCCCCTGAGATTTGAGAACATATGAGTAGAAATAAATTGCACTTTGAAATATTTTAATCTGCTTCTTTGCAATGCAATGTTTTCTCTTGTATGTTATTGGTGTTTCATTTTCTTTTCTAATATTGACTTATTATTGGTATGTTGTTATATTTGATAGGCTGTACATTTGATTTAACAAAGTAACAACAGATATGATCTTAAGAAAAAAACATCAAAACTCTGTTTGATAAACACACTAACCACACACAGAATGAACTCCTCCTTTTTGTCACCTTGCTGCAGATGATGTATTTAAATCTCCTAAAAATCTACACCTCCACTAGGATATATAATTTCAGCTTTTTATTTCCTTGAAAATAACTGAAAAATTCTTTCAACATCACTCAGGAAGCAAAGATAATCAATTGTGCTTTAATGCAGGCCATAAAAAAAGAACGCATCTCTTAATTCTCACCCTCAAATACACAAAAGTTTTCAATAGTGTTTATTTAAGCCCAATTAGATGCCAGGCTACGATAAAAATTAAGGCAGCAGTCTTCTTACAATTATATCTTCAACTCATTCCAAAGTGTTGGCAGAAGAATTATCGCAGGAACCAAAATCTTTAAAAGAAACGTCTCTTCCTTTTAAGAGAACTCTCCTTCATTTGCCGCTTGATTCACCTCACAATTTTCTGTGTTATTTTTAGAATACAAAAACTATTTTATACCATCAAGCTACAGCCATAACACCAAAAATGATTTTTCTCACCAGAAAACAAGAAACACGATATATTTAACATCTCAATCTTGTCCACAACCTGAACCAATAATGAAGAGGATTCTGTGCTTCCCCAGAATATAAACTGAAGCTCACTCTTTAAATATCTGCCTTGCACCACAAAGAAGACAAAACTTAAGGTTTTAAAAAAAAACAATGATCCCTCACAACTAACTTCCCTGATGTTCGCACGGAAAAGAAAATTTTAGTCTGTGTTATCTTTTTCTTCTGTATATCCACCAAAACTTGGCCTTCACACATTCATACCAGTAAAACTCCGACACCACATCAACCACTACAAAAACACACTTCTTAAAAAAACGTATTCTTTCAGATTGAAGGCCATGTGTCAAAAATGACATACCCTGTACCCCCATCATAAGAAAAATCTGTCAAAAAGAATTTCTCAACACCTGTTGAAGGCTTTTTCAGAATATTTAATGCCTCTAACTGCTCAACTCATAAACATTTTTGTCATGTCTGTAATTTTTTAAAAACAACCTCCACTACGCATGAAAAATAATTGATTGAAGGGGTGCAGAAAACAGTTACACAAGGGAAACATATAAAGTCCAAAGAAATCGACTCTTTGGAATATTCAAAGCTGTGATGGCAATCTGACTAAGCAGCTGACATAGACACACAACCAGCTTAAGTAAACAGCCAACCAGCAGAAGCACACAGCCAAGTGTTGAAGTTATAGCTGTGATAGACATCCAAGATGCTCTTATTTATCTTGTGGATTCAGTTACCTTTATTTATCCTGCTTCGGTTCATTGGCTTCTGTTTTCTTTTCATGTTCTGTCGGTGAAGATGTCTTTGTGGCTGTCGGTGACTTTTCATGTCTATGTGGCTGTTGGTGAAGTTGTAGCTGCGATAGACAGCCAATTGTTGAAGTTATAGCTGTGATAGACATCCAAAATGCAACGTCTCTTATTTATCGTGTGGATTCAGTTACCTTTATTTATCCTGCTTCGGTTCATTGGCTTCCGTTTTCTTTTCATGTTCTGTTGGTGAAGATGTCTTTGTGGCTGTCGGTGACTTTTCATGTCTATGTGGCTGTTGGTGAAGTTGTGGCTGTCGGTGACTTTTCATGTCTATGTGGCTGTCGGTGAAGATGTGGCTGTCGGTGTCTTTTCCTCTTCCTTTGTGGAGTCTCTTCACTTGCAATTCCGATTCTTTATATTTCATCGCCCTTCCATTTTCGTGGCTCTTCTTCTTTTTCGGCAGATGGATAGTTATATATTGCTGGCTTCTCTCGTTTGTCTTGTAGCGAGTTGAGAACATTGTGTATGTAGTCTATCAGATCAGTAATATTATATGTTTTCTGTGTTCAGAGTTTTCAGTCTTACGAAGGTTTATAGAATGTATATGAGATGTATCATTTGACTTCATTGTCATGATTGATTTGTAGAGAATCAAACTCATCTTATTGTGATTGATAGTAATCTGAAACCAACAACAGTTGTATTCATTTTCAGAGATATAATAAAGTTCATTTTTGAGTGGGCTGGGTTTTTCACCCTCAGGTGGAGGGTTTTCCCAGGATAAGCTCTTGTGTTTGTGTTGTTTATAAGTTTAGTTTTCTGCTTTCTATTTATTCTGTTTCAAATTTAACACCAAGTAGCTCAACTAGGCAGCTATTCAGCTCAAGCAAGCAAGCAACCAGCTCAACCAAAATTCAAATCTCTTTTCTGAAACTCATCAACTGACCTTTGACATCAATGACAAAAACTGCAACTTTTTAGGCACTTAGTCTTAGTGTCAGTTCCCTCTTTGCTTTTGTGTAAAGTTTTCTCGATTTCAGTGCCTTGGTGAGTTTTCTGAGGTGATGGGAACAATATATTATATTTTTCACTGGAGTGACCAAAAAGTGACTTTAATCTATAACTAAGTGTTAAATGTTTTATAAAGTATGCCTCAAAGTGGACGCTTAGGCAAGTGTGCCGGGGCGGGGAGGGGGAACTTAAAGTGATTTCAAAAATTGTATTGAGGGTCTTTGAGGGAAATATAATATTTTAAATTTGAAGTTGCTCTAATTTTTCCTTCCAACCCAATAAATTGGAGTTTGGGCTCTCTTTCATTCATTCTGCTTGTGCACACATAACAAAATGTTGTTTGAAAGAGACTGTGGAATTCTTCTGAAGATTGTTGAGGATGAAAACCCTCTATAGTTGCTTTGATTTTGGTGGTACAATATCCTCCCCTAGTTGATTATTGCTTTCAGTTTGAGTTTTTCAATGATTTTGGCTTGATGTTTGGAGACAAGGGTTTAAAGATGAGATTTATGAAGTATTTTGATGTGGGTTTTCAGTTTTAGGTGTCTTTAGATCCTTTTTGGAGTGTTGTTTGAGTCTTAAGTGTTTTTGTAATGTTCCCAATTTTTAAGTGACATTAATTAAATTGATTTTTATTAAGTTGTCAAAAAATAATTAAAATATTCCAAACGATGACTTAATATTAATTAATTTAATTGATTAATAAAGTAATATTATAATGTCACTTTATTAAATATATTTTCCTCCAGCAAGTCAGCCTATTTTCTAGATACTTCTTGGAGATCTATATAAGGGGTTCCCTGTGATGTATTGGACATGCTTTGGATTTGATTTGATGTTTATGATTTTTGGAGACAAAATTTTTCAGTAGTTGACAAAAGGGTTCGATGAAAGCCTGACCCTTCCTAGGAGTGGATTCACGACAGAGTTCATAGCTGAGCCAAATCTATAAAGTCTCCTATGGAGACAAAATTGTAGATAAGTTCCAGTAATAAAGATACTTCTTGTGTTGAGGTATTTATATCTGCATAGGTTTGGAAATAAATAAAAGTTTGATTTTATAAGCTACAAATTTTAATTATTTGGGTCGGAGCTATCACAAAGGATTGGCAAATATTATAAAATCAATAGTTTTCATATTGCCGTGGAGACAATAACCTAAAGGCGTTGATGTGTTGGTCGACGGTGAAATTAGTAATTCCGTGAGAGCATTATTATATCAAAGGTTCCTAATTTATATGGAAGCATAGTAAAGTGGTATTAGAGGAGCTATTATTATCGGCCGTGGATTCTAATGATATTATTAACCGTGGGTTTTAATTATTGGGGAAGAGGCAATTACAAGGATTGGTTGATTGATATTGCGGTCAAGATTAATTAAGACCATCAAATATTATTTGCTAAAGTTGGGGAATATAATAAATAATATTGGAGGCCAAAAGATATTCTATTGATGTTTATTTTATTCGGAAGCTTTCTCATTGCTGTGAATGTTTATGGGAGTTGGATTTCTTCCTTAGCACAAGCGTGGTTCTTGAGTTTGGTATTTTCTCTTTAGTGGTTGGTTGTAGAAGTATATCGGGTGTTATGAACAGGAAAAGGGTTCTCTATATTTGATAGTCTGAAGATAGAATTGGAGTCAGATTAGAATTGCAGGAAAGGGAGTCTTAGAAATCTCTGCATGTCATAAGGCTATGGGTGCTTGTGCCTTGGAATGTAAGCAAAAATATCGTTCCAGTTCAAAGTCTACTTGGGGATGCAATTCTATAGAAGGGGAAGCATATGTTAATGTTTCCATTGCTCATTGTATGAAATGTTGGAGCTGATGAAAAAGATTATGCGTGTTGGCATTTTTTGATTGTTTAAAACTTTAATGGACTGATGAATGTGGAGTAGTGAATGTATTTTGAAAATTAATATAGAGTTGTTCACTGTGTTTTAGCATTTAATCCAACCTAGTATTATAAATCTTCTTTTCTTTTTAGCATTGGAAAATTTTATTTAAACTCTTCCGTTATACAAGTGGGTATGTTTCAGTTTTGGAGACCTTTCCTAGTGTTGGCTGTCCCATTCCAGGTACACAAAGAATCACATTTCTATTCATAACTTTGAAGATAAGTGTTTACTCCAGAAGGGAACTTGCTTGATTATGTAGCGTGAACAAAATACAGAAACAAAAACATACCAATTAATAATACTCAACACAACATATGGTAGGAAGATATATTCTTTATTATCAAGTGTAATTTGTACAATCATATAGATTTCCTGATACAACAATGAGAGTATATATAGTGTCTGATGGTTGTTTATGCTAACAGTCGGCAACTGCCATAACTTCTCGGGAACAACTAATTACACTGCCAAGTATACTAACAGAACATTATTTATTATTAAGGCAATTTTGCCGACTAGATCAACCCCCCCAAAAAAGCAGTCTTCAAAACGACAAAAACAAATTGGGCGTGGAAAGTCGCTCACAAAACTGCTGCACTTGCTTTATGCAAAGCTGCAAATCACGTTGTGCCACCAACTCGTGTTCCCGTGACTTCTTGACCATGTGCATTGCTTCCTTCTAGTTCTTGTACTTTTCCACTTCCTGAGCCATGGCTTCTTGATGCACCTCCAACTCTGCCTACTGGGCATCCTTTCCCTCCACAACAGTTTGCTGGTGCTCTAGCTGATCCTCCAAGGACACACTACGCTATTGCTCAATAGTGGTGAGTTGTGCTTGCTACATAATATGCTCCTGCACAAGCCCCATATGAGCCACAAACTCCTTTCTTGTTGCCTCCTGAGCAACCTCTGCCTGCACAAGTGCCTCGTCCCTCACTATCTCCACTTCCTCCAGGGAAGCATGTGCTCACTTCATCCGAAAGAAGAATCCTTGAAGCAAGTCTCAATGCCATGGAGTGCAGATAATATACGACCATGCTTTCCTATTGTCGTGCGCCTAACTGGATGCTAGGTGTTTGTCTTGGAGGTCTTTATGGCAGGCCATCCACGGGATGTGAGGCAACTAGCAAACTCCCTCTCGCACCCTTGCTGCATAAAACTCAAAATCTTTTGTGCCTCATTGGCCACTAGGGGTGTATGGCCCACATCCAACTGTCATGACATCTATGCCACCTCGTGGGCTACCAAGGCAATGTCCTCTAATTGAGCTAAGTACTGTTGCACTGTTCCTATGACTTCGATGTGGTCAGGGTTAGAAACCTGGATATGACTTCGATATGGTCAAGTTTAGAAACCTAGATGGTGAGGTCTTGTGTCTCATCCTTGCTGGAGCCTTTTGCACCCTCTTCGTCTACACCCCATTCATCTAGTACCTTGCCCTTTGCCTTGACTGCATGAGAACCAATGGCAATCTCTAGGGTAGTGTGGCCACTCGTCTCTTCCACCTGTACTGTCTCTATGGAGTCAACAATGTGGATTGTATGTTCCATCCCCCCTTGGGCTCTTTGTTCTTCACCTACTTCATGCTCTTTCCATGCACCTTCTCGTTGTGCCATTTCCCCTCTCGCAAGACTTCCAAGTCCTTCAAAAATCTGGGTGATGGTGGGGGAGGGGTGACAAGTGTCTCCTCATGCTGGTTGAGCTAGTCATCAACCCCTACATCTACTTCTCCTTGCTCGTGCGATGTGGCTACGACATCCATGGCCACTGGAATCTCCAAGTTGGCGGTACTGTTATGTATGGCAATACTAGTAGGTACGGTGTTGGCAGATACATTTGCAAATGTGGCAATGACAACATTGGCATTGGCAAGTGCAACACTAGTGGTACTTCCAGGTGTCGTAGTACTCTTAGGTGTAGTAACACTAATACAGGCAAGTGTGATACTAGTGCTACAGGAAAGTGCACCGTGTAGTGCTATTCTCAGGTGCAATGGTCGGTCGTGTTTTCCACTTGGTTGCCACAATAGCCACTGGTGTGGCTTCGTGCACCCCCTTATGGTATTTTGATTCTCAATGTGCTTGGTTCCACGATGTGTGCTAAGGGCAAGAGCCTAGCTAGCGCAAAAGTGACAACACTGTGCCTCGTGATTGTATTTGACAACTATAGTGGCATGGGACGCGGTGGTGGTAGTGGTCACACAAGTATGGTTCCCTCCTCTGCCATTTCCCCTTCTTCCAAACTTGTACTTCTGCCATTGAAGGAAGTCTTGTCGTTGGACATGACTGTAATGGTTGCCTCCCTGCCACTACTGTTGGCTGGCGGGTTGGGTGATTAGTGCTTCCTTTTCTTCACTTGCGACATGCCTGAAGGGGTCTCCTCTTCTGCTACTTGTGTGCCTAGGCTCACCCAATGGAACACAGTGGTCCACCCTGGCTCTATTTGTTGATCCAACTGCAACTTTCCCCGCTTGTTGGCTAGCACTTAGGTATAGATTGCATCCAAGAACAAGGAAATGGCTTGTTGCTTCATGTAGAAAGCTTTGTGTCAAAGGATCAAGACCCATGAATTTGGTCGAACAAGCCTCGCACCTAGATATATGTTTGCCCTACATTGATGTTGAGCATGTATTCCACCATCCAAAAAGCAATATTAGATGCCTTGCTAGCGCCCATTAAGCGACTCTTCAATAGATCCAATATGCACCTCCACTCTAGATTGGTAAGAAAATGTTTCTTCAAGCCTTTGTGTCCGCCTAAACTTCGTATGCTCTACAATTTGTCTGGTGTCAAATTTTGCCGACATGCCCTCTGGATGTACATTTCTTTCTTTTTTGCATCAATCTTCTTTGGATTGCCTATCAAGTGCCTTGTGGACGAGATGCCCATCACTTCGGTAAAATCTAGAGGTCAATACTAAATGGTAACCTCATAGCCATTATAAGTAATGACCAACTCCCTTCTTACGTGATTGTAATTAACTACCATAGCGTTCAAGTAAGGCTTGAACTCCTTGGAATTGAAGAATGGCAATTGCATGGCCTTGTCAACCGACGTGTTTCAAAGTGCCTTCTTTCGAATATGATCGTCATCTTCAATATTCACCCACCAACTGCTACATTCACTTCCAGTTACGTTTTCCCATGTGATGGAGTTTGTTGTTATGGGCTCGTTACTTCTCTGCTTTTCGCCTGCAATATGTGGTCTGTGTTTTTTCCCTTTCGAACTAGTCGCCATTGCTGTAGGAGTTGGTGAATTGGCTTTGTCTTTCTCATTCTTTTACCTATCGGTTTGTTATTATAACTACTGCTTCTTGTTGCTTGACTAGTGTTGCCCAAACTTGTCCTTACCATTGCTTTGTTTCATCCAGTTTCCGCTTCTTCTCACAACTTCGGCTCGACAAATTCTTTTTCATATGGTCTTGTCTCTGTGTACGACATTCTTCCTTGTGCGTGCGGTGACTCTAAGCTTTCTCATACGGGTTTACTAGCTTTATATGTGTTTTGTTGCCTTGCATACAAACTACTCTTCACTGCACCTGTACATTCCTGTACTTGTCCATATGTTTCATCTACATGTCCTACAACTTTGTACGGTTCTTTTTCATCCCCATACATCTTTAGCTCGCAAGGAATAGTGTCTGCTACACTTCCCAACGTGTACGGTCGTCGTTCATATGGCGTAATATTTATCTCGAACCTGTATGGCTGCCTTGCATACGACACTACATCTCCTGCGTACAACTCACTTTTGTCCTCTTCGTATGACTAACTACTCACGTATGACTCAATATCCCTCTCTGCGTACAGACCGAGAAGATTGCTTACTATGTACAAACTTGAATTGTTCACACGGTGCGGACCTACTCCCTTTACTTCGTACGAACCTGATTTGTCCCCATAGTGTGGATACTTGTCGACGTACAAACTTTTCTCTCCTTCGTACGGTGTGGGGTATTAGTTCGGTTTTGTGTGCCTTCTTATGCCATACGACGTTCTCCCTGCTTTGTATGGCCTAGTTCTGTACTAATACAATCTTCCCTTTGTCATCTTCTTCCAAACCCTTGCTTATAGTGCATACTTGCTTGAGATGGTGAAACAACTTGATCAAAGTGCTTTACAAGGGGTTAGCGTGACATACTTTACTGAGTTTACCATATCCTTAACCCCTTTTATTTTAGCATTTGTGTGCTTTTTTATATTTATCCTTTGTTTTATTTTTCCAATCAACCCGTTATCTTTTATTTTTGTAAGCTCCTTCGCATTTTTACCACACAATTTAACTTTTTCATAAAAAATATTGTTCTCATTCTTTTAATTTTTAATTTTTGAACCTTTAACACTAAAAATTTATTTTCCTTTAAATTTCTTGAAATGTGAACCACTTTTTCTTACCTCCACCTCTTTGCTTTTTATTTTCCTTGTACTTTTTCCTTTAAATTTTTTAATTTTCAAGACACCGTAATGATTTTTTCTTCTTGATTTGCTTTCCTCTTTGTCTGCCCTATGCCTTTTTGTCCTTGTGTCACCTTCATTAGCTGTTTGTCTCTTAATCCCTCTGATATCATATCGAGGTCTCATTTTGATCTCGGAGTCATATCACCACCAACAGGTGAACGTGGTACACTTATAACAGACCTACTCACAACATGCGCCCATGTATTCTAAGTCAAAAACTTTGTCTAATAAGGTTGCGGGCCCAATACCATTGTAGCGCTCGTTGATGTATCGACCTCCATACTGTTGGTACCACCTCACTTCTTCTCCATTGATTTGTGGTGGCCCTGTTGGGTTGGGGATCACTTGCCATAGCGAGTTGGATGCAGTTTCCATATCACCAGAATGCATTTTTGCGATAAAGCAATCCTCTGCCTTGATTACCACCTTTAAATGTGGCCCCGAGTGTCTCTCCATATTCTGGGAGACCAATTTCTTCTTGAAGGCTATTGTACCACTAGAAGACTGGAAAATCCAGTAGCATTTTATTATTTCTCTTAGTTTATTTGGACATGATAATGTAATCCTTATTTGCCCAAATAGCACTGCTCCTCAGTGATAAATTGTCCATCAGCCACCTTGTTTGTCAAAATTGGGCCTCAAAGATCATCAATAGAAGAAGGCTTTGAATCCCAACTAGCTACGACAATTGCATAAATCATTGCTTGCTAATAAAGGGACTTAAAACACCAAAAAACAAATCAGAGTGAAAAACCAAATTGACTCAGCAAAACTATGAATGTAATAATTAAAAAATTACAATATAAATTAGACATAAAAATGTCAAAATGTTACCTTGCTGCATTGAATGGAATGCTGCAAAAATACCAAGATTACCTATTGGTTTCCTTGCTGGTATGTGGTTGTCTTTGTTCCAAGTCCCAACTCATGCCATTATTGGTGGTTGGGAATCAGTAATAGTGTGGAATAAACCAACTTCTGAAATTGCAATCACACAATGTACTTGCACTTCCACTTTCAAATATTGTAGTATTGGAAGACAATGTTTGGAAGTTGCACCTATTTGTTGGTTTTGTCTTAATCTCAGTTCCCTCTTTTTTAAGGTCTCCAATTGTGTTACCTCTCTCAAAACCTTAGGCTAAACATTTGAGCGTAAGGAAACATCATGTCTAGATTTATAGGCAAGATGATATTTGACACTCTTAATCTCTAGAAACTCCACACCACAATATTTGTAATGTTAACATTTGACCTTTTTTGTGGTTGATGCGCCACGCCTCCAAGTAGGGTCTTTCCTTTGTGGTTTGGACATATTAAGAATTGAAAACACTACACTATGGCAAGAAAAGAAGGGCTAATTAAAAAATGGAAACAACAAAGTTAAAAAAAAATGCAACAAAAACTTGAAGAGCTGAATAAGAATGATAAAAACATGATTGCAAGGTAGAATAGTTAAACCTATTTCAGGATTTTAACTTGAACATTTTCTTTCACCTTTTTAGGTTCTAAATTTTACAATATACACAACTAAAGTTTTGAAAATGATTAGCCATAAAACGTAAAGAAAGAATGAGACAAAAATTGAAGATCTGTAGATTTTCAACTTACCTTGATTTGATGCTTGAACTTTGAAGCTGGAAATGTATACCTAAAATTCAAGGCTCTATATCAGCTCCTCCTTTGCACAAATCCACTGTGAATCAAACCCTATCAGCTCCTTGCACAAGAATGTTCTGCTCCTTTGAAGATAAAAAATGAAATCCAAGTAAAGCAAAAACAGTTTGAAAGAAAATGTGCAACTGAAAATGGTAAGTAGTGTAAATAAAATGTCTTTTAATGTCTTTAAGGGCCTATTAGGTTTCCATTTGAATTGTGTTTTTCTTATTGAACTGAATTTTGTTTATTTTTAAATCTTTATTAAGTGCAAGCACTGGCCTTGTGTCTAATGACCCTTTTTTAGTCTGTTCCAACATTCTTGGAAAGTTCCAAGATTCTTGGAGAGCGCCAACTTTATCATAAAGGAGTTCTAACAGTGCCAATGAGTTTAGGAGATCAAGATAAGTCTATCGATACTTTCCAAATGCAGTTTTGACATTGTGGGAGCTCTCCACACTTCTTGGAGAAGTTTTCTATTTTTAGAAAGCACCAATTTAAATAATGTTTGTTTTTGACTAAGCACAATTAAATTCATAGCAGAAATATTAATCATAAAACATGTTAAGTATTTTTTGAAGTCTCAATTATAGGAGAGCAAAGATAGGGTAACTCAAAAGGGTGCCCTAGAGATCCTCTACCCTAGACCCAAGAGTGGATATACCATCCCTCTTGGCCTCATGTAGCCCATGCCATCCATATGAGGTGGAGTACCTAGTGAGGTGTCCTATAACCGTTCCCGTCAATCTTGCCACTTCTATCCTACTTCCATGATTCAACATTCTTAATGCATTCATTTACCATGATAGAGAGCATGAGGGGGATCTACAATAAGGTGCCCAGAAAGTCCATCCTTCCCAGGCCCAAAGGCAGTACCCTTTGTACCCCTTTGGCCTCATGAGACTCCCTGGTCATATATTATGTGGTGGCATACCTGGAAAGTGACTGCAACACCATTCCCCCACTTGTAATTCTCTCTTCCTCTATCATGGCTGGAAACACTCTGAACATACGAAGATATACATTTTACATGAAATAAATTAACTGCAGAGTATCACTAATCAGATTTATATTTATTATGACATATATGAGCAATCATATCAGCAGTATATGGTTAATCATGAATCTGCAGAAATAGATAAATAAATATCGTTACAGCACTTATTATGTTTGCACAGAAAATTTATACCAAACTGCAATAACCAGACGGACTGCTGAATATTGATATCTAATGAAATGTCAGTTCTGAATCCTTCGATGGTTATTGAATTCTCTTCCTTGATTGATGGATTGTTGTTGAATGATTGATATTTGAATGAGTGATTGATCAATTTAATGAATTCCTTAGATTGTATGATTTGAGGTATTGGTGAGTGATAATGTAATGACACGCTGGTTTGATATATTGGAGAGTGGTGATTGAATGAATGCTGATCTGATAGAGTGATTTGTTGATTGATTATTTTCTTGATTGGAATGATGATCGATAAGTGAATCCTTGAATGATTTGGAATAATCTATTTTATACTTCACTAGTGAAAGGGTCACCACCTTCTATAAGACTTGAGTCACCACCCTTCATTGCTACCTTTCAGAATAATATATCATTCCCCAAGTTGATCCCCCTTGGATGTCCTCCTCAAATGAAACCTTCTACCCTTTATAACTTCCATTGTGAGAGTCTCACACCTCTTCATCATGTCTGCCCTTTGCAAGGGTCACAACCTTTCATAATTATCACTCTTCAAAAGAGTCACAACCTTTCATAATTATCACCCTTCGAAAGAGTCATAACCCTTCATCATTTCTGCCCTTTGAGAGGGTCACAACCCTTCATTATTTCTGCCCTTTGAGAGAGTCATTTCCTCATTTCCTTCCCATTCCTTCTTCCATTTATCTTTCCTTAAATCCTATGCTCCACTCTTTTTATTGCCCTTCCTCCTTGTCCTTTTCTCAAATGAATTCTTCAAAACTATTTAATAGTGAATAGCTTCTTACACAAATTTCTCAAAAAAGTACAAAAATCTCCTAATTCATATTTATTTATATTTTAATTTTATTATTCTTTATTATTAAATCCTATTTCAGAAAAGGGACATTACAGTTGCCTTAAAAGTTCTTATAAAAGGAGTTTTTGGAAAGAGCATCTATTGTTGACATTTGATTTTACAAATCCCAGTTTGAAGAGATTGAACTTGGTTCATTCTTCAACCGAAGGATGAAAACCCTTTTGGCCATCAGTTTCGTGGACAAAAATTCACCTAGCTAATTGAGTGGATTCATAGAGAGTTCACCGTTGTGTTGATTGTTTGTGCCATTTGATTTTGCAGTGTTTTGGGTTTTGAGATTTTATTCCTATATTTTTCCAGGTTTGCAGGAAAAAATAAACTTGTTGGAATGTTATTTTGTGAGATGGATATTTCAATTATGTTCTTATCATGCTAGTCATTGCCTCTAGTTTGAGTTTTCAGCACCTATAATACTAGCAGCCCAACTATGGGTAATCTCTGGTGATTTATATGTGTGTCATTGTCATTTTGGAAAGGTTTTAAAGTGTTGAGACCATAATTGAAAAAATCGGACTTGGGAAAAACGTGGCAAGGCCCGAAAATGCGATGGCAAAAAAATCAGCAACTTAAAAAAAATTTAAATTTTATTAGAAACACAGTTTTTTTGCAAAATTCAATGAGGATCCCATGAGTCAATAAATGAGTACATAAAAGAAACAAGCGAAGTCTAGTTGTATTGTACCAGGGATTTTGGAGGACAAAACTACATTCTTCAAAGTGTTGTTTAGAATCCATAATAAAGTGTTGTTTAGAATCCATAATACTAATTAAATACTTCAGCAATTCCAGTATCCATGGCGGAGGAGATGCATCCAATGAGTCAATAAATGAGTACATAAAAGAAACAAGCGGAGTCTAGTTGTATTGTACCAGGGATTTTGGAGGACAAAACTGCATTCTTCAAATCGTTGTTTAGAATCCATAATACTAATTAAATACTTAAGCAATTCCAGTATCCATGGTGGGGTTACACTCAAACCAGCATCATTTGTAGACTTTGTTAGCTTCCATTGAGGTCAGAAATTATGTTTCAGTATTGCATCTATCTCCGATTTTATATTAACATTAACTGGAATTTTTTGTAAGTTTATCAGCTCGCCTCTTGAAGTTGTCAATTGTTTGACAATATGTCCCAATGAAATTCAATGCATGACAAGTTGTTTGTGAAATTGCCCATTATTATTATTTATAGTGCAGCTGTTCTTGATCTTTAATTCAGAAATATTGAATACTACAATGTTCCTTAAACTGTTTGATGAAATGTCTATGTGCTTAAGATGAAGAATTTGCAAGTTTGTTCAATTTTTTTGGGTAGGGGCATTACAGTGGTATTAAAGCATGCATGATTATTTATGACAATTGCAAAAATTTAGAAAATATTTCATTCGCAATGTTATGCTATGGACTCTTTAAGTCTTGCTTCAGGATTAAGAAGTCTCTATAGACCCACAAATCTATTGAGAACCATGAGTATAGGCACAAGACTCGTTGGATCTGCAAATCGAAACCACAACCTAACTATGGTCTCCTTGTAACTAGACTTATGAATCCAAGTGAGGACCCTGCATGTTCTAATACTAGACATCTTCCCAAGGGTATAATATATGATTGGTAATTCAATGGGCTTGATAAGATGGGTTTTATTACAGAATTATCTTTGGTTTTAAGATAAAATGCTGCTCATGAGGCAACTCAAAAAAATAATTTCCCCCAACACAAAAGTTCTCTTTGAAGTTACCAAATTAAAATAGTTAATTTTAGAATGCCTTTGGAATTAGAATTGAAGTTTCAGTTACAAATAAATTTGGAAGTCTGTCCGTTGTGCCTTCGAATAAAGTTTCATGCGCCTAGTTTGGCTCTAGTTTTAGGGAAATAAATGGCAGAGCTTTTATCTTTGATATATCTTAAAAATTTCAAATGACATTCATTTTACATGCAATCATATATATGGAAGTGTAAGACAATTTAAATCAATGAAATTCTATGTTGCATGAAAGCAAAGGCATTAATTTTTCTTTTTAAAGCACAAGTAGTGTTACATGGGTATGCTGGTGAAAGATGCTGCTTATGGAATTCATGCCCCATCATATATGGTTTCCAATTCCACTTTAAATGATGTCTTCATATGCAAAAAAATAAATCAAGCTGATGAGTGGTGGTTATGAGATATGCAGTTTGAATGTAAGTGAATTAAGTGTAGCTTGCTCAGATTTTCCATTCAAAGTCAAAATTACAACCCCATTTTAGGTGTGGTAAAGATGAAGCTGCTGAGATGCAATGTATTTGGGAAACAAGAATTGCTGTCAGCCTGTGCAAATATGGACGGTTGATATGCTTTTAAACATCTAAATGGTCCCCCTTCTACATTTCACAGGCTGTTTGGTAGTCAATGATATTTGGAGGGGATGCCTTTTTATCTAACGAACACATGTTTGCAGCTCTCATAATGAAGGGTGCCAAGCATATGATACTTATGAGGGATAAAATAGGTGTTATTCAATAATATCCTTTGTGAATGTTTGTATTCTGCAGTCAAAAGAAATGGCAAACATACCTGAGTGGTATTAGTTTCTAATTTTCCAAGTAGTTTTAGTGTTTTGCTCAATCTTTTGTTGGAACCTAAAAGAGGTCCACTGAATTTGAGTCTCTATAATTTTCTTTCAATTGTTTGTTCTTGATATCTTGATTGATTGTTTCCATCCTAATTTATTTAAAATATATTGTTAACTCATATTGTACGTATGGTAATTTTATGTTTGTTTTAACTTTCATTTTGTCTAATACAGTTAACTCTATGTTTCTTGCAAATAAAATTGCAATTCTTTTGTATAGTATGTTATGAAAATAAGATGTCTTATTCAATGATTAAAATTTCTAGGTGTTCGAAGATTTTGAAGTAAAGAATTCAATATTAAAAGATAATGCATGCTAAGGATCTTTCCATTTCTTTAAATTTAAATTAAATCAATTTCTTTTCTTATTACAGCCTGTTCATAAGTGGATGGTTCGTCACATCTATTTCCCTTGTTTACGCCGAGGAGTGTCAAAGGTTAGTTAGTAGTTTGTGTGAGTTACCTCATAATGGCTTGTCATTTGTTGGTGACATCTCAAATTATTGTATGAGCTTTTGGATACTTTGTACTATTTATTCTCTTTGAATTCAGAAGGTTATATTCTTCTTTGAATGTGTCCTGAGAAAATTTGTTTTTGATTTGTAGAGTAATATAGATCGTGTGAGGTTTTTTCTATCTATAACCATTATTGATTTTTTTGAAAACACACAGTTCCTTTGATTTAATATCAATTCTAAAATGTTTTCATGATTTCATGAGTGCAGAAGGCTTCCATCATCATTTCCTTTTTAATTTCAGCTGTGTTTCATGAGGTATGTTAAGCATTTTTTAGTTGCATTATTTCCAGCTCTATGCAAGGCAATTTAGAGATATGGTACTGGCACTCCATTAAATAAAACCTAAGTTTATCCTAGCAGAAATAAAATGCTGCAGTTGCACACTTGCATATATTTCAAGGACTGATATATCTTAGTGTATTGCAGCTCAACTTTCAAGTCTTTAAATGAATACTATGTGCTGTTTACTATGTCTTTTTTTGTCCATATTGTTAATTCACATCACCTAAGATTTTGGTTGTGAAGCTAATTACATGGAGAAATGACAAAAAATATTATTCTCTATTTGCTGTTTTTTATACAGACATCAATTATAATTAATCCTTCTATACTGTAATACCGTTAATTGTCTTATACTTTTTAGCCACTGTTATAGATGACCCTGGTAATGCTATATCTGTATGCAGTAGAAATGTTTTATATATAACATGTGTAGTTGAATACAACCCTATAAATCATTGCATTTTCTTTTCATTTTTAGTTCGTGCAAATCATGAACAACTAATAACATGGTGATTGCTTTCTTGTGGTTGATAGCTGTGCATTGCAGTGCCTTGTCACATGTTTAGGGCCTGGGCATTCATGGGAATCATGTGTCAGGTAACGTTTCTGCATCACGATTATTTTGTCTTCCATCTTAAATGGTTATTTCTTTACTGAAACTTGTATATTTATTTGTTGCTTTCCAAAGATTCACCACCTGTCATACCTGATGGTTCAATAACCAGGAAAAGACCAATATCATTCAAAAAGTTTATGCACAAGCCCAAAACTAACCAGGAAACCTGAAATCATAGCAATTGCAATGTCTATAGGAACAAGAACATCTTGAATATGAAAGTGCATGGCTATAGAATGCCATGTAAAACGCTATTTTCATACATCATAACATGGTTTATATGAGTATGTAGAGTTGGATTATATCACATGTAGAGTTGATTTAAGAGAGAATAGCTATGTTTCATGCTAGGGACTGGGATGGCAGAGGATTCTGGGACACATTTTGGGGACATCAGTCCAAGGGGCCTATTTTTGGGGAACGGCAGGGGATGACAGAAGACACACACACACACACAATTGTATTGAATTATATCCATTTTCTTTATGCAACGCTTGTTGCAATATTGTTTGGGAACATATTGATATTATTCATGGTTTTGAGCTAAAAAAATTATATTACCTACATTTTCTGCAACCAGTAATACGTTTTGGTGGTTGTGATTAATCAATGCCAAAACATTGTAAAATCTTTTTTATTGAAAAAAGTTTAATGATGGGCAACAAGATGTATGACTATGGCTGGGACAGTCAAAAGGACATTCGACTTCACCAACCAGACAAGGGATGTCAAGCCCCATGGATTTCATTCTATGGATGCATCCCTACTTTTCTCATGGATCTCAATCATAAACTTGTAAATGATTCACTGTATTTTTGTGTAATGCAGGGAGGTGCCTCCAACCCCTACCCCCTTTAGCCCCCAACCCATGCCCCATCCCCCTTGGCATCCTTGGGACTATATGCACCAAAATTGTACACATGGATACATTCACTTTGATCAGATGACTTGGCATTTATTACTACTAACATGGCTAAAGTTGGTGAAATGCCAATCGTAGCGGACCAGTAATTGTGTTATTCGTTTGATTTTATTCTTGTTTTGCTCATCATAGTAACAGGTGGATGATAGGCAGCGGAGGTGTTGTTTGGACAAGACAGATAGTTCTAGGAATTCAGTTGATGGTTGTGTTTGCTAGTGGGTGATTTTCTAAGATGGCAAGCTATTCGAGAAGGGCAGGGAGAATTAGTAGAGCTTATTTAAATATTTTGATTCATTGAGTTCTATATTCCATGAGGATCCTTCCTCAGAGAATTTCTACATGTTCCTGCATTAGGGACATTTTAGGGATATGGGGACAAGAATAAAATGTCCTTGGCCTGTCACCTAAAAATAAATAATTTTTTTATGCTAAAAACCTCATAGGGGATGCAAAGAACTAACAAGGGATAACTAGTTTTCCCCAAGATGATTGAGGTATGCCTAGATGCTCGCCAATTGAAATTGCAGTTAATATTTTCACATTTTTAATACATATGAACTTTATGTTTCAACATGAATAAAAATAATAAACCATAAGTTTCACCTGCAACTAAAGCACAGACAAGTCTATTGCTGTTGTGTGTGTATCATTAAAGTGGTAGTAAATGTTATTGAAGCTTGAAAGTCACAGACCTGCAAAGATGTAGTTGGAAAATGGGAGTTTGTAAATGCAGAGTTGCAGTAGCTCCAAAAAAATTCAAACACAGCCCTAAAATCCATTCACAGCAGTCTCAAATCATACACAGCCCTAAAATCCATTCACAGCAGTCTCAAATCATGCCCTAGCCTTCACTCGAGCTATTCCTTAGATAGTTCACTGACAAAATGAGGAAAAATGATTTTTTGTCTCACATTTTTGCACTTTAATTGTATCCAAGTTTTCTAAACAACATAATATTTATGGCAAGTTTTGTGTGATTTTTAGGGCAAAAACTGTGGTAACTTTTTGATAAAACTTGAGGCCGATTTTTGTTGGAGATTACTCGTTTGGTCAAGAAGTACTCACAAATTTTTTTCAACTATGATGGAAAGAAAGATGAACAATGAGCTTTTATATTTAGAATAGAAAGCAATGCACAGACAATAAAGAAAATCTAATATTTCTAACCTTCCTATTTTAGCAATTTTTAAATTAATCAAATTAAGTCTACACTACAGAAGACGAGCTTTCACAAGCAATTTCTAAACTCTCGAAATAAAGGAGTCTGAATCTAATCAACTGAAACTTTTACACTTGAAGTTGGTTGTGCTTTAAATACAGAGTAAGATTGACTGTAGGCAATTGAATCCTTAGAACACCAAAATCCAGTCAATAGTTTCTTCCTTCTATGATGTAGTGGGTCAACCTCTAGAGCAAGGGAAGGAATTTATAAACTAGAATAGGGATGCAAGGATGGGGTTGATAATGGATAAATGTTAGCTGAACAGAGGCTGCAATAAAGATTGGTAAAAAATAAATGATGCTTCCTAATGGACTATCTTTCTGGCTCTCAAAGTTTGGAACTATGAAACAACCAAAATGGTTTATTTGTAGAAATATTGATTATCTTGAGTAAAAAACATGATTGGTGGATTTAAGTTTGTCACAACTAAGCTAAAAAGTGAAGGGAACTTCCTATTTGTTGCATTCAATAGCATGTTTGAATACACATCACAAGTTTGGTGAGGTGAACACATAATTTGTCACTTAGGTCAAGCAGTGAACTTGAAACTAAGGGCAGAAAAACATAGTTTTTAGGCCAAATGAACATATTAATACTTAGCAGATAACAAATTGCAAGCAAAAAGAACACATGGGGAGTACTAGAACATTCACAAATGGCATCTCAGCTTGGAAACATCAGACAAATCTCACAATTTTATATTTTATGCTTTGTAGGTTTATTATATGGAATTTTTTATCACATTCATTTTTGGGCACTTATAGGGATATGGAATGCACGTCCCTAGTTTTCCCATAAATATTAGTTGAAAACTTGTAAATGATGCATGATACTCCTATGTAACATGGGGACATGCTCCCCTACCCCTCCAACCTATGTTTCCGTCCCCTTCGAAATCCCTCAAAGGGTATGGATGGGAGACATGCGTCGATTGTTCCAAGGATGTCGAGCAAGATGAGTGTTGGTGTAATATTATATTCCACTTAGGATAGTCTATGTATTTAGTGTACTATTGCACCTTTTTATCAAGTCTGCTTAGGATAATAGGATATTTTTTGATTTCCCCTCACCTAAGTAGCTAATAATGCCACGTGTCACCCTTGATTTGAGATCATAAAATGCCACCACTGCCTCATCAATTCTTGATTGATGGCAAGTAGGTGCCATCTTTGTCTATCTTGATTAACTCACCTAATCGAGAGTTAATTCATGACAAGTTAGACATATGTCATCATAACTCACTCATTCAACATGTAATATATTTTCACACACACACACACACACAGTATTTGTTTTGTTGCTCAATCAATATAGAATAACATTATTTTTCTTACTAACTCTTTGGCTAATTAATAGACATTAGGTCTTAGGTTTTATTTTGTTTATCACAAAATCTAACATGGTAGTAGAGCCATGATGTCCTAGGATTAGTTCACATTTTTTAATTTTTAAGAGCACTTGGATTTCAGTTTCTGACATATTTGGTGAATGCTGGAGTTATTTTAAGTTCACAATTATTTCTAGAACAATCAAATTAGCTAGGATTAGCATCTAGTTCATTCGTATGTAACAGGTGGAAGCTTGTTAATAGGGTAAATGTAATGACCCTTTCTAATATTTTTTTAAAATCTGAATTTTATTTATTTTCTCTCTAAGCAATACCAAGGTAATATTGTAATACTAACTTGCAAAATGTAAATAATAATATGAATGATCAAAACTTCTTACATAACAACTGATATTAATATTGCAATAGACAATTGACCTACAAAACAACAAACTAATATTTACTAAATACTGATGTAAATAGTTTCATAAAGCCAACCCTTATATGTTTGTAATTCAAAATTACATAGATAAACAAGAAGCAGAAGTTCCAACTCACTGGACTGTAGTACTAGTAGCAATGATTGGGGCAGAATAGACAGGTAGGAACAAACAATAATTGATGATAATAAATTGTTTTCATAAATATAAAAATTGTTGTTATAAATATTTAGAATGATAGGGTACTGTAGCTATACTATAGCAACCCTAGAAAACTAAATCTGGAAATAAATTGTGAACTTTCGGCACAAACGCAATTACTAAATGAAATTGCCTCAAAAAGACAAGGGTTTTCATCCTCCAATCCAAATTTGAACCTGAATTTTTGGTTCTGGTATGGGGTTCTAGTGGTGTGGGTACAACGAACTTATTTTCTTGGGTACATAAAATATATATATATATTGAATCTTTGATAGTATGATACTTCATCATATATCAATGGTGTTGATAAAAAAAATGTCAATTGATAGTTCAAATTTCAATATTATCTCATATATCATTTTTGTCTAGAACGATTCAAGTGAAAATCATTACAATTCCAACATTTGAAAATAATACAATAAAAATTTGTACCTTGGTTTTTAATATTTGCCCCCTTGGCACTTTGCGATCATTCTCCTTCAAAAAAAAATCAGCTATCTTTCAAAATAGAAAAGTGGTATAATAATAATGAGTTTGTGTGAAATATGCTTGTGTTTGTCAAACAACAAACATGAGGGGTGTATTTTAGGATTTTGATTTTTATGTTTTAATGTTAAAAAAAATCTTTTTAAATTCATTTTTTGACATTCTAAAGTTTTTTCACTTGCGGGAGTGCCCAAGAGCAAACAAGGAGTGCCCTTGTCACCTAGGGTTACCTATGACATACCCACAAAGAACTTGAGGCAGCAAGGGTGCTCCTTGTTTGCTCTCAAGTTGCTCCATTTTACAAAAAGTCACAAAGAATGATTACCAAGATATTTGATATTAAACAATGAGCAAAAATCTCCTCAAATAACAAAACGCTTTATCCAAATAGGATAAGAGCGACAGTAAACAAAATAAGGCTTACAATTAATAAAGTGAGAATAAATTATATTCCTAAAGTCTATCCTAAAGACTAAATTGAACATTATGTACTAAATATTACAATAATACTTTAATACCCTCCCTCAATGGTAAACTACGGATTACATCATGATTATCTTGAAATTATACAAACTTGTCAAGACTCAATGACTCGGTAGGAATGTTTGTAGTTCGATACTCAAAAGGACAATACTGTAACACCATCAATCCATCTTCTACAAATTGTCTAATGAAATAACAATGAAGTTACACATGTTTGGTACACTCATGGAAGACAAAAGGACAACACTACAACATCATCCATCCATTTTCTACAAGTTTCCTAATGAAATGACAACAAAGTTCCACATGTTTGGTACACTCGTGGAAGACCAGATTCTTGGCAAGCTTTAGCACCCCTTGATTGTCACAACAAAGGTGAAGAACTTGCTTGAGACATCATCATGTCTGAAAGCATCCTTGTAAACCATAGACTTTTGTCGAGGAAAGAGCTACTACCTACTGCTTCTTGCTGGTCCATTTGACTACACTCGTGCCATGGATGTCTAGAAGTGGATTGTTTGTTATCAACAAAACTTGCCCAATCTATATCTATGAACGCAACCAGCCTAGGATCTTTGCTTTTACTTTATAGACTATCAAAGTCAAGCATCACTTTCACATATCTGGAAATGAAACTCATTGCATAGCTTAAATCAGCCCTAGTGGCTGTAAGATAAGGTTGCCACTAATTGCTTGAATGCTGACTCATTTATGCCTCTGAGTTTGTTTTGGCTGAAAGCTTCAACCCTTTCTCCATAGGCATAGATGAGACTTTGCAACCTGTCATTCTAAACTTGTCAAGCAAACTCCTAGCTTATTTAGATTGAGAAATAAAAATACGCCACTTGTTTGTCAAACTTCCACAGCTATGTAGTAATGTAGGATTCCTAAACCAGTCATGTCAAAAGCTTTACTCAAATTACAAATGATATGTTCAATCAAATGCACCTTACTAGAATGTTCTCATTGCCTTCTTTTGACGTACATATTTGGATCCGAAGAACTCTTCTTGAATCCTTGTTGTAATGTCCCCATTTTGCGAGCATCAGAGTTTGTAAGAATTAGCCTATCATTTGACCCTCGTAGGCTAACAATTATTGATAGAGGGCCTCGTGTGGCAGTTATTTGGTGATTAGAGACATTACTCTTCAGTTGGATTCAAGTTTTGGCCTTTGCACAGGTTTTTTGACTCAGATTGGCACACTTACTATTTATAGTAAGTTACTATTTTGGGAGAGTCAGGGTTCCTATTAATAGAAAGACACCTGAGCAGAGCTTATTGGCAATGTCGACCTTGATTGGGCCTTTGCAGCTATTTCTAGACTCAGTTCCACATACTTACTATTTATAGTAAGTCACTATTCAGGGTTTCTATTTTTAGACAGGCATCCAATCACATGGAGAACAGGGAGAGTCGACTCCTGGCTCAGACGGCTTAGCAATCAGACAAGTACATCAAGAGATATTAAAGTTTAAGTGACTTAAGTGATTTATTTAATATTTTAATATTATTATAAAGTTCTAAAGTAACTTTATAATAATAAAGTCACTTTAATATAATAAAGTGCGTTAAGTGAATAATTTAATGTGGGAATAAATCTTGTATCCCACATTGGCCAGGAAGGTGTTTGAGCTCTCTTAAGGAAAGAATAAAAGGAAAGGCAAGAGTTCATTCTCGGCATCCAGTTGATGAATAGTATTTTGATTGATTTTTATTGTGGAGCCTAGGGCTTTTGCAATTTTATTCTTTGATCATAGGAAACGAAAACTTCCTATTGATAGTAATTTTGAAGGTGTGAAATAACACCTGAATTATTGCAGTTGTGGGAAAGAATACTTCAGTTCTTTCATTTTTGCAAATTGGTGAAGTTTTCTACAAGGGTTTGAAGGATATTGAGGACTATCGAGTGCAGACCTGAAGATTCATTGGCAGCCATTAGTAATCGTTCTTTTTAAAGTTTGTTCTTGCTGCTACAGTGCCCATGAACAGTGTGCATGAACAGTGCGCATGAACAATACTTGTGAACAGTGCGCGTGAACAGTACCCATGAACAGTGTGCATGAATAGTGCCGCGCTACAGTATTTGTGCTTGATTCCGATTGCAACTTTCATCTCCATCATCGAGCATCACTATTATCAGGTTCCTCTTGCAACTATTAGTAGCTAGTATTGAAATCGTAGGCATATAATTTTGCTGTTGTAAGTGATAACTTTGAATCAGTTTTGGCATTGCTGTAGTCTTTTTGTAAGCCAATTAGTCTTGGCAAATCCATAGCAGCATTGTACTTAGGAATGAATTCAATAAAGAAGATATATGTTGCATACCATTTGTTTGACGAAATGTCCTTTTAATAGCATATATGATCAGCATAATAGCTGCATGCCAGTTGTTTGTCGAAATGTCAGTTGGCTGTAGGTATGCATTCCATATCTAGTTTTCATGTATATGCATTGAAAATACCAAAAAGAACTGCACTCTCATACTAGTTCATTGTAAGAGGTATTGTCAACATCATTGGTGAACTTCCTAAATTTCTTGGCAACTTTCAAAGTGTATCAAACAATCTGAAATACAAAAATCAGAATAGAGAAAGACAGCATACAAAGTGTTTGACAATATTCCTTGAGCCAAAATCAGTCAGTTTGGGCAAGGGATATTACACTTGTTCAGCCAAATACTTGTCAATTTTGATGTTCCATGTCTTCGGTGCTCACTTCAAACCATATAGAGCTTTCTTTTGTTTGCATACCTAATACTTCTTTCTTGCAACTTGAAATCCTTGAGGTTGAGACATGTACACTTCCTCCAAGTCGCTATTGAAGAATGTAAAGTTTTTATTAAATTTATTAGTGGTAATTAGTTAGTTTTATTTTGTTTCTAATTTAGTCATCTATTCACGATTGTTTCATTTAGAAACATCGTTCTATAATTGCCTATATTTATTCTTTCATCTTCATGAATTCAATCATGGAATTACCATTTCATGGTATCAGAGCCACTTAAGATTCTTTTTGGCAATTTTTTTAAGAATAAAATTAGTGGGTAGCCTAAAAATGAATTTTTCAAAAGTTTTTAATCGATTTTTTTATAAGAAAATTGAAGGTTTTCAATCTTATTGGGATTCTTTTGCTAAAAATCAAAGGTTTGTGCAATTCGAAGTGTTTGCAAATCGAGGGTTTTTTAGTTCAAAATAGTGGGTTTTCTTTGAAAAACGTGAGTTTTTAAGGCGGAAGATCTAAGAATTGTGGCAACGTTTCTGGTAGTTTTTTTTTTCCGTGGTTGGGTCTATGTGAAGTTTATTTCTTCCCACATTGTCTATTTTTGAACAATTGCTTGGAAAAATCACGTTAGATTTTCTTCATCGCGATTGAAGATTGTGCGACCTTTGTTCACGGCCTTAGATTTCTCCCGTGCGCAACAATATTTTAGAATTTGTTCTACGCGCGAGTGTTGTTGCAGCTTGTTTTGTGTACGATCGTGGTTTTTAAATCGTGATAGGGCATTTTATTATTAGTTTGTCGCTCCACGTTTTTTTTTCCGCGTCGATTATCTATAGCATGAAGGGTTCTAAGACGTGTAGGTGTTTGCTGAAATCTTGCGATAGGAGGGCTTTGTTCGCGATGGATATTCTTCTTTTTTCTAACGATTTTACAAGAAAATCGTGAGCTGCAACACGAGTTTCGACTATTATTTCTAGCCGAGGGAGGGTTTTGAAATAGTTGCTATCTATAGTCACAATTCTCATGGTCTGGGGTTTTTGCATCCTTGCTGGATTTTTTCTTCTGCATGTGTTTTTGACTGATTTTTTATATAAAAATCAGAGGTTTTTCTTTTTTCTTTGACCAGCACCTCGAGATTTGTGCCTTAGGATCTATGTTTTGGGCTTCGTACAAGGTTTTTTGACTAATTTTCAGCCAACAAAATCACATTTAGTTGTTGCAATGTTTATCTCTTTTTTTGTGCATTGAAGAGGGATGGCGTCGTTGACCAACACCATGTTGGAAAATTATCAATGCTTCAACAGCAAAAATTACAACACGTGGAAACAGCGAATGCTCACAATATTTGAGTCTAGACCAAGTTGTTCTAGGTACAACTCCTTGTCCAGTGGTGGTAGGAAAATGCCAAGATAAGTGCAATGAGTGCAATCAGGAAGCAATTATGCTCATCAAACTGTTAGTCATCGATGACACGCTTCCACAAGTGTCGTCTGGCAAGTCAACTTTGGAGATTTGGATGCATCTGAAGGATCTCCATGAAACGTCAAACAAGAGTCAAGCATTCTTTCTAAAGAATATGTTGTTTTCCATCATGATGGACGATAATGTTTTTTGCAAGAGCATCTTACGAAGATAAAGGATATTCGTGATCAACTGGAGGCTATTGGTCGTAAGATGGAGGAAGAAGACATGGTGGTGATCACTCTCAAAAGTTCACCATGCTCATACAAACACTTCATTGAAACACTCAACATTACATCCACAAATGTTGACATGAAGTTTCCTGAACTATGCAACAAGCTTCTGCAGTAGGAAAGGTGGAAACAACAATTTGGGAGCAGCAACGAATCATCCACTACAAAACAAGCCTTCATTGCCAAAGCCAAGGACAAAGGCAAAGGCAAGTTCTTTTAGCCAAAAGGATAGAGCAAACTTGAAAGTAGTTCCAAGAAGGTTATCACATGTCACTATTGTGGTAAACTTGGCCACATGAAGAAGCAATGTAGAAAACGGTTGGTTGATGAGCAATCCAACCATGGAGAGTCTCAACAAAAGGCCCATGTTGCAGAGCATACTAAGTAGGAGGAATCTTCTTTTTACACTTTTATGGCCAAAAGACCTGCAAACCAAGTTAATTCATTTGCCTGGTACATTGATTTTGGAGCTTCTCGACATTTCACACATAGAAGAGATTGGTTCATGGAGTACACAACTTGCTCTGATTCAGTGATCTTTGGAGGAGGTGAAGAGTATACAGTAGTCGGCAAGGGCGATATTTCTCAACGTATACTATGTTCTGAGCATGGAGCTCAATCTTTTTTTTGTTAGTCAAATGATGCAACATTGCCTGAAGCTGGATGTCGTCTTCAGTGCACACAAGTGCCACATTGTTGATAAGGAGTCCAAGAAGACAATTGTTATTGGCCTTGAATATCATGGATTGTATAGGTTGATTGATATTGGCTGCAAAGAGTTCTTCCATCAACACTCTTTAGCATCAGTTGTATGGGCATCTCAACCTATCATATCTCTCTCAGTTGACTTGAGAGACTCTAGTAGAAGGCTTACTTGAGATTTTGCAATAGACACATGGTGCCTACAGAGCTTTCCAAGCAAGGAAGTGGCATCGAACTCCATTCTTCGATGGACAAGCTTGGAGAGCACCCAAGGTATTGCAACTGATTCATGCAAATGTTTGTGGACCAATGAATACATCGATCACTGGTGTTAGGTATTTTCTTATGTTTGTCAATGATTTTAGTAGAAAAATGTGGGTTTTTATTCTCAAAGCAAAATGGTGTTGTTGAGCATTGGAACTAAACGATAATAGAGATGGTTCGATATGATAGAGAAGAAGAATGTGCCTAATAAATTTTGGGTTGAAGCAGTCTATACTATAGTATACCTTCTGAATTGAATTGGTCTCCCACACAAGCCATTAAGAAGATGACTCCCGAGGAAGCTTGGTTCGCGAGGAAACAAAAAATCAGCCACCTCAGGGTATTTGGTTCGACTGCGTATACTTGGATTAATGATGCCAAGAGAACAAAGTTGGATTCCAAGAGTCAGAAATTGATGCTTACAAGCTACAATTACAATCATAAGGCCTATTGGCCGATTGATGTGGACATTGACCGTCTCACATTCAATAGAGATGTGGTTTTCGATGAAAATAGTGGGCTTTTTCAGCTTACTTCTGCCATCTAGTGTCTTGAAGATCAGCTTCTGCAAAAACCAAATATAGGTGTTAGGCTTCCATTAGCATCACCTGAAGGGAGGGATTCCGATGATTTTGAACATGAAGTTGTGGAATATCCTAGGCATGATATTGTACCACTAGAATTCCTCAAGAAAACCTAGATCAACATCTAGATGATTTTATTCTAGGTAGCCCAAGTCATGTTGACCTGATTTGGAAGTAGATGGTTTTGCTCTTCGACCTAAGTGGCGGGGAAAACTTATCGGTGATGTTTGGGATGATGAGCTTGTTGAGGGTAGATCTTCTAGAGGCAAAAGAGCAAGAAGAAGAACATAGTCAATTTTGCTCTTTTGGCAAACATTCAAAGTGTTTATGAGCCCCAAACTTATTTAGAGGCAAAAGGTAAACTTGAATAGGAAAAGGCTATGTAAGCTAATTATCATAGTTTTCTGAAGAATAACACTTGGGTTGTGTCAGATCTTCCACCAAGGAAGAAACCCATTGGCTACAAATGGGTCTATAAAGTGAAGTACAAAGCTGATGGAACACTTGATAAATATAAAGCTTGGTTGGTGGCTAAAGGCTTCTCATAGAAAGGAGTTAACTATGAGGAAACCTTTTCTCCCACAACAAAGATGAGCACAATCCGACTGGTTCTAGCCATAGCAGCATAGTCTGGCTAGAAAGTCTATCAAATGGACATGAAGAGTGCCTTCCTCAATGGTGATTTGTAGGAAGAGGTCTACATGACACAACCTCAAGGTTTCAAGGTTGCAGGCAAAAAGCACTAGGTATGCAAACTGGTGAAGGCTCTTTATGGTCTAAAACAAGCCCCGAAGGCATGGTACATGAAGATTGATCGATACTTGGCTGAATAGGGCTTTCAAAGAAGTCCTTCGAATCCCAATTTGTATGTCAAGAGTGTTGGTAATGACACTATTTTTCTTGTCATCTATGTCAATGATATCATCATTACTGGAAGTGTTGAACACTTGCTTGAGAAAATCAAATAGAACTTGTGTCAGGCATTTGATATGACAGATTTGGGACTTCTGCATTATTGTCTCAATGTAGAGGTTTGGTAGACAAGTGGCAGCATTTTCTTTTCTTAGTCGAAGTATACCAGGAGTTTGTTGAATGAGTTCAAGATAGAAGATTGCAAACCTTTGTTTACACATATGAAGAAAGGGCTGAAATTATCAGCCAAATCAGATTCACCTATGGTGAAGGAGTTAGCATTCAAACAACTAGTGGGTAGTCTCATCTATCTTACAGCCACTAAACTTGGTCTTAGTTATGCTCATCTATCTTACAGCCACTAAACTTGGTCTTAGTTATGCTGTAAGCTACATATCTCATTTCATGACAGCCCCAAAATCAGAACCTTGGGTTGCAGTGGAACGTGTGTTGAGATGTGTGAAAGGGACACCTGACTTTGGCATTTTCTACAGCAAAAGCAAAGATCCTTGACTGATTGGTTTTACAAACTTAGATTGGGCAGTTTTTTGTTAAAATAATATTAATATCTTCTATTCTTAGTGGTCATCTTAGTTGTTGACTTATTTAGCTATTTAGCTTTTTAGTCAACTTATTTAGCTTGTTTAGTTAGCTTTTTTTTATTTAGCTTTTTAAGTTTTTTAGCTTATTTGATTTCACTTTAACGACTAGTTCTATTTATAGAATATTGTCTTGTAGGCTATATATATACGTGTATATCATTCAATGTAATGATTCGTTTATTTTGAGCAATCAATTTTATATGGTATCAGAGCGGGTCAATGAGATTTTTTAGAGTTTGGCAGAAAAAAATTGTAGAACCCTTTCTAGAACTTTTTTCCAGAATCTTTTTTAATCGATTTTTTTTTTAAACAAAATCGTTGGTGGTTTGTGGTTTTTTTTAAGCTGTAATTCAAAGTTCTTTTATGAGGCAGTTGCTAGGGTTCGTGGTCACAAGTTTTTCGCAAGTCTGAAGCTGCGATTTTCTTTGGTTGACACGAGGGTTTTCTGAAGTTGGAAAAATCATGGTTTCTGCATATTCAAGGGTTCATGGTCTCCTGCGATGGGGTTTTCGGCGTCTGTTTTCGTGACACAATTTTTTGTGTTTAACCTACAATTTTTTGTTTTTCGTCAACCACAGCGGCGCAATTTTCGCGCTTCTTTTGGCTGCAATTTTCCGCCATAGGTTTTTTGTCTGGGTTTTTCGGAGACTGTGTGGTTTATTGGCAGCATATTTCACGATTTCCGCGACTGTGCACGTCTTTTCCAGATGGCTGTGCATTTTTTTGGGGGTGGGCAGTGTGTTCTAGCCGTGCGATCTGTGCTTTCGCAATTCAGTGATCTAGGGTTCCCGATTTTTTTTCAAACTGCAATTTTGCATTTTTGTGGCTCGATCTGTGTGCGGCAGCGAGAAATACTGTTTGTGCGGTGATAGTTTGCCTTTTCCCTGCAGCCAAGGTTTCATTGGGCTTGTTTTTTTGCGGGTGTTTTGATTTTCTCCCATGTTTTGTGGATTGGATGGGCTCTGTGAATGCAGCTAGAGTTTAACTAGCGCCTAGGGTTTTACCCTCTTTCTTTTTTTTTACAGTTTTTTATTAAAAAAATCGTCCTTTTTTACTATTTGTTTATTAAAAAAAGATTATTTTTTGCAAAATATTTTTCTGATTTTTTTCAAACAAATTCCATTTTATCTACAGAAATATTTCTCGGGATTTGAGCCTTGATATTTTAATTTTTGGGATTTTTAGCAAACCTTGAAATTTGTGCATTGGTATTCGTGCCTCGACTTCCACTCCAGGGTCTCAAGATTCATTTTGCAACTACTTCTATTCTTATTTTTTAATCAGCTTCTTCTGTCTCCTGCCTTCACTAGGTTGACCACATTCAACCTCGGTTTCTATGATGGCATCTTTGACTAACATCAAGTTGGAGCACAGTCAAAAGTTCAACAGCTGCCACAACACCTAGAAACAACGCATGTTCATGATATTTAAATATCGTTGCCTTGATCAGATTGATTTAGGCCAGACCTCTCGTTCTACAAGTCCTAGGGTTTTAACATTTTTTTCCTCAAAAACTGTTTGCAGGGTTTATATTTTTTTCCTTAAAAATTCTCATCTGTAATCTGCAAAGATTGCGTGGGATTTTGTTATCTGGGTGTTACCGTTTTTTTTCCCAAAAAACAATGTTTTGTAACCTCAGATGTCTAGGTTTTCACGATTTTTTCTTGAAAAATTGTTTTGATCGGTTTTTTTTCCTCAAAAATTGTGCTTTGTTGCAATCAGTTTTCAATCACATTGTTAGGGCGAACATCTACAACTGTGGTATCTTGTAGTCTGTTTAGGAGTTGCTGGAGCAAACAGTGCTCAATACTCTTCTGCAAAGGGGTTTGCTGATTTTTCCTCAAAATCATGGTTTCAGGCTTCAATAATTCACGTGTGCCAGATCTCTAATTCGCGTGTGAGGGCTACATTAGCTTGTATGGCTTTTGGTACTCTTGGTCATTTACATTCTGCAGATCCTAGGAGGGTCTCCATAGCAGTAGAGTGTTCTTTGCATTTGTGATCATAACTCCTGTAGCGTTTTCTGTAGGGTATTGAGTATGATGACCATTAGGGAGGGTGTTAAAATAATATTATATCTTCTATAGTGGTCATCTTCTATTCTTAGTGGTCATCTTAGTTGTCGACTTATTGAGCTATTTAGCTTTTTAGTCAACTTATTTATTTAGATTTTAAAGCTATATTTAACTTTTAAAGTTTTTTAGCTTATTTGATTTCACTTTAACGACTAGTTCTATTTATAGAACATCATCTTGTAGGCTCTATATATACATGTATATTGTTCAATGTAATGATCCGTTTATTTCGAGCAATCAATTTTTCAGTTATGTTGATGACAGGATGTCTACTTCTGGGTATGTCTTTAGTCTTGGTACGGGTGTAGTCACATGAACTAGTAAGAAGTAGCATGCAGTAGCTCTTTTCTCGATAGAAGCAGAGTATCGAGGAACTATTAAGGAAGCATGTGAGCAGTTTGGCTTCAAAGGATCCTTTCTGACATGAAAATGTCTCAAGCAGGGCCTTCACACTTGTTCTATGACAATCAAGGGGTGTTGAAACTTGCCAAAAATCCAATCTTCCATGTGCGAACCAAACATGTAGAGCTTCATTGTCATTTCATTCGACAGCTTGTTGAAGATGGAATTGTGGTCTTGTAGTATGTTCCAACTGTGGGCTAGATTGTAGACATTCTCATCGAGTCTCTAAGCCTAGACAAGTTTGTAAAATTTAGGGGGCAACTTGGTGTAGTTGATAGGATGACCATTAAGGGAGGGCATTAATGTATTTATTATATTATTAATGGTGATTAGTTAGTCTTTAGTTAGTTTTAACTTGTTTCTAATTTAGTCATTTGTTCATGATTGTTTCATTTAGAAACATCGTTCTGTAATTACCTATATGTATTCTTTCATCTTCATTAATTCAATCATGCAATTACCATTTCAAAGAAGGCACTTTTTTACATTCATTTGATGGACTTTCCAGCCAAATTGAGTTGCCATGGCCATAACTTATGTTGGTCATCTTTGTTGAAGGAGCAAAGGTCTTCTCATAATCAATACCTTCTCTTTGTGAGAACCCTTTTGCAACCAATCACACTTTGTACTTGTCAAGTGTATCATCAGCTCTATACTTGACTTTGTCCACCCATTTGCAGCCAATGTGTTTCTTCCCTGTTAGTTGATTTGAAAGAACCCAAGTCTTATATTTCATAAGAATCTTATGTTCGATTTCCATGGGCTTTTCCCATTCAACTCTTTTTTGCCTCCACAAATTCTTGGGGCTCATAAATTGCTTGAAGATTGACCATAAGAGAAAAGTTAACTATGTTCTTGTTTTGCCTCTCTCTGATCTACCCTTGATCATTTCATCCTCCCGAACATCACCAATGATGGTTTTCAACCATTTGGTCTCTTTTAAGGAGCCATGTCACCCAAGTCACTATTGTCACCATGACTTGGGTTGCCTATTTTTGTGTCATGTGCATGTTGATCCAGGTTATCATTAAGAATTTATGGTACTGCTACTTGCCTAGGAGACTGATGTGCATGTTGATCCAGATTTTCAATGTAATGAGCACCACATCTTTTTCCATCTCGCGAATTATGGCTCACAATTGATCATGAATTTCTTTGATTTGTTGATGTGTAGCTAGGTCGGATCCCTTCTAGGGCTGACCTAGTACATAAAATGCTAAGTGGCATTTTGGCCTTAGCATTTTGGCGTCCTACTTTATTGTGTAAATGTGTAAACCCTATTTGGGCGATGGGTGTAACTTGTATTACATGTAACTTGTGAATTAAATTGTAACATGGCGCCAAAACTATACAAGCCCGACCAAGGGTAATTAAATGGATCATTCCCTATATATGTAAGATCAATTAAAGATCACATATTTATCAAGCAATCAATATGTCATTCATTTGTGTGAATCATCTCTGCATCAGCGAATAACTAAAGGGCAGCAGCTTGAGGTTCGGTTATCATCATAGAGCAACAAATTGAAGTCCCAGTCAGTGAACCTGTCTAAGGTTTGGCGAAATCCTATTTTATGTTGAGCAATCAACTTCTAGGTAAAGCGAACTTGCTGTGCGAACTCTTCCTTACTAGGCGAACTATCATTTTGGGCTGCCGAACATGCTATGCACTACTGAATTCTTGTTCATGCTGAGCGACCTCTCTCCAAGACAAGCGAACTCCAATATATGATCAACAATCTGCATTCTGGGTGGTGACATCAAGTCTGATCAGATCTATATATCAAATAAGTTATTGTGTGCCCTAAGAAGGGTTAAGATTGTAAACTGCTACTATGTTTATCCTAATCTGATCTGAGACATTCTTGCTGGGTTTTTCACCTCCAAGAGGGAGGTTTTCCTAGGGTATCATTGTGTTATGTGTGTTGCATTTGTTATTTTTTGTTTACTGTTATCAATCTGATCCTAAAATTAACATGGTATCAGAGCTTGGTTCAAATTTGTTGTGATCAGATTGATAGTAGTTTTTTTCACCTCTCCTTCTACACACAAGATGGTGGCAAGCATGCCAACCATAAAGGCTTATCTGATGACGCACGTGGTGCCCAGAAATCATGGTGGAGGGGAACAATGTTATCTTGCATGATGCAATATTAATATCACCTTGGCTCGTTATCTTTGTTTCCATACTGGACAACCTCGTGTGCAGACCACAGTGATGCTACTACACCATAGACAGCGATGACTTCATCAACCACAGAGTGTTCTCAAGACTTTGCAGGGTCTCCACTTGAATACATGGCTGGGAAAATCAATAAAGAGATAAGTAGTCCTTTAAATGTTCATGTATTGCATATGTAGTCATTAAATATGTGTGTTATTTACATTGGCAGCAAATAAGCTGCATTTGAATGTACTTACCATGAGAAACTTGCCCCTTACATGCAAGATATTTCATCACAGCTTGTTGTTCTTCAGGTTATAGGTTTTTGGAAATTCTATTTGCAAGGAGGAGATTGACATTTGGGAGGAATATGAAGGGGATTTTAGTGAAGCAATAGGCACTCTTGCTTATGCTCTACAGGCGGTCTTTCAAGATAAAGAAAGGACAGACCAAGAAGGATTCGAAGGAGAAAGAACTTGCAGTCATAGAACTAAGATGATGGCCATAAGCATTTCTTCAAGGAAGAAAGATTTTGAGGCATCCTGTGAGGAAGCATCACAAGCTGAAGTCTAGAGACAGCTTGCTGCCATAAAGCTGAGTTGGTGATACATAACTAGAGGTAACCTTGGACAAGGAGGTCAAAAGATTGATTTCAGCTTCAGAGGGAGCTTGACGCTTCAACTTCAGAGGGAGTTTGACATTTCAGCTTTAGAGGGAGCCTGACATTTCAACTTCAGAGGGAGCCACATCATCATGAAGATTTGGTTAATGCATTTTTCTCTGTGATGTAGAAATTTGAGGTGAAAGCCCTTGTTAATGAGTTCTTCTCTATGAGGAAGAAGTTCGAGGTGCAATCCCTTGTTAATGAGTTCTTCTTTGTGAGGGAGAAGTTCGAGGTGCAATCCCTTGTTAATGCATTCTTCTCTGGGAGAAGTTTGAGGTGAAAGCCCTCGTTCCACCCTCTGCGAGTAGGCATGGTGGAGATGCATTCTTCTCTGGGAGAAGTCTAAGGTTAAAGCCCTCGATCAACCCTCTGCGAGTAGGCATGGTGGTAATGCACTCTTCTCTGGGAGAAGTTTGAGGTGAAAGCCCTCTTCCACCGTCTGTGAGTAGGCATGGTGGATCCACCCTCTGCGAGTAGGTATGGTGGATATCATGGAAGAAATTCCATGATGTGTTTATTCACCCTTGGGGAGTAGCTATGGTGAACGTCATGTTGAGATGACAATAAGCACTTATGTTTTCATTCATGGGAGTAGCCATGATGGACCCACCCTCTAGGAGTAGCCATGGTGGTAGTCACCATGTGACGTGGTTATTCAGAAGGAATCCTCCCTAGCTAAGAGGGAGTGTTGATGTGTAGCTAGGTCGGATCCCTTTTAGGGTCGACCTAGTACATAAAATGCTAAGTGGCTTGTTGGCCTTAGCATTTTGGTATCCTACTTTATTGTGTAAACGTGTAAACCCTATTTGGGTCAGGCCCTATTTGGGTGATGGGTGTAACTTGTATTACATGTAACTTGTGAATTAAATTGTAACTTGGCGCCAAAACTATACAAGGCCGACCAAGGGTAATTAAATGGATCATTCCCTATATATGTAAGATCAATTGAAGATCACATATTTATCAAGCAATCAATATGTCATTCATTTGTGCGAATCATCTCTGCATCAGCAAATAACTAAAGGGCAGCAGCTTGAGGTTCGGTTATCATCATAGGGCAGCGAATTAAAGTCCCAGTCAGTGAACCTGTCTTAGGTTTGGTGAAATCCTATTTTGTGCTGAGCAATCAACTTCTAGGTAAAGCAAACTTGCTGGGCGAACTCTTCCTAGGCTGGGCGAACTCCAATATATAATCAGCAATCTGCATTCTGGGTGGTGACATCAAGTCTGATCAGATCTATATATCAGATAAGTTATTGTGTGCCCTAAGAAGGGTTAAGATTGTAATCTGCTACTGTGTTTATCCTAATCTGATCTGTGACATTCTTGCTGGGTTTTTCGTCTCCAAGAGGGAGGTTTTCCTAGGGTATCACCATGTTATGTGTGTTGCATTTGTTATTTTCTGTTACTGTTATCAGTCTGATCCTAAAATTAACATGATCTTCATCAAATACTTCAGCAAAGCCATCTTCTCATCCATCAATGAGAAAAGCATATTTTTTAGGAAGAAGGCCTTGCCTTTACTTGATGTCTCGTGTCAATCTTGCAAGTGCTTCCAAATTTTTGTTGAGTTCTTGCCTATTTGATCTTTGGAAGCATTTCATTGATTATTGATAACTTTATCAGCGTGATGGCTTCTCTATCACACTCGTCAAACTTGTCTTGGTCTTTACCCGCAATCACTCGCTCAATGTCAGTACTGAGGACGATCCTATTGAGGTATCTATCCTCAGATCATGAGCAGCGTTGCTTCCATGTGTTGTAATTTTTGCTAGTGAAGCATTGGCTGCCTTTTAACATAATGTTGGGTAATGAAATTGAAGCCATCCCTCTTGCAACTCGTAGTCATGGAAAAACTAAATCCTATTCTATTAGACTTCAAGTTTTTCAAGTCAAACCTCAGTCAACACCGGACAGCCACAATGATGTAAAGTAATTGTCAAAATATGAAGTCCCACAATATGGTTTGAAACCTAGCCATTTTGCAAAATCCACGATTTTATCAAAAATAATGCCAAAAAATAGGTTTGAAACACACCAAAAACCTAGGCATTAAAAAAAACTCATTTGATTCTTAGTTTTTAAGTCTAGAAACAACAACAAAAAATCCAACAAATTTATAGAAAAAACATCAAAAACTTGCAAAAAACCTGTCATGGTATGATTTTGTAAAAATGTCAAAAAAATTATATGATACCTTTATGTCAAAATGTAGGTTAAATAGTTGCACAAATGTTTCAGAAAATAGGATGTGTTTTTTAGACAAAAGAGGGTGTGATTTCAAGGTTAAAAATCCATGTTTTTGCCAAAAAAAAATATAATTACTTAATGCATAAACTAAGTGAGAAGCAATCAACACCAATGAATTTCAAACTTGGCAGTCTGAATGAAAAAATAATCATGACAATTACCAATGCAAAGAATCAGCTTGGTCAGGATTGATGACATCACAAGTCAAAACAAAATAACTTTATTGAATGTGGTGAAGCAAATACATAGATTACACAATAATTGCAGCCAAAAATGAAGAATTATTTATTGATATCTTCAGCGTATCTTGACTTATTTGGGATAGTTTTTACATTTGCTTGCTTTTGTATATAAAGCCTATGTTTCCCCCTACTTTAACTACCCAAGCTATCTAATGGGAAAGTGTTCTTGTCCAACTACAACACCCAACAACATAAAACCAATAACATTATTTAAATTTTATCTAATTCTAATAACTATTACTAATATCAATTTTATTTATATATTTCTTTCTAACCTAATGGTCTATAGATGTCATGCAAAATCTCCATACATCAATTTGAACAAATGATGACATCACATGGACTAAACATAGCCAGTCCATCTAGAAATTTGATGAAGTGCTTTCACCAAATCTCCTTTCTTAACCAGCACACACCAAAATGATCACATTAGTGTATGTCTTGATTGCTGAACTCTGCAAATCCTCTGTGACACATGAGAGAACAAATCCCAACCTCCACGCGCAATGAGAGAACAACTCTTCTCCGAGATTCCACTTTCCGTCAATATCCATTTTCTAGTGCTGTGGTAACTGAATCCCTCCCAGCATATAATAGGAACAAACTAAATGTAGATACCTTACACCCACTTATTTCAAAGGTTAGGTTATTTACAAAATGATTAATTGAAAATACGCTAACCTGCACTATTTCAAAGGTTATATCGTTCACGAATATTTCCAAGAGGTACCAAGACCCCTCTTGCTCCATGAAGGGACACAAACTTGATGGTGCTTCTCAAACAATCTACGATCACAGCAATAAGCTAGCTCAAGATGGGGAAACCCCTCCAACCTCGGATGCCTTTGATTTCCTCTTCGACATTGCTTAGTACTTAATCCTTATAAATTCTTTGATTTTTACCTTATCCATTATCTTCAATGTTTGCCTTATGATCACCTTCAAGCTTTGTCTTTTTGTGGCATTTGTGACACCAAGCATCAAAAAGCAACTATGCAAGAAAATCATGTGATACAAGATAATCAAAATTTAGAAGTCCTATTACTTTGAGAACGTCACATAGAGCAAAATAAAAACTATAGGTGGACATCAAATGTTAGTTTCCATTGATAGTGCACCTTTTACAATGTGACCAAATTATCCTTATAACACCTTAGTTTTTGTTAACAGAACACATTAAACCTATCACTCCAATGCATACGATTTCAAAATTTTAAGAAAATGTTCCCTTATAACTCTAAGGACAAAGACCCCAAAAACAAAACTCCCCTTAAGTTTGTTGAACTGTAATGTACCCTTTTGGATTTACCTTAGAATTTGCCTATGAATCACAAATGCAATAACTTAGGGTTAGGATTACCTTTTTACCAAGTAAAATGTCTATAATATTGATGTGATCTTGGAATAGAATCCTGCAATCATAATATACACACATATATATAATATAGATCCATTATTAGGGTTAGTCCATAACACATGATATTCTTACAGTATTTATAACACCATTTCAAACACGTGAGAGAAGAAATATGGTAGGTCTGCCCAAAGCCATCTCACACTAAGCCCAAGAGCGAAACTTTGGCCCTCTTGGCCCTGGTGGCAAGCAACATGGACATCGACTCAAGGTCCTTACCTAGTGGGGTGCTTGTATCTGCTTTTCCTATTCATCCTTCATCTCTAACATTATTAATGTCTTGTGGGGTTAAGTAGAGAATGTTACTGGATTCCTTGACTCCTTCAGGTAAAGACCCTCAAGGTCCTAGATGCCACTTGGGTCATTCTAGAACGGCCTACCCATGAGCCCCTCACCACCCCTCCATTACATCTCATTCCCTTCCCTCACAAGGATGTATTTCTAAAGTGCAAATGTACATGGTCTTTACTAAGATGTATACTTTACATGATGAATGATGCATATAACTTGGACATATTAATCATAACTGATTCTAATATGATAAGTATAATCTCTACTAAATACACGATAAAAATCAAATAGAGTGTTGCAAATAAAATAATGTATTTCTAATAGTAGAAAATCTTCAGATATTGCATTCCATATATAATTAAAATTACTTCAGGGAACTATGATAATGTCTATGAAATGCAGAAACACAAGTTCCATATGTGAATCCATACTATTTTAATATATATTATTATTGTGACAGCAGAGATGGATCTACAGCATGCCAGTGATAGTGATTATTTTCTGAGTTTATTGTTCCTTAACAAGACCATTCGATTTCCCTCAGATGATTTATATCTCCTCTTAATGTTCTGTCTGACTGCTGTGAGCAGACTTTGCTCTTCCTTATTTATATTCTTTCTAGTCTTTGAAGTTTTGTTGAAAATGCTGTGACTTTGACTTAATGTTCTTTTTTCCTCCTTGTTTCATTCACCGAATCCCCTCCCCCTACCTTGCCTTCCTCTCCATGCTTTATAAGAGTGAGGAGGTGGCGATTTAAAGAAGAGTCACTGCCTTTCCAAGGGAAGTGACCGTTTCAAAGAATGGTTGCTTTTAAAGGCTACGTGGGTCCCTTAGAGGACCCGTGGCCCATTTATTTTGATAATATTATTTCATTAAAACCATTACATATTACATAATGAATATCATTTATCAATTAATTAATAATAATATTAATTAAACATTCATTAATTAATAATAATTGCTACATTTATTTCATATTCAAATTAAATATTAAATTAATAAACATCCATTAATTAATAATAATTTAATTGCTACATTTAGGTTATATTCATTGATTAGGAAAAAATATGATGATCAAGGACGGGGCATGACATGAACTAAATTGTAAAATAGTAGCTCTTTCTGATCCTTTATTTATCCTTCTTTGAAGTCTATGCAACTTGCATTGAAATCAATAGGCCAATAAGAAAATTGATTTTAAGATGAACAGTGAGAGTTCCAAACCACTAATCTCTTGGTTGTTAATCAAACAAAGGTCACAGTTCTTTAGAACTGATCACAGTTCTTTAGAACTGATCAACAAATCTCAGATTCAATCTTTCATCCAATTTTTCAACACAATGCTTGCACCCTGTCAAAAACTTCATGAAATTCCTTGCAAACCTTTGTGAATTCTGAACCTATGACTACCCTCAATACAAGCAATGACTCTAAGTCATAAACCACCTATGCTCCAAATGTTTACATACCACTTTGTTGTCTCTTAGTCTTATTTACACCTTGTTAATGAATGTACAAAACATTTCGACACCAAAATTGGATCTCACAGTCATTTCAACTCAATTTCATTGCTTTATTCAACTCTGCTAAGTATGACTTGATCTTTAATTGATACACCAGAATACATAAACATTGTAATTTAACCACAAAGTTCAATCTAAAAATACCTCTATAAATTGCTGCTATATTACTTCGAATAAGTAAGATTCATTGCTCGAGTTGAATACTTTACCTTCAGAATGGCGTTCTCACCTTGACGCCATGAACAGTCCTCATTCAATGTTTTTATCAGGTGGGTGCAAAAAACATTTCTTCCAAACTCATAACATCAGCAATAAAATAGATCACGTGCTTGAATGATACACAGTAGCGTGCTTGGCAGAAACAGTCCTTTTCTAAGATGCTAGCTGGGCATGGGAAATGGCTTGCTAACATGACAAAAGGAAAGAAGATGTTAATACAAACATTGTAGCATACAAAATAACTTCTTCTTGACAGTGGTCGCATTCAAACTGGCAGTGGTTTGGCACTATTTTTTATCCTACACAGGCAAACAACAAAAAGAATATCGATGCATCCAAAATTAAAACCTTGAAGATATAAAATTGTAAGTCTGTGCTGGGGTTTTCTAGCTAACTTGTGGCTTTGATGAATATTATTGATCACCAGCATTCACTGATACTGAAATTGCTTGTATTTTTTGTTGATCGAATTGGATGGCAATAAGAAGTAGTAATGACAAGTTTGGAACTTGTTTAAATTCCACTATATGCCAAAATCCTCTATCAAGTGGCAATCTCAGAGGTGCCTCATTGAATCCATCTTGTGACTAGTATTTTGGAATCCTTATGAATCCATCTCAAGTAGCAATTAAGATTGTGAGAGAGGTTCCTAAGATCAATATTTATGGTCAACTAGATGTGAGAGAGGTTCCTAAGATCTTGGTCAACTTGGATGCTTTGCCTTCTTTTGTTCCTTGTGTTTCTAGGGATAAAGCTCCAAATGGAACTTCCAGCACTTCTCTTGGGTACATCCATTTATAATGTAATGGTCACAATGGTTCTTTGGATCTTTGCATTTGTGGGCAGTGACGACATTTCTTTTGCTTGTATTTTTCTACTTGCATTTGCCTCTCTCCTTGCAGTGCAGGATTGGAAGAATTGGTTTTGCTGCCCTTTCCTCTTGCCTATCTCATTGAGATCTTGAACATACGTTTCATCTTTACGCTCTTATATGCAGCGTGGTTTGTAATGGGCCACTCTTAGAGGCCCTCGCCTGATATTATCATGGATCCATATTTCTTTTTTTTCTGACCATTGCTGTTGTTGATTATTGGAAGAATATACATCTTTTTCAAGAAGGCAGTCCTATAATTATATTGTTTGTAGTAGTTATTTTATCTATGGACGGGACTGTATTGAGCAGAACAATATTATTCTATAAACTTTGTTGCCTTCCTAATATGTACTTTTTTATCATTAGTAAAAAATTTATTGTTGAAACAATAAAATTGATTATTATATTTGTGATAAATATGATGAAGTTATAACCATACACCTTCATGTATGCCCAATTACTGTGGGACATATGCTTCGCTGGGTCTTTCCCATTAGTAATGGCATTGTCTCTAGTCTCAAGCTTCTTGATATGGAATTTGAAGAGAAACCTGTAGTTATTCCAATTAAAAATTCTCATTTACTTTTTTACTGAAACACATTCTGCCTCACTGCCAGACTTGTCCTCTCTGTCAGATGAAATTTTTAAATTTTCATTTATTTGGCATATTCTGTAATGTTTATGTATCCTGTGCAAATGCAATTAATGGGTCAAGGAGACTGCTTGTCTGTTTATTTTTAAGCAATTTGTTTTTGTAGCCAGCCTTTTGAACTTCAAGATTTAAATACACTTGAAACATGCAGTTTAGTTTTGCAAGTATTGGTTCTTATGATTCTTATTTTGGTATGAAATTCTGCAACAGATTCCACTGGTGGTGCTAACAAACTACTTGCAAAATAAGTTTCAGAACACAATGGTACAATTATTTCCTCTTTTCTCCAACTCTATAGTGTGCAATAAAGTCAAAGAACTGATCTTTAATTTCATGTTGCTCGGATTTTTATCATTGCTAGCATCAAGAGCAGGTTCTCCTTTCTGTAACTAAAAGATGTGATGAGCATTATTATAAGTTGTAGGGAAAAATAGGTTGTTATTGAGAAAGATAATTTTTGAGCGGTTTCTTTTTCTTAATTTATAATTATTATCGACTGTGGAAGCCTAAAATCTCTAATAATCTATTTGTGTTTTGTCCATTTTATTAAGTTGATATACTGTATTGCTTTGCAGGTCGGGAATATCATATTCTGGCTCTTTTTCAGCATTCTGGGGCAGCCAATGTGTGTCCTACTTTATTACCATGATGTTATTAATCAGGAGGAAAGGAGAAAGTAAGTGGTCCTGTTGAGAAGAAACAAACAGAAATCTTGTAAATAAGTGCTTTACCCAACGGCCCCGTTTCTTCCATGTACAAACAGGCTAATAGCAACTGGATGAGAATTTAAATGGCGTTGAAATCGCAGGCAATTCTTTTTGCAGATAGAAATCTTGGGAATCGCAATATATCTTCAATGAAAGCTTGGATAATTGATCGATGAAGTGTTACTAAAATTATATGGTGGATTCATCATCTAAAATAAGAAAATTGGGAACTGTTTTTCTAGAACAAAATATTAAAGTAGTGTAGTATCATAGAAGCTGCCATAGATTGTCAATAGCAAAACAGGCTAGTCTCTTAGGTACAGCCATATTTTTTAATTAGAGAATTTTTTGTTTCAAAATGAGGTATAAAAGACATTGAGATATATGTGAGGCCATTTTGCAATGGCTTTTTGAAGCCAATAATTTGTAATTTCAAGCATTTTAATGAAACTCATTTATTTGTTATGCATAGGAACTTTTTGATGCTATTTTGTGAAGTCAATGCATAAATAAATTAATAAATAAGCATTTGCTAAGCAAACTCTAATTACTGTTTGACTGCATCATTTACTTTGCACATTTAAGAGGGAATGTAAGATTTGAATGCACTCAGATCAAGGATTGTTGAGGTAGCAGTATTTTCAGGCAAGAACAATGTTAACATAATACTGTTAATCAGTGAAAAGTGTTTATGGAGAAGAAAAGCACAATAGAAAGATGATGTTTCATTTAATGACGAGTATCTTCGAGGGCAGTTTTTAGTAAAAATATTAGTGGTAGAGAAAAAATGGCACACAGAAAGATGACGTTATATTCAATGAAATAATTTTTAGTCTTATCAGAGTTTTTGAACCATTACAATTGGTAAAAATTAATTATGTGATACTAGACAATGTCTGGGCCATACTGCAAGTGCCGTAGAGCAGTTTTACACCTGCAGTGGAAAGTAAGTTGCATGCAAACGTTGTAGTTAAAGCCACTCTAGATCTGGAAGTTTGTCATATTAGTAATAATTTATTAATTTAACAATAAACTATGCAAACTAGAGTCATAATGATACTAATTTTAGAGCTCAAATTCACAACCCCAGGCTTATAGGTGCTTGTATTGAAAAACGTTAGGTGGATTAAAAATCTCAGTAACTTAGGCACTACATGAAATCATTGGGATTTTCATGTGAACTCTGATGTTTCTTTACAAGGATCAAAGTAGTAAGTATGCTTTTATGTTCCTATGATGGGTGTAAATGTTTATTCGATTTCCTTTTTCTTTGAGTGACACCATGGGAACTAAAGTTTAAATGATACTTTTATCATTTTTTAATTTTAGAAGGTGAGATTACTCAAAGATCGGCAAGACAATCTCCATAACCTTGTCTCCATAACCTTGGCATTACATTGACAAATTAAATGAGAAATAAGAGTCCTAATCTTTCCATCTTGGCCCTAGGATTTTTTATGTTATTGGATGCCCCAAAGATTGATTTCATTCTTAGAGGCCTTGGTCTTCACTAGTACTATGCATTCCCACAAAGCAGGAGTAAATTATGATAAAAAAAAAATTGGTGACATGATTTGTTAGGATTGTTGTGAGAGGATGCAAATATTGATATTCCACAAATTTTTCTAGATGTAAACAATTACAGTTATTTTGGAAGTTTTCATATAATTGAAAGTCCACTTGAAGAGTTGGAACAAAGAGTTTTGTATTTAAGGCATAGTTGGAAAAGCTCAAGCTCAACAATAACTGAACAAGCCCAAAAAATTTAAACTTGAAGAAGAATCGACAAATTTATTGAACATCTGAAAATACATAATTTTTTAAAAATATTCTTCAAAAATACACACAAAAAAAATTGATCTCCATCATATATATATCAAGATTTGAGTTTAATACATATTAATTTTTCAAATTTTGGTATAATGAAAAGTATAAATCTAAATGTTGAATCACCTCTTTAGCCTTACACATGCAAATGTTGAATTGCCTCTTTAGCCTTACCCATGGCCTTATATAGATACTCCATGGGGTTTCAATCCTCATCTTCCAATTGTAGGACCCTAACGAATAGTTGACACCTAAATACAAAAAAAATGTATAAAATAGCAAATTGTAATATTAAAAAATTAAAAAATAAATCATCAATCGAAATTTGAAAACTTACATTGATGATCTCCTCCATGACTTTAGTAAAGCTATTATTAAAAAAACGGTATTCACGCCATTTTGTTTTTCAATTGTTCTACAATAAGGACTCTCCAACCATCTTTGACTCACAAGCATACTCTAAAGGTTGGGCAAAGCAGCTAATATACAAGATCCTTACCATTAATGTGTTTTCTCATTAGATTGAGGACCCATGTGTGGTTTTTGATGTACATTGTGATATTCCTTCCATTTTCAATAGCATTCTTCACCCAACATAGTTTGCTTATGTCCTTGAGGAGTAAGTCATAACAATGGACAACACAAGGGCTCCAAAATAATGTCAGGTGTCTCACCTCTAGAAATTTACCAATTTTCACATATGCAAATATATCGTTGGTCACAATTTGAATGACATTTGGCTCTCCCACTTCTATCACCACCTCAGCCAACACGTTGCACCAGGTATCTACATTTTTTATTTCATTGGAGGCATTAAACGATTTTAAAAATATCAACTATATCCCTAAAGCCACTAAAAGGTTGATAAATGTCCTAATTCTGCTATCCATCACCCATCTAATAAAATAAAATGATGCAACTTTTCCTTTTCCAAATTTTCTTTTGTTCTTCCACTAGTTAGCATGTGTTATGGACCTCATCCTACAACAATAGCCCACACAACTCGTAATGACTTGAGGCCTTGAACCCCTTCCCTACCACAACCAATGCAGTGACCAATTATTTCCAATAAAAACCAGAAGCAACATTGAATGAAATATTATTGTAATACAAAAATCTTGCACATTGCCAATTTCGTCTCATGTTGCAATTCTCTATTCCATGCAATACTTTGCAATGGAAGTTGCACCCCGTGAGTATTATGGGGTACAAAAAATCTAAAAGTATGGCTACTCACATTTTTTGATTCTTGTATCCATGGCCCAATGGAAGAAGAGACCTCCATATCTCCTTGTGACCTTGTAGAACTAAAATCTTAGATTGGTGTTGTTATTGCCTATGTGCTCTTTTCATCTGTCTTCCTTCGCTCAGATGCAACAAAGTTCTTTTGCCTCCGTTTCAAACCCTTTAGTAGCTTTTTCACATGACCTAACATCTCAACAAGGGATTCGTGCAAGGTTATATTTGAGTCAATTTATGCCACCGTTCATAGGCTAAATGCAATGAGTACAAATAACCTCAAATTGCAGTGCACCTATGTACCATGTTTTCAGGGATCCTTTAGTTTGCCACCAATTCTACTTGCAGAAGCCATTTTCTTTAGAAAAATACAAATGGAACCTAGCAAAAAAGAGACAAGATTAAAATTAGTAATACTCTTTTTGGGTTTATAATTGCATTTTGAAATAAATGCAACAAGTTTCTGTAAACAAATATGATAGTATTTCTTAACAAATGATGAAATTTTGGAATAAGAGTATCTATGAGATGGAAGTTACATTGTAAGAGCGCTTATGTTGAGGGTTACAAAGACAATGAGAAAAGGCATCTCTAACTAGCTAAAATTAGTAGCCTGTAAGACCAACTTAATGGTCCAAAATTCAAATGGATAGTTGGTTTTGAAGCTCAATAAATTATTATCAAGGTCAAAGGAAACTTAAGGAACCATGGGATCTAATCATGAGATGCATAGGTGTATGATTTTATTGGAGGTGCATAATTTTCTAATTAAAATACATATGGTAGAATAGAATGAAACAAATGTCTTTAGGTTTATAAATACATATAGATATATTATTTGGCGGTACCACGGTTAAACTTAAACACATGTATACACAAGCAAGCAAACATCCATTAGCCTCCTTGTTGAGTTTTATTGCAGGTGCAAGATTTAGTATGAAATTTGAATAGTGTTTACCATTGGTGGTTGAACAAGAAATTAAAGAGCCTCAAGTAAGAGCTCTCTTCTTGGAGATTATCTCTTATTTGGTTTATGAAAACTCATTTGAATTAAAAACAATGACACCTTTATGTACAAGAAATATATGAATCTAGCTTAGAAATGTTGCAAGATGATTATAAAATAATGTATATTTGATGTTTACAAAATTTAGGAAAATGAAATTTTTGCTTATATGACTTTTGTGATTATGATTATAAATTTGTAATAATATATGTCATACATATACAACTATATATTTTTTAAAAAAAATTATGTGTGGTTTGTCACTTAATTTTAGATATAAGAATTTAATCAGATACCTACGTATTTATTTATGTGCATACACAAAAAAAAATTAACATTTAGTTTATATATACATAATATTTAATAACTTACTATTTGAGAGTTTAGATACACACAATGGCACAAATAAAATAGAAATATATAATAGGATCCAAAATTTGAATACATATATTTTGCAATGTCATACAAATTTTATTTGTTTAGTAACCCTAAAACCTATAAATGTTTTATTAACCTGCAATTGCTGCCATGTTTCTACAATATTTGGTCACCTCACAAAAAAACCCTAGTCACATGAAAAGAGAATGTCAAATGGGATTAAAAATAAAATAAAGTTGACCACTTTTTTCCTCTATATAGATTTGTGGTGGGTTTTTAGTTGATTTTATTGAAAACTCCACAATTTTTGGTGAGTTTTTGCTTAGGAACCACCATGAGTTTTCTCTATAGTGACACTATTTTTTCTTGTGAGTCATTCATCCTCCATTTAAAAGTGCATGTACTCATCACATTTCAATCTTAATTTAAAGTACTACAAATTCATTGGAATTTTCACAAGTTCAAGAGCACTAAAGTAATTATACGTGATAAATCTCATTATTCTACTATGAAGAAATCCTTTAGTTGAGTGAGTCAAATCAAATGGTATAGAAAGAGAAATGTGGGTTCTTTTTAGTTTAGAAATTGTAAGAACTAGATCAAAGTGAGATCAAATATATTTGAGAAATTTTGCATGCTATGTCCTAATATATATTGGGGTGTAAATTGTTGCCATGTTTCCACAATAGTTGGTCACATCACAAATAAATCCTAGTCAGATTGAAATAAACATGTCAAATGGGATTTTATTTTATTTTAAAGAAAAAAATTGACCACTTTTTTCTTTTTATATAGAATTGTGGTGAGTTTTCAGTTGATTTTATTGAAAATACCATAATTTTTTGTGATTTTTGTTCAAGAATCACCATGACTTTTCTCTATAGCGTGACACTACTTTTTCCTGTGTCACTCATCGTCCATTTAGAAGTACAAGTACTCATCACTTATTTCAACCTTAATTTAAAGTACTACAAATTCATTGGAATTTTCACAAGTCCAAGAGCACTAAAGTAATTATACGTGATAAATCTCATTATTCTACTATGGAGAAATCCTTTTGTTGACTAAGTCAAATCAAATGGTATAGAAATAGAAAAGTGGGTTCCTTTTTAGTTTTGAAATTGTAAGAACTAGATAAAAGTGAGTTCAAATTGTCTTAATATATATTGGGATGTAAATTATGAATTAAGTGTTTTTTGTTTTTGTTTTTTTGTTAATCATGGCAAAGCTTAAGACTGTTGAACTCCTCACTTCACACAACTATTACACACAAAAATTAAAAATAATACAATTATTACAATCTAAAGAACTTCAACAAAACTTGAAAGATAAAACATTTGAATTTATTGATGAGTTTGAAATTTGTTTATAAGAATAGGTTAGATAAAGCCATGGGGCTCATGTGATTGTGTGTATCTAATAATTCATTGTTTCACATTGTGGAGTGTACAAACAAAAGCTTGTATGAAAGAAATTTGATTAATTACTTTGTGCCATCAACAGGTTATGTTTTTCAATTAGAGGTGGATTTAAAATTACTTTCTAAACGATTTTAGTATTATTGGGGACTTTCTTTTGACATTGTCACACCTAAAAGTCTATGCATATAATAAAACTAATAAATAATGTATCTTTCTAATTTTTCCTAAGTTGGAGGGTCCATTTCAAGTGTTTTCATCTACTCTCTATTCTATTATGGATATTTTAGAGATTATTTTAGATGTTCATCTTTTAGTTGTTTTGTGAGCATCCTACTATAAAACATGCCAAGCTAATTTAATTTGTTGCACTTCCTAGTTCTCAAAGGCGGGGCTTGGTGGCTCAATCTTTAAAGGGAAAATATAGGAATAAAAGGATGCCTAAGGCATAATCTACTTCAAGTGGTGAGTCTCCCTCCAAATCAAAGCTTAAGTGCAATTAGAAGTCCACGCATGCTAATTATTTTTAAGTTTCATGATTCTACCTCCAAGACTAAGAAATTGGATGATCATTTCTCTTTTTGTGACAAGCTTGGTCATGATGAATCCAAAATTTGGTAAAAATGAGATGCCTTGGAGGAATGTAATGTCCCCACTTTGAAATATAATTTAATAATAAATAATAATAATAAAATTAAAATACAAAAGAATAAAAATAAAGATTAAAGTAAAATATAAAAGAATATGATTAAATATAATTAAAATTTGATTGAAGTTAATGAATGGTCAAATGCATGATATGATACGCTGTGACTACCCCAAATATGAGGTATAAAGGGGAGAAGATAACTCATTTGAATAGGGGATAATTTTGGAATGAGAAGTGCAAATTTGATTTAAATAAGAAGTGTAGATTTGATTGTGAAAGGTTGTGTCCCTTTCAAAGAGTAGAAATAATGAAGAGTTGAACTATTTTCAAAGGGTGCTAATGGTAAAAGGGTTTGTCTCTTGCCAAAGGGCATACATGATGAAGAGGTGTGACCTCTCCCTCACACTTAGAGATATAAAGAAAGGAATCAAAAACATCCATTAACATCACCATCAATCAGATCAAATCAAAATTGTTATTAAGTTAAAGGTAGTAACACCTTATTCTTAGTGGTATGCATGGGATGTGCTTAATATGTATGCTTAATATGAGTCCTGATAATGTTCTTATACAAAATATAATAGTAATATTAATATAGACTACAATATGTATGACAGACATACTTAATTACATATTTATTCATAATACATTAAAAGTTAGTGTACTCATAGCTCATTCCTTAATCATTTGCTATTTCCCCTCATGAGGATGGGTTGGTTTGTGTAGGGAGAGGCGAAGTAATTCATCACAAGATGGGGTATGGATAGGTGTTCTTGAAACCTTGAGGGAGACTACTTGTAGATTGGTTTGAACCAAGCGTCCTAGCATAGTAATTTCCCATCCTCTGTTAGGGTTATGGAAGTAATAAGGATAAAACCTAAATGCAATTGGTTATTGATTGTATTATGAAGAATTAGTTGTTCTCTAATATCAAACTCTTAATTTAAGGCATAATAATATTTAATGATATATGTTAATTATTGGTAAATTGGCAGCCACCTAGTAGGGACCATTACAATTAGTATCAAAGCTATATCCTACCATCTTGTGAAAAGATAAGTTAATGCAACATAATCAAAGGGAACAAAGAGCCTTAGAAAGGGAAAGAAAAAAATAGCAGCAAACTCTAACCCCAATAAAAAAAAATAACATGGATGAACCAATGAGAGATGAGATGAGAACATTCATGGAGCTGACAACCAAAGCATTAATGGATCATAATGAAAGAACCCAAGTACTTCTGCAGGCCCTACAAAACAAGAGTAATTCAATGAATAATCTTAAGAACAATTCCTCAAATGGGGGAGACATTATTTCAAACCATTTAGAAAACAATAATGGGTCCTCTACATCTAAGATACCAAAACCCTCTTTCCTATCAAGGAATGATATACTAAGGGAGGAAGAAGAAATTAATCCTCCCAATAATAGGACCGAGGAAATTGTTGTAGCATACAGACATTTAGACCTTGAGGTGAGAAGAATCATATCATTTAGGGAATTTTGTGAAGAAAAGAAACACGAGGCACCTAGAAAAGAAATGAGACATCCAAGTAAAGACTTGAGACATAAGGTAAATAAAGTAATTCTTCCAAACATCGATGGATCTAATAAAATAACAACCCATGCATGGTTACAAAATTTGAGCACATTTTACCCTCAGTCCAATGACTAAAGAGGATGCAGTCCAATTTGCTATACTACATTTAGAGGGATTGGCCCACGAATGGTGGCACCATGGAATCCACACCCAAGGGCACCAAAATGTGACTTCCTATGATAAATTCTCACAAAAACTAATCAAAATATTTGACTAGAACTATCCCCCAAAATATTTATAGAACTAACTCAATTAAAATAGAAAGGGACGGAGGAGGGTTACATAGCTGAATTCCAAAGAATTTCAATCAAAGTTTTAGGAATGATGAAGATAGGCTAACTTATCTATTTATTGAAGGATTGAAAGATTCACTCTGAGGATTGGTAAGTGCCCTTAATCTAATAACTCTAGATGATGTCATCGAAAAGGCTATGAGACTAGAAGCATCATCTACAAGTAACAATCCCTTAACGAGCATACAAAAAATTTCCACAAGGAAGATAGATTCCACAAAGTCTTCTCTTTAAGAGATTGAACTTAAGAAAAATAACCTATGCTACAAATGCAAGGAACCTTTGGAACGTAGGCACATTTGTCATAAAGGGGAACTTAAAAAGGAAAAGTTATGCTACAAATGTAAGGAGTAATGAGAACCAAGGTGTAGATGTGAAAGGAGAGGTCGATCTCATAAGATAGAAGCAACCACTGATGAAGAGATCGAAGAGAATCCTAGCAAGAAAATAAGGTATGACGAAGATCTTAAGAGCATACAATCAAAAGAAAAAGAGACGACTAACAAATGGAGCTTTATGGAGGAACAAAACTAGTAATCATGATGCCCTCTCGTCCTTAAGATCTAGAAATGGAATCTCCACAATGAAAATTGTAATATGTCAACTTCAAATCTCTTCATAAGACTCTAAGGTTTCCTTGTCAAGTAAAAGAACAACCTCTTCATTAGACCTTGCAAGGTAAAATGAATCAGTGAATCATTCTAGATATTGAAAAGGAATCTAGCAATATGTGGATTCATGTGTACGATCTGTGTTTTTATGTTTATGCTTTGTGTTTGGTTCATGCTTGATATGTTTCTGACATGTTTATTCCATGAGTGTTTCCAAAGTCATTCCATATTGGAAGTCATTTCGAGCACTCCATGACCATTGCTTGAGGACAAGCAATCTTAGGTAGTGAAGACTGTAATGTCCCCACGTTGAAATATAATTTAATAATAAATAATAATAATAATAAAATTAGAAAACACATGGATAAAAATTAAAATTAAAATATGAAAGAATATGATTAAATATAATTAAAAATTGATTAAAGTTAATGAATGGTCAAAAGGCATGATATGATAAGTTGTGACTCCCCCAAATATGAGGTATAAAAGGGAGAAGATAACTCATTTGAAGAGGGGATAATTTGGGAATGAGAAGTGCAAATCTAATTTAAATAAGGATGACTGTGAAAGGTTATGTCCCTTTCAAAGGGTAGAAATAATGAACAATTTCACTCTTTCAAAGGGTGCCAATGGTAAAAGGGTGTGTCTCTTGCCAAAGGGCATACATGATGAAGAGATGTGACCTCTCCCTCACATTTAGAGATATAGATGAAAGGAATCAAAACATCCATTGAAATCACCATAAATCAAATCATATCATAACTGTTATTAAGTTACAAGCAATCACATCCTTGTTCTTGGTGGTATGAGTGGGGATGTGCTTAATATGTATGCTTAATATATGAAGCCTAATAATGTTCTTATGCAAAATTTAATAGTAATATTAATATAAACTGCAATATGGATGAGAGTCATACTTAATTACATATTTATTCATAATACATTAGAAGCAAGTGTACTCATAGCCCATTCCTTAATTATTTGTTATTTCAACTCATGAGGATAGGTTGGTTTGTTTAAGGAGGGGCATAATAATTCCTCACAAGATGGGTAAGTCCCAAGATGGGGTATGGACAAGTGTTTGTGAAACCTTGAGGGATCCTGCTTGTAGATTGGTTTTCAAGCGCCCTAGCATAGTAATTTCCCATCCTCCATTAGGGTTAGGGAAGTAATAAGGATAAAACCTAAATATGATTGATTATTGATTGTATTATGAAGAATTAATTGCTCTCTAATGTCAAACTCTTAATTTAAGGCATAATAATATTTAATGATATATGTTAATTATTGGTAAACTATCAACCTCCTAGTAGGGGACATCACAAGGAATCTGTGTAGCAACAAAAGGAATTTTAACTCCTAGCATTCTTCCATAGATAAAAGGCAAGCCCTTTCTATGTAGGCATTGTATGGTTCATCTTTACATGATTGGATACTTGATTCAAGTGTTTCAAATGATATGACACATTCACACGATCTACTTTGTTCAATTTTATAATAATACTTCTCAAATTGTAGTGACAGACTTTAAAAAATCCTAGTTAGAAATTTGGTACTATACAGTTGATCAATGGGTGGATCAAATGTCATTCTAGGGAGGAAAAGGCAACTGAGTTCACACAACATGATATAGTCATTCAAGAGTTGCAGGAATCTAAGATGGTCATTTCTATAGACAGTGTTGATCAAGGCTCTTGTTTGTACATGTTTGATGGTTTTGAGTTTTTTCAATATCATCCTTCATTACACATGCTAATTATTTAAGCAAACTGTGATACATATGAATGGTTAGTTAGGCATCACTGATAGTTGAACATATAGGAGTTTATAATTTATGTTTTGACATATGAATGTTCTTGATTTTCTTTAGAAATTTGGTGTCCTTATTGTAAGATTGTCTCTACTCCATTTCAATCAAGTGTCATACTATTCACCAATTGCACTACATTGGTAACCTTTTGTACTTGACATAGTTGTCTTGATATGTCTTTTGCGGTTGGACTTGTCTCCCATTTTTCTTATGATCCTCATGAGTCATTGGAATGTATCCCAATGTATCTTGAGGTGTATTCAAGGCCAATCTCATTTGGCACTTGGTACATATCATATGCTTCTCAAACTGTGGACTTTATTGACTCAAATTGGGTTGGTGATGTTGATGATAAGAAATTAATTTTGGTTGTCTTTTGTCTTGTTTTTGTCCTAATTGCATGGTCTTGCAAGAAAATATATATATATATATATATATATTATCATTAGAAGATGCTAAGTATCAAGGTGCAATTTTGGCTAATGATGATTGAAATTCTACGTCTAGTTTTGTCTTTTGCCTTGGTTTTGGCTTCACTACATGTCTTACAAGAAGTAGACATCCATTGTATTATCATCTACAAAAGTTGAGTGTCAAGGTGCAATTTTAGCCAATGACAATTGAGAGTCTACTTTTAAGTTTTTCTTTTGCCTTGGTTTTGGCCTGATTGCATAGTTTTACAAGAAGCAAACCATTTTTGCCTTAGTCTACAAAGTTTGACTATCAAGGTGTAGATTTTTGGCTAGCCAAGAGATTCTATAGCTTCAACAATTGAACATTATGGGAGGCTTTTGAGATGATTTTTTCAATCTACAAATCATTGACTCCTTACCTTTTACCACATGATGCTCAGGTTATGTCATGTAGATATCTTTCCCTAAATTACCATATAGGAAATTTGTCTTTACTTCCATTTCTCAAACTCAAGATCAAAAGCTATTCCAATAGATAATAAGAACCAAATGAATGTCAACTTAGCAACTCAAGAAAAAACTCATCAAAACAGATTTCCTCAACCTATGAATATCCTTTTGCAACCAATCTAGCCTTACACTTCCGTACATTACCATTTGAACTAAATCTATTCTTAAAGACCTATTTGCAACTAAAAGGATTCCCCCCTTGGCAACTAAACTAAGTCCCAAGTGTCATTCTTCTTCAAAGAAACCATCTCATCATCCAAGGCCAACTTCCAAGACTCACTATCATATATCTCCATTGCTTAAGTCATGGTTTAAGGATCATCAATGTTAGAAATCAAATCAAAAAAACATCTAAAATCAAGTAGTCTATACCTCTATAGTTGCCTCCTATTTGAAGTGGACATTCTCAAAAGATGAGGTAGAGGTTCTTCTAAACTCTTTGAGCTCTTGGTAATATCGTCCTCATCAAGTCCATCATGAACCTCTAGTTCAACATCGTGTAGATATCTCAATCTTTGGACTATAAAATTTGCATTTCCATCTAATTGCTCAACTAAATGAAAATGTCCAATCTCTCTGGTGATCACATTCCAACTATACAATGCCTTCCTATTCACAAGATCGTAAATATTGTACCATTTCACATTGTCGCCCTCACTAATAAAGATGCATTACATCACCTTTTAATCCAACTTTGATTTGTTATATTTAGGCACATGAGTATATGACTCGCAACTAAGAACTAAATATGTTGAAGTGAAGGTTTTTTGCTCATTCAAACCTCCATAGGGGTTTTATCCACAAGTTTTGTTGTAGGAGACTTGTTGATCGAGTAATATGCAATGTTAACCACCTTTGCTCAGAATTTATGTTCCAAATTGGCCTCACACGCCATGCTCATTCTCTCTGCAACTCCATTTTACTAAGGGATGTATCGAAATGTCTTATGCCATGCAAAACTATTTTCTTCAAATTTAGTTGAATTCTTCACCATTATCTATCTCAACATCTTAATCTTTCTACTTATTTGGTTTTCCACAAGAGCTTTAAACTCCTTAAATTGCCTAAAGACTTCAAATTTATGCCTAAGAAAATAGACCCAAGTCCTCCTAAAGAAAATGTCAATAAAAGACACATAATACAAATATTTGGCCAATGAAGGAACATCTACATGACCAAACACGTTGCTATGAATAAGATTTAAAATCTCATGAGACTTGTGCTCACTAAACATAATTTTGTTTACCATGAATACAATGTTAACAAAAGTCAAAAGTTTAAAGAACACTCAAGATGCATAGATCAACTCATTAAAATGTATTTGAATCAAGCTTATAGTAAAATTATTAAAGCTAAAATGTTATGTGGTGGTGAGAAAATACAGGGACATCAATTTTATACCGAAGGGTGTTCACATGAACATCCTCCACACAAATGGATTTTCACACAAACACCCTTTGGACAAACACCATTTGCTTGAAGCAGGTTTGCAAGTACCCCTTGATGTGATGCCCCTTTCCCCTAAGCCATATGTATGACATATTCACCTAAACATGTCACTTCAAAACCCCTCAATTTTGGGTCAAATTATATCATTAAAAAGTAAAAAAAAAAAGGATCAAAAGCGGAAGAGAGCCTGTAGAAGGAGGAATTACCACAAGGTCCACGAGACAAGATAAGGCTACCCCAAAAGCAAGCCCATCAAAAACCTAAGAAGAGACATCCTCCAAAGAGGCAAGATCCTCTACACTCAAATGATCATCACACGCATGTTGCTACCAAGTAGGAGGGCCCTTTTGATGCCCCCATGAACAATTTGAAGCCAAATGACCAATAGCAAAGTAATGACCACAACAAAAAGGGATGCCCTCATAATCAAATGGTTGAGTCTAAGGCTTGTCCCCAACCATCAAAACCACATCTCCATGACAAGATAAGGAGAGATCAACGTCCACCAAAATACGAGCAAAGGTAGAATGCCCCAAGATGTGGTGAAGAATGAAGATTTTTACCTTTAAAGGGCTTTGGTCTATAGATTTTCTGGTCTCTAGCCTTGTCTACAGGATCTTCACAACTAGGTTGTGGGCTCTTGGTAAGATTGAACGTTTACCTACACTAAAGGTTTCTTCATTGCTTCATTTGCTTCCTTTGAGGACAAGAATTTCATCTTAGGCAGTTGTGGACTTGAAGAGATAATTCTCTCTCTCTCCCTTAAGCTTTCGACTAAAACCTTCAACCTCCTTACCGAACAACTTAATGTGTGTTCCGTGTGGGTGCAGCTTTTGAATCTTTCCCTCCAATTTTGGGAGGTGTCTTGTTATGAAGCTATTATAAACTATATTGGTTGGTTTGTGAATAGGAGAAAGAATTACCAAAGAAACCCATTCAATGACAAAAAATCAACCAAACAAGAAGAAAGCATGTATAGTAATATTAAAATCCTTAACTTTGGCTACATGAAAAACGAAATAAATGACAGTGAGACCTCAACAATAATAGATGAAGAGTTGCAAGCTAATATGTGCTATAAAAATGTTAAATTGTATATTTATTTGTTAGACCATTATTGGATCAACATTTGGAATTATGTCAAACCTTAATAACTTAATTAAAATATTTTAATAGAATAAGCTCTTAATAGTCATATATTTAAGTAAAGTTTTATCTCACCCTTTGGTTGACAAATAAAGATCGTGTAAATTGCTACAACCTTTTCTCATGTCTCGGGAAAATATTGTAGCTTCTTTTTAGCATGAAAACTAATTAGATACAACATCTTAAAAATTAAATATACTCAAACCTAATATTTTCAATGAGTATTTATTTAACAAAAAATGTTCCATCTAACATCCTACATTATTAAATTTGCATATAACTTTTTAAAAATATCATGAACTATGTTAAGACACACAAATGTATTTGTAACACTCAAAAAAATATGTCGTTAGATTCAAATGAGGCTTGATTCTAATCATATTCTTCACCTTATTATGAAAATGCAAATTTCCCCAAAATTAACTTTAACTGTCTAGCACAAGAGACCAAAACTTCAAAGGATCATGTACTTAACATTGCTAGGTAGTGGATTGTGTGTTGCATTTGCAATCTTTTAGTAGATTATCTTCCTCATCGCATGAGGTGACATAAGATGAGGTATTGGTGGAGGATGTCCTCATTTGTTTATGTTAAACGAAGTTTGAAAAAGATGAAACTTGGATAATTGTTCAAAGGAGAAATAGAGGTCTTCCTAAATCTAATCCAAAGTGTGAGAATTCCAAGGATGGTGTCAAGCATTGTGTAGGTTTTTTTGTTTGTTGGAGTTTCTTGTCTAATGCTTGCTTTTAGTTGTATTGTTGTTAAGTTTTGTGTCTTGTTTTGGGTTAGCTAGTGTTACGATGGCATTTCATTATAATTGGGTTTGAGGTCCCAATAAAACCTGTTTATCCATTAAAGTTGTTGAATGTTGTTGTACTTGGCTACAGTTTTGTTGTTGTCTAGCTTTTGTGCTAGTTGGCATTTGTTGTAAAGGGTTTAGGGCCCCTTCAAACCTATTTTACCCATATAATTTCAAACATTGCTATAAGTTTTAGTTTTAAACATTGAAGCTTTCTAATAAAGTCTATGAGTGAAAAATGAAGCATGTTGTCTTCAATGCAACAACAAAATTAGAGGTTTTTTTCATGGGATGTTAAAACAAAGCATATCATCCATAAAATTATACACATAATTCCTAACATTTTAACAACAAAGAGGGTTATGAGTAGTTGTGGAATTCAGATTTTTTGTAAGTTCAAATTGTTTATGTTTGAGATTAATCTATAGAGTATGAAAGTTCTTTTGGAAAATATCTTATAAACTCTTTCTAATTATATCATTGTAATGTATTTTCCATGTCTTGACATTATAAATGACATAATATAATATATTGATTAAAGTTAAAAGATAAGAAGTAAATGAGATATTTTTACAAAATAGGTAAAAGTATTAGGAGTTTACAAGGAATGGTTATAAATTTAACTTAATCATAAGAAATAAATATATAAGTCTAACATAAAAGATAATAGATTATTTAAAGGGATTCTAGCAAAACATAATGTCAACAAATAAAGAGTAAATTGTCACTCAAATAGGAGTCGTCATGAGAACCAAATTTATTTTAATATTATTTCTACTCATAGAAGAAAATATAGTGTCATTTCTTATATGTGTATTTCTTCTCTCTTTTGGTTTAGCTTTTTTTTCCTTTACTTTGAATTTAAATTATTCATGATTAATTTTCTTTAATGTACCTTAATATCTTTTTGCAAATAATTATAATAACCTCAATGGATATACATATGCAAAAGAGATATGTGAAAGAGTAATCTATTTATGTTTGGACAAAACTATCATATGGTCTGTGTGCACAACAAAGAATGGTCAATAGAATTTGAAATAAATGAATGTTCCCAACAAATATGAAAGTGGTGAATCATTTCAATTCAATAAAATGAATAAATTATATTAAAATAGAAAATTAAACTAAAAGAAGAAGAGAGCGTATGACAAATTAGAGAAGGAAATGTAGACACCCACATAAAGATCATCTCAAAGAAAAATGGAAAATGAGAAGCAAAAGTCCAAATTCAGATAAAAAATGGATAGAGCTTAATTGAAAATGGAAAATAATAAATAGACACCAAAATCCAAATTAGTAATGACCTCTAAGTCTAATATTTATATGTTTAAAAAACATCATAAGTTGAGAAGGAAACATATTATATAATGTTATATTAATCTACTTAGTGGTGACAAACTATTTTTACCTTCATTTTTTGTATATAAGATTTTGATATCTTCGTTATCCTCTTCTTACTTGTTCTCCAATTTGTAAAATTAATTTTATACTTAATTGTTAGACATAATCCACAACAAAATATATAGTTCAATATGCCATTATCATTATGTCAATGGAAATGTTACCACAATGGAAGCGACCCTCATGCTAACATAATAATTGATAGCTTATTGATGAAAATATTTACTTATTTGTTCTTCCTCTCCTCTTCTGTAGCATAAAAACAAACAAAAAGGCTAAAAACTTCTTCTTCTCATTTCTATTGTTCGTTGCTCCTATTAGACAATTGAAAACATATAATATACAACTAATTATAGTAATGAAACAAATGAATATAAGTGAGAAGTGAATGAATAATCCAGTCTCTCATAGACTAACATTGTCAGACATTCTTCATGTACAACAAAAAATAATAGATAACATAAATGACAAAAAAAGATAAATCTAAATAATTTGAAATAGACAAGTTAAAATAAAATTAAAAATATTCAATAAACAATTTAAATTTGAAAATTTAGATGAATTATAATACAAATTAGCATGACAAATAAATGCTCGTCTTAAAAATGAATGAAGCAATTAGTAGAATAAAATCACATAATATTTAAAGCTAATATTTTCATCTCAAAAACCTATATAACAAATGCAAATGATAATCTTTTATATTTTATTTTTAGACACTCTTTATGAAATATTTCTTCTCATATATTGATGGTTTCATCATGAAATTTACTTTTAATTTTTAGGGATATTAAATTTATATTGAAAAAATTTAGATATTGTAGTAACCCACCTCAATTAACTCAACAAAATTGACCATTCTTTTTTTTTGTTTAATTTAACCACTGTGTTTGATTCAATCGCATACTCTGGGCATCCATCCATTTGGATTAGGCATTCATCCATCCGAGATGAGCATCTAACCATACGGGTTAGGCATTTGTCCATACGGGACATAAGATTTCATCTATCCAATACGGGATAGGCATCTACCCATACGGGGTAGGCATCTATCCAATTGGGATAGGCATCTACCCATGTGAGGTAGGCATCTATCCAATTCGAGATAGGAGGTGCTCTGGCCAGAGACTTAGACTCATCGGGACCATTCGGGTCCTGAGCCACTCACTAAGTACTACACTCTTCTAACAGAAATGCACTGAGGTCGCCATCCTTAGGAGTAATTAAATAACATAATACAAGCTTGAATTCCGCCTCGAAATTAGTTTTTCCCATTTTAATTATCTTTCAAATTAGGATTCTATTCAATCCTTCTATACCAAGCCTAGACCCCACCCATGAACGCCTGAGTACGAGGGACAACTCTGTCCCAAGACTGCCTACATACCCGCTTCGGCACGAGATCAAAGTGTAAAGTATGTAGTTCTATTTTCTACTCTATGGTTTGATGTAAACTGATTAGTGGGTACGCAACCCTTTCTAGGGTCAATGTCTCAGACAATTTCTCTGCGGTTGCTACCCACGATGGTAGCACTTAAACAAAGGCTCAAGATGGTCTATTGTTTGTGGCCTAACAACTACATCCTAACACCTATCATGAGCGTCACCCTTGACCAAGTTGTCAATCACCAATATCTCTTCAAGATATATAAAAAAAAAAAAACCAATTTCATAAAAACATTTTACTTAACCAACCCTAAAAGGGGTTTACTATGGTTTATCTCAACGGATGAAAAATCATTTAAAAATTATCTTATTAGATTATCGATCCAAGAGGGATTACCCGCCCCTTGGATTTTAACTTCTAAGTGTCCCTTATTACTCCCCGACGATTTATAGGGACGATGCCACAGACGTCATTGATGTAGCTTTATTAGGCATTAAGTGCAGTAGTTCAACACAACGACATTATCCGTAAGCGTGACCCAGAGGCACTGTATATACCAAACGCTACTATGTTTTGGTTTCCATCTTCCTTTATTTAGTTTTCTAACTACGAACTATGAAAACATCATGCTTGAAAACAATTACTAATTGAACGAGCATAATTTTAATTGATTGAAATAACTACTTGATGAGCTACGTAGAATAAAAACCATAACTTGAAATATAGCTTGTATATGAAAACTTGCATATTAATAATTACATGTGTGCTTGCATGGAGATGATAACGTCAATAAATGTAATTAATCTATAAGTAATTTGCATGATATAAGAATAGTGTAACTTGCGTGCATGATTAAGTAATCCCGAAAATAGTAATTAATTTAGACCTTCGATTCAAATCATATTAATGTGAATTAATTGCTAAAGGCCAACTAAGTGCCCCAATGGATCTTAAATGGATTGAATAACTCTAATTAAAAGAATATGATTTACAATTATAAAATTTACTAAGGATAAATTAATTATGAACTTACTGCACAATAATCCCCAAATTTTTCTAAGTTAAAATTCAATAACTTAAAATTTATATTAAGGAAAGAATTAACATTTCCTAAATGCCATTATTAACAATTAAAACTATCTATAAAATAAAATAAGCAAATTTTTTTTTGTTTAAATAGTAAATAGGGGTGGAGGTGGGAACCACAGGTCCGATCACCCCTGCGGTCCTGCATGCGCAGGCCCGCAGGGTTAAGGGGACACCGCGGGCCCCTCCATTCCCCCTGCAGTCACATTCCCCCTGCAGCCACTAATGTGACAGTGACCGCAGGGGTAGTGGAGGGTACCATCTACCTCTTCCAGATAAGAGCACTATAACTAATTGCAGCAACAACATTTTGTGCTGAGTATCTCTTGTTTAGCTTCTATTCTACATGACATGCTCGTCTTGAAGGTCGCTATCATCAACTTCTAATGTTGCTTGTGGCTCTCTGTATTGTTTCTGCAGTATTAGGAGTACCATTTCCCACCATCATTATGGTGGATTTGCTGAGTGGTATGGAAATTATAGAGCAAGATGTATGGTTTCATCAGATTGCTTTTGTATTGTATGGTCCAATGATCCCAATGGAAGCAGATTGAAGATTGAAGAAATAGTATGTCATTCAAGAGTCTGAAATTGGAGGACAATTCTATGATTCTACAGTTTCACATCAATCATTAGAGGCTCTTTTCATTCATGTGATCCCATTCACATAATTTTTCATATCTCCACGACAACATATTCTTAGGACTATTTGATGCTATTTATTCTAGTACTTTTCAGAGTTGGCTGGTAGTTACAAGCCTCTGAAGTGAGTGCTTCTAATATTAGGCTGGGAGAAGCTACAATGTAAAATGCATACTCTGATCACTTTGACCTAATAATGCCGTTGCATTTGGCATGAATTCAAAATTTGTTGCTCTCATGTCTTTTATGGTGGGTTTTTTATTCAATCATCTAAGCTCTGTACCTTTTTATGAAGAAGAGTTGTGATCACTAGAGCATCAATTTGACCTTGAATTATTTATATAGTTATAAAATTTCTGCACACCTTTTTTATTCAATCATATGAAATCGCAACAAAAAAGTTTACTCAAACAAGAGAATTCAAAATTCTGCAATCACAATATATTTAAAAGATTGATATTGTGAATGCAGAGTTTTGAATTTTCATTATTTCTATAATGATATTATTGTTTTTAAAAACCTGAGTAAAGACATTTCTTCTAAGAACTATGAACCCACTCTATAGTACAAAATGTGTCCCTCTTTTTTCATAGAGAGGGGAGACAGAACCATTACACATTACTATCATATCACTTTCAAACAGTGAAAAAGCAGTACCATTTTGAAGAGTTGTGGTTATTGTTAGAGCACCAATTTGATCTTGAATTATTCATAAAGTTACAAAGTATGTAGCATTTGTACCAAATTGTATGTAATCACAAATGATCAGAAATTTTACAATTTTATTAATAATTCAAAATGTTATCATCCAAACGAAAAAAAAAATGATATTACGACTGCAGGGTTTTGAATTCTCATTGTTTTTTATAATGATTTTTCTAAATTTTTTTAAGAATTTTTAAGTATGAACCCACTCTATGATACAAAATGTGTCCCTGTTTTTTCAATTTAGTGAGGAGAGACAGAACCGACTATTACACATTACTATCATGTCAATTTCAAATGGTGAAAAAACACGAACTTACCTTTCTCTCTGGCCCAGGCTACCCCAATAAAGTGCAACTGACTGTAAGCTTTCTTCGGCGCCTCCTCCAGCAGCGGGAAACGACAAGCAGAGATGGGCAACATGATCACATCAAATCCGTGTATTGTTGAAATCTTACCATTCAATCCATTTCACATCTACCTAGTACTACTAAGAAAATTAGGGTTTCAATTATATGAGCACGTCTGTAAATAGCCGTGAAATGCGGAGGCATGATGAACAGATCCCAAAAGTTGATGATCCATATTCGAAGCCCACCCATCACTTCCATTCTGCATTTAAAATAGAACCAGATAATTTTCAGTGAGAATATAAAATTGAGGACAGATGAAATAGGTACTATGAAAGATATGCATAACCATGATCCATTATTTATGAGAGTGATAAAACGGTTGGCTCAACTGCCAGGCCACAAAAACTTCACTTTAATGGTCTCACCAACGCAACCCAACAATCATATTTATCATTTGTTATCTATTTTTATATTACATGATAAATTTGTATACTTGTGGAAGAATTTGCAGTTTAATTGGTGAGGATAATATGGTTCACCATCCATTAAGATTAGCTCAACCCTCGTGGCTTAAATAGACTAGATTTCTAACTTGTAATAGATGTATGTAATATTATAATGTAATGTATTATGTGAAGGCATATCAATCATATTCATCATTTATTATCTAATCAAGAGAAAAAGATTATAATTATTATATGATAAAAGTTATATATTTATGGAAGAGTTAATTATTGAGGATGGGGATATGGTTCTTGGTTACATTACCCATCAAGATTAGGTCAACCCTTTCAATGACTTTCATAGACTAGATCTCCTACTTATAGTTATAATAGCTTAAATTTGCACACCTTCATAATGCTCTAATATACTATGTGAAGGTATACCTATTTAATTACGCCAAAGGCGTACCCTATTTGAAGTTGAAATGTTGTAGAAATGGAGGTTAGCATAAACCAATAGGAAATCATGTTAGTAAAAAGTTTTCAACCATAAGCAAAACATGAAGACAAATCCATCAAAGCATTATCAAGGAGGATTAAAACAAGAAGCTAATTAGGAATTAAACAAAATGAAATTACTTCCCCATTATGCTCCCTATGCCATGACTCTTCCTTGTCCTCCTCCTCTCCAAGATCTTGTTGCTATTTGATGTATTCTGTTAGCTTGAGCACTTAGCACAAAGGTATGTCCAATGGAGGATGGGAGATGGTTGGTAATGTGGAGAGTGGATGAGGATGCAAATGAAGTGTTAATGTAAACTAGCAACTCCAACTAGTGGAAGAAATGAGCTCTATTTATAGGGAAAATGGGCAAATGAAGGGTTGAGATTGATTTGATTGAGGAAGGGCTAGGATTGCTTGAGGAAGTGTTGATCCTCAATCCATGTGCTCTCCATCAAGCCAATCACATGTTGACAAGTGTCAACAAGGGAAGGCTTGAGAGGAAAGGGGGACAAAGCATTAAATGTTTGAAGACTTGAAGGAAGTCATTAAAGGCTTAAGAGGACTTTAAAGGAAGCATTAAAGGCTTCAGAAGACATGATAGTTACCATGGGTGGTTAGGTTAATGGATAAAGCTTTTATCTAAGGGGTAAATGAATATGCAAGGGTTAAAGTGTTAGATTGGTCAAAGCCTTGAAGGCTTGAGTGGACTTGAGGGTTACCATGAATGGTTAGGTTAAGGGATAAGCCTTTAACCAAGGGTTGGGGGAATGTGCAAGAGTTAAAGGTGGGATTTAGGAATTTAAATAAATATTTATTTATTTAAATATGAGGGATGTGATTTAAATAAATGTTAATTTATTTAAATGTGAGAGATGGGATTAATTAAACAAGTATGCTCTATTTATTAAATTAATTGTTTGAATATGGTTAAGTGAATTAAATTAAATAAGTGAAATAATTTATTTAATTAATAGGAGAAGAGGGTTAGGATAAATTAATTAAATATTAATTTAATTAATAGTTGGAAAAGAAGAAAGGATTAATTAAATGTGAATTTAATTAATAGTTGGGTGAATGATAATTAAACAAAAATAAAATTTATTTAATTAAGTGAATAGAAATAGGTGTCTACAAAAGTATTTGAGTTAGCCTGAAAGATCAACAGTAAGGAGTTCTGTAGAAACTTGCAAGACGATCTAAATAATCTTCATTGTTCATCAAAATGTACAACAATCAATTTATAATGGCAGCTGCATAGGCATGCGAGAGGGGCAAAAACTTGTCGCATTGAGAGTGTGTTTAAGGGGAGGCATGGTGTGTGAATTGTGGCTAACGAAGAATAGTACCAATGGGTCGAGGGCCAACCGAGTGTAGTAGAACAAATGGTTGTTGTCGGTGGCACCGCGCCATTTATAGAGGCGTTAAGAAATAATTTACTTCTTTAAATTAATGTCATTATAAACATTTACTACAACATTTATTACAAAACTCCTTAAAATTGGCAAATTTCCAAATGGAGACGGTGCAAATCGAATCTAAATAGCTTTGACTGCAATCCATGGAGCTTGTGAGTGTGCGTACATTGTGTTGTACAATATTTCTTTGACAAGAAATTGACACAACTTTTATCTATTCTATAAATTATTGTATTTTACAATGTTTACGCCAAAGGCATACTATTTCACTCCATATGCACGTTAGGATTACAAAAGAATTGACCCTTGATACAAAATATTAAACTCAATGCACAAGTGACTCTTTTATAAAATTGTGCCTTTGTTTTCTCTTACTTCTACCCACATTTGTGATCCCTTAAAAGTGCAAATGGTTGAACTTTGACTAGATATAATTGATATTACAAGACCAAAGCACTTGAGGCTCACTATCAAGCATATTAATCATTAAGATGGGATATTAAAATTACAATTAGTCTAATTCACTCTATTTCTCTTGCTTAATATCTCTATCTCTCTATTTTTATCTCTATCTCCCTCTTGCTCCTTTCTCCATCTCTTTGTATTCATATCTCTCTACCTCTATCTCCCTATCTCTCTCCCTATTCCTCTCCATCTCTCTATATCTCCCTTTTGTATATATCAATCCATCTCTCCCTCTCCCTCTCCCTCTCCCTCTCCCTTTCCTTCCATCTCTCCTACTCTATATCCACATCTCTATTATCCATCTATCTATCTTCCTCTCACTCCTCTCTGTATCTCTATCTCCATTTCTCTCTATCTCTCTACCTCTTTCCCTATCTCTTTATCCATCCCTTCCTATCTCTCTCTATATCCCTCCCTCTCCATCTCTCCCCCTACCTATCTCTCTCCCTTTCTCTCATTCCCTCTCTTTATCTCTCCTTCTATCTCCCTCACTCCCTCCCTCCCTCCGTCCCTATCCCCTTATCTATTTGTCTATCTCTAACTCTCTCCCTTTCTCTTCCCATATCTCTTTCTCTCTCCCTTTATCTATCTCGCCTCTATATCTCTATCTCATTGTCTCTCTCCTCTAGAGTCTATATCTCCTTATATACGTATATCTTTATCACTCTATCACAACATTTATATTTCTCACTATCTATCCCCTCCATATTACTCTATATATCTCTATCACTTCCTCTCCACCTCTACCCCTCCCTCTCTATTTCAATATCTCTCTATCTCCCTCTCTTGATCTCTTTATACATTTGTCTCCCTCTTCCTCTCTTGCACTATCTTCATTTCGACCTCCACATCCCTCTCCCCCTCTATATCTACAAATTTCTCCCTCTCTCTATCCATCCATCTCTCTCCCTCCCTCTGTCTTCCTAGACCTCTATATATGCATCTCTTTCCCTCTTTATTTGTATCTCTTCAAATTTATTCTTCAATCTCTCCTTCCATATCTATCTCATTATATGTTCATCTCTCTACCCTTATATATCTCCAATTGACCTCATGTACAACACAAATGTATGCAAAAAATAGACCAAAAAATTCCCTACTTGACATGTTGGCATAATTGGCATAACTGATGCAGATGAAGAATGATGACTGAACCGGTAAAGGATTGTTTGTGATGGCATTGTGATGAAGAGATTGAGATTGCATGATTGGATGGCTTTGATCAATTATTTGTGTTGTTATTGATGGAAAATGATGTTTACTATGTTGTATTTTGTCATCTTAGTCTTTTTGGTCTACCGAAAAGAGCTTACCAATAAAGAAACAGGAAACTGGGAATTAGGACCTTAACTGGTAAACAAGGAAATGTTTTGATTAGATCTGGCGATTGCTGATGATTGAAGAGTTGCAGTTTGGAATGTGATTTTGTATCATTATAATACGTATCTGACCAAAACCGCATCATTTTTTGGTTATTGGAAATCATGTTTATGATTTTTGTTGTATTTTTGCTAGGATTTAAGAAGGGTTTAAGGACCGGTAAATAATTCTCTTAACCGGTAATGATTTTTGGTTTGGTGGTGATCTACATCAAGTTAAAATGTTGGTGATGACGTGGCATAAACCGCGTGAAGTGTTTGAATGATGTTCTGGCGCATTTGAAGATGGAATTTCTTGGGAAACAACAAAGCGCTTAGAAGAGTGTTCTAAGGGTTTGACTTTGTATTAGATCGAGATGCGATGATCATTCAACGATTGCAATTGATTTGTAATTGATTGTAATGATCCATATGATGATCTATAATGAGTTGTAAAATATCTGTGATGATCTATGTTGTAAGACTTGGGATTTTGTAGCCGACTAAGTTGAAAAGGTTATTTAGGTTGGTACAGTTGATGTTTGTTGTGTTGATGGTTTTTGAGAAGAGAGTGAAGTTGAACCAGAGTATGAGATCTCCCAGAGTGTAGCAGATTTGGAGCAAGAATTGGATTTGATCAAGCAAGCAATTAAGTGCTATACCTAGATCATTCATTGTTGTTCTCTAACAATTGCAACAGTCAAAATCCCTTAACCGAGTAGGTCCTAATAGGCCTTTCATTGTAAATCCCTTAACTGGGTAGCTCAACATCTGAGTGTTAAATCCTCTTGTGAGGTTGATCCTAACAGGTCAAAGCTCCTAACAGGACATCTTTGTAAGCTTCTAACCAGGCTAGGCTCCTAACAAGATGAATTCTGAAATAGTGCACATTTTTTGTGGGTACTGTATATGGTGAAAATGGATAACAATAATAACAATATTGAAAGGCTAAATGAATTCAACCACAAAACCCTAGCCTAACAATCAACAAAGATCCACCATAACATATGAAGATTACCTAAGACAATGCAAATCACATGAAATCACAAAGATTATACCATCACATGTCCAATAGGGTTTTGATCTCCATTCTTCCTATCTCCATTGATCTTGCTTGATATATTTGCTCTCAGATTTTATGTGCACAAGAGCTCAACAAAGAACGGAATGTGGTTGCAAGTAGGATCGTAGTGTAGTCAATTGATCAAGTAGTTAGCTCATTAGGTCATTAGGGTTTGATAATGAAGGAAGCATCTCCTTATATAGAAGACACTATATGAAATGGAGGGATAAGATTGAGAGGTGTAAAAGGAGGTCAGCTATGATTAGAGGGTAGGTAAAAGAAATAATAAAATAATGAAAGGGGTAGGTAGTGTATGAATTAAGAGATGAATACATGTGTCATAGGTAGAAAAGGCTAATGAATTAATTAAATAAATAAAGATTTATTTAATTAATAGAAGAAGTAGGATAATTAAATAAATAAGAATATTTATTTAATTTAGGAAAATGATAGTTTAAATAAATAAATGTATTTATTTAAATGAGAAATAAGGCTAGAAGAGGATAAATGAATTAATTAAATAAATAAGGATTTATTTAATTAATAGAAGAATTAAGCTAAAGTAATTAAATAAATAATATTTATTTAATTAGACATGACAATTTTGGGTGTCTACATTTTGCCCCTCTTTGAGACAATGCGGCTTGTCGCGTTGTTTCAAAGAAGATAAGATGAACTGATACAGAGTTGCCCCAGGATGGGAATGATATGCCCCCTCAAGAGATTGGATGAAAATATTTGGAAAGATTGCAGATAATCTCTCGATAAGAAAGAAAGGCTAGAATGGACTGACCGGATAAAGTGACAGAGTCACGGGATAAAGAAGACTGACTCGAGAAATGAAGGCGAGGGCTAGGGTAGGCTATAAGATAGACCACGGGGGAAAATACATCCTCATTGTCATCTACGCATCCACAAGACCATATTGCAGAGCGAAAATTTAGCAGGAGTAGTCAGCAGCGATGGCTTTCACTCATAGATTCGACCGTGTTCGCTGATTTCCAACAGAGGCAGGAGAGCCGGTAAGTACCACCAAACCTCCTCGTACTTTGACGCATTTAATTTTGTCATTAATGCATGTTGAATAGGGTCCAAAAAGTGTCAAAAAATGTTTAGGCGCGCCTGCATTGGTACCAGGCGCGTCTGTGTCTACTAGGCGCGTATGTGTTTGTGTCAGGCGCGTCTATGTCTGGACCCGCGTCTGCGTCAATTGCGGCCGCGTCTGTGCTTTCCAGGCGCGTTTGTGCCAAGAAGGCATGTTTATGTAAAAGAGGCGCGTCTATGAAGAGCATAGGCACGTCTGTGTTAGGAAGGCACGTCTATGCAGTCTTTGAGAGCGGTTGTGTCATGTAAGCGCGTTTGCGTTTGAAAAGTATGAATTTGCATCTTCTAGGTCAAATCGGCAGTTCTGTGATGAACATACGCTGTCAATTGGATAAGCGGCTGAGAGGATACACTCAAGCAGGTCCTCTAGGGAAGACTAGGATAGATCAAGGCACTTTGTGATGAATAGTGAGTACCAAGATAGAGTACTTTGTGATGAACAGGGAGTACTAAAATATGAGCAGCACTTTGTGATGAACAGTGAGTGCAAATGTGAGTAACACTTTGTGATGAACAGTGAGTGTCACACACGTAGTACTTTGTGATGAACAGGGAGTACCACTAGGATAAATAGCAACACTTTGTGATGAACAGTGAGTGTCACTAGGGTAGATAACCATATGCATTTAGATAGCGAGTAGCATTTTGTGATAAACAGTGAATGCCACTATGACTGACATGATTTGAGTTGTTTGACTGCAGGAGTATTTGCCTATGTTGGAGTCACGGGAGAGATTCCCATCGACGCAGAGGTTGCGACCTGAGTTGTCGTTTGAGGACAGAGCTGCCATCGAGGAGATGGATTTGAGACATGTATTGTATGTGCCTGAGTTTCGGGCAAACATGGGTTTGCTGACTGCGCTAGCTGAGAGATGGCACTCTGAGACATGCACATTCCATTTGTCGATGGGAGAGATGACAGTCACCTTGGAGGATGTATACAGGATTCTGCGGGTGTTGATTGATGGGGAGTTGATCCCATACGATCGAGATGGAGACAGGGAGGCATTGAGACGGGTATTTCAGGACCCTGGATTAGAGATGAGGGCAGGACACGTGGCATGGGACACCATGACAGCCACAGGGTTAGCATTGCCAGCAGTGATCGGAGGAGCTATCAGTGGGTTCCTGTATCCAGACAGGGCGACATGGGGTTTGGCTGTGGGCTGGGGGGGAGCACTGGAGACACTGGTGACACAACACACCAAATATGCCTGGGGACCATGTGTGCTGGCGCATTTGTTTTATGAGCTTCATCAGTTTGTTTATCATGGATCGGTGGGATTGGGCTGTGGAGTTACATTGCTGCAGGTATGGGCCTACGAGCATCTGTCGGTTACTCGACCGATACACTTCAGGAGCAGAGGTCATGGATGCAGTTTTGTCCATCTGTATGATATGATCACATCGCAGCCACAGATTGGCAGGCTAGAGTATTGGCGGCGAGTGATTGATGATATTGATGAGGTCATATGGAGACCATATCTGGGCTGTGAGCAGTGGGAGGATGATGCAGTCGAGCTACCGTACACCTTCCGGAGCAGGTACCTGATTGGGCGGACGCCCTATGTGCTAGAGAGACAGTTGGTAGACAAGGTTGGCCGATAGTTTGGCCGGATTCAGAGGATGCCCCGGGGATCAGGCATGTATGCCCGCACAGTCAGGGATCAGGCACAGTTTGGGCCGTTACTGTCATATGATCAGGAAGTGACTCAGCTGGTGGAGATGATGCCTCTACCTTGGGACATGTGGCCCGAGATCAAGGACACCGGGATGGATGTTGAGTATATAGCATATTGGGCAGAGCATCCATTCCCCCGATTGACAGATCCAGGAGAGGCACTGGAGGGAGATGGTGGTGGTGACGAGGATGATGGTGGAGGCGATGGGGGCAGAGGCCGACGGAGGAGGAGAGGAGTAGTTGGAGAGAGGCGAGTTGCACCTCGGAGGGAGGGTGGAGAGGAGAGGCAGGCTCGGGTGGTGAGGGGTCACGGTGGATTGCCTTTACAGGTGCCAGCAGCACAGGGTCCCAGGCAGGTGCAGATACAGGGACAGGGATAGAGACAGGTACCAATACAGGCACAGGGGTAAGCACCTACAGAGGAGGAGCCACAAGCAGGGGTAGAGGCAGAGGGGGTTGACCCAGTGGAGGCTGAGCTACTGGATCTGAGGGAGATCTGTCAGGGCTAGGCAGATGAGATTCAGGATCTGGAGAGGGAGAGGGATCGGCTCAGGACCAGGCTCAGGGATACTGAGCAAGAGCGGGATCAGGCTATCCAGCGCTACATAGAGGCTGAGACAACACTGAGGGCTGGGAGGCAGGCAGTAGAGGACACAGGGGCCAGATATGCTTATGTCCTGCGGGCAGTAGAGGAGATAGCCTACTGGAGGGACCTCTACTATGGTGCAGTGCCAGCAGATCAGCGGGAAAGGAGCTTCCATAGATCGTCGCGTATAGCGACAGCTACGGGGGGAGCCGGAGGAGACAAGCATCGAGTGGTGGGGTCATGGGTCCTCTGCCACCACCAGATAGAGGAGATAGGCAGGATGATCCTGGGGCGGGTCCTTCAGGGGCTCAGATTCCACCGAGGCCAGGCGGCTCCGAGGGAGGGAGTTCATCATAGCCTTAGAGGGCTCCCTTTGTATCAGTTTTGTACCATTTTTGTATTGTAGAAACCCGCGGGTGCTTGTAGCCATATGTTTTTGACATCATTGTATTATGACACTTTATGATTATATATACGAGATGATTCATTTTTTGCGGCAGCTATATGCATGTGTACCTATGTGATGTATGTTCTTATGTGATGCTTATGATATGGATGCAAATATGTACATGATGCAATGCAATATTTTTGTTCTTTTATGTTTTATATGTGTATGCATGATGCAAATGTGAATGTATGAAAATGCAAATGAATATGATAATGCAAATAATTATTTACATGATGAAAATGTAAAATGTGCTAATATGTGTTGTGTGCAGGATGTGATGCAGTTGTGATATATATATGTATGTATGAAATGCTTATATGTGGTAATGTAGGTGCAACTACATGAAATGCAAATGTTTTTGGTGTGTCATTATACTCAGTCATGTGATAGCAGGCTACGCGGACTCGAGAAGGATGATGGAAGTCAATCAAGAAAGGGGGATGGAAGACAAAAGATATGAAAGTGAAAAGAGCTTCTTGTGCGTTATCATCATTGAGCTTTATTATGGCAAAATAGGTTATGACAATCGAGGCATATGTTCGACCCAGAAAGTCATTGTACCTGTTTGCATGGAGATAAGACAGTCACAAACAAGGAATGCCCCAATTCATACTAGACTCACAGTGTCCTCATATCCTTGGACAAGTCATAGAATTACTAAGAGACAATCCACACACAGCAAAAGAAAATAGGTGACGATACCCCATCCTCGCCTTTCTAGTCAAAGACATCCTGGAGATAGAATCTCTAGTCAAAGACATCCTGGAAAATCTAAAAGACATGTCACCAAAAAGATAAAATCAAAAGAAAACCAAGACTCGACACCAACACCCACTGTAGTCCTCAAGTTTAGTGTCTCTTGTCACTTGTATAAGTCTTATTTGATTGTGGTCACAATGTTTACTTTCACAAAAAGGATAGATAGCACTGAACCATATGTTGTCTGAGTCTGTTGAAAGATTTGATTTGTTGAGGCCCATTGTTGCTGCTGTGTCTCATCTGAAACTGACTGAATCCATGAAACCGATACTTTATTGCGAAGAAGATTTAACTTTATTGCGGATTTGTGATGCAAATGTTGCTTTATTGCGGATTGTGCGCGGATAGACTGAAGAAAGCTGGAAGAAACTATACTCCTCGAAACATGCGATGTTCTTAGTTCCACACCCATTACTAGACGTAGGATTTGGCTTAGCCACAGATAGGATCTGGTTTATTATGGATGGAAAGGGATGTGAAAAGGGAGGTTTATTATGAATGGCTAACCAATCTTGGGTAGATCAATAACAAGCCATGATGGGAATGGGTAAGTTTATTATGAACGAATAGGTTGTGAGTGTGTGCAAAGTGAAAGGATGAAAGTGAATCCTGAAGGAGGGAGGAGCAATGTCTTTACACATGGTGCTGGTGACCCAGTTTTCACCATGGTACTTGCCCAGGGCGCCACCGAAGTGGTTTTCACCGTTGGACGAAATTATTTCTCTTTACTTTTTTCAATTTTTCAATGTTTTTTGTGTCACAAGGCGCCTGTTTGCCAGGTTTTCACCAAGTAACGATTTTTTTTTGTTTTATAATTTTTTTGTATTTTTGAATTTTTTTTATTTTTTTGCATTTTTGAATTTTGGATATTTCGAAGAGCTATGTGTAGAACCTGCGAAGGTGCATGATGTTGATAGGATCCTCCAAAGGTTCACCCTCTGTAGTTGAGAGCTGATATGCACCAGATCCATATGCTGCTGTAATAATGTAAGGACCAAGCCAGTTTGGTTTGAACTTGCCCTTCTTCTCTCTGTCTTGTTGATTTTTAGGATTTTCCCTAAGAACTAAGTCACCCACCTCAAATGTGCGAGGCTTGACCTTGTGATTGTAGCTGCGACTCATTCATTGTTCGTAAGCTTTGAGATGACTAAAAGAAATTTGTCTTCGTTCATCTAGTAGTTCCATCTCTTGTAAGCGAGAAACCCTATAGTCTTCATCACTGATGATGTTTTGCAAAGAGACCCGTAAAGAGGGTAGCTTGACCTCAATAGGCAAGATGGCTTCAGAACCATAGACTAGTGAATAGGGTGTAGCTCCTGTGGGTGTACGAACACTTGTGCGGTAGGCCCAAAGTGCAGGATTAAGTTGAATATGCCAATTACGGCCAGCATCGTCGACTGTCTTCTTTAGGATTTTAAGGATTGTCTTATTAGACGCCTCAGCTTGGCCATTGCCTTGGGGGTAATATGGTGTGGAGAAACAATGGGAGATATGGAAGCGGTCACAGAGTTCACGAACATCCTGATTTTTGAAGGGACGCCCGTTATCAGTGATAGTGGAAACAGGAATACCGTATCGGCAAATGATATAGTTGAGAATGAATGTAGCAATTTGTTTTCCAGTAACTTGTGTGAGAGGCACGACTTCAATCCATTTAGTAAAATACTCTGTGGCAATGATAATGAATTTATGACCATTGGAAGAAGGAGGGTGAATCTTGCCTATGAGATCGAGTCCCCATTGACAAAAGGGCCAAGGAGACGCAAGCGGTTGAAGTTTTTGTGCTGGCACATGTATGAGATCTCCATGAATTTGACATTGCTTACATTTCTTGTAAAACTAATATGAGTCTTTCTCCATATTGGGCCAGTAATATCTAGTCTTGATGAGTTTCTTGGCCAAGGTAGGACCACTAGCATGTGGACCACATATCCCTTCATGCACTTCCCATAACGCAATCTGAGCTTCGTCGCTTTCTAAACATCTAAGAAGAGTACCATCTAGACCTCGTCGGTATAGGATATCAGCTAAAATGACATATCGAGAGGATTGGCGAATGAAAGTGCGACATTGGTTATTTGATAGATCAGGAGGTAAAGTATTGTCACATAGATACGTGAAAATGGAACCATAGAACTGGGATTCGGGACCGACAACGCATAGCGTCTTAGTAGGCATGATCTCATATGAAGGGACCAAAAGGTTATCCACCAAGAACTCATAGCGGGTCTCGTTTGGAGGTAGATCGATCAGTGAAGCAATTGTAGCCATGGCATCTGCGGCGCAATTCTGCTCTCTTGGTATCTGCTCAAAGTCTATCTTTGTGAAATTTTGTTTCAGACCATCCACCATTTGTTTATAAGGCATTAGCTTCTCATCTTTTGTTTGGTAATCACCAGTTGCTTGACAGATAACAAGTTGGGAATCCCCAAAAACACGAAGTTCCTGGATCTTCCATTGAACTACAATTTGTAATCCTGTTGTTAATGCCTCATATTCCGCTATATTGTTAGTGCAAGAAAATGATAAGCGGTATGATTTTGGTATAGAATCTCCTTGAGGAGTTATAAAGAGGATGCCAGCTCCTGCCCCATGCTGTGTATATGAGCCATCAAAGTATAGTTACCATGGCTTTGCATGTGACATCATCAAAATGGATTCATCTGGAAATTCTGAACTTAGAGGAACATCATCTATCATGGGAGCATCTGCTAATTGATCTGCGATGGCTTGTCCTTTTATTGCTTTTCTATCCACATACTCGATGTCGAATTCACTCAGTATCATTACCCATTTGGCCAGTCGCCCAGTAAGTGTTGCCTTATTGAGAAGCTATTTCAATGGGTCTATCCTTGCAACTAACTTTGTTTTATGAGTAAGCATGTAATGTCGTAATTTCTGTGAAGCAAAGACCACAACGAGGCATGCACGCTCAATTGGTGTGTAGTTTAGCTCATATCCCACCAATGTGCGACTAATATAATATACTGCTTTTTCCTTGCCTTCAACAATTTGTTGCGCTAAGAGTGCCCCCAATGCTGTTGGAGTAGCTGAAATGTATAATAACAGTGGTTGATCTAGAACTGGTGGCATCAGAACTGACGGATTTAGAAGATAATCTTTGAGCGCCTGGACAACCTGTTGACAGTTGTCATCCCATTTAAATTTGATGTTTTTATGTACAAGGTGCTGAAAAGGATTACACTTATCTGCCAGTTGTGCTATGAATCTTCGAATGGACTGGAATCTGCCTTCTAAGGATCGAAGTTGACTGATATTTCTTGGTGGTTGCATTTCCAAGATGGCCTTGACTTTTGCTGGATCCACTTCAATTCCCCTTTTGGATACAATGAATCCTAGGAGCTTCCCAGAGGTTACTCCAAAGACACATTTCTTAGGGTTTAATCTTACTTTGTATTTTTCCAACCGATCAAAGGCAACTGAAAGTATGTCCAAATGTGTATTTCTATCTATTGATTTGACCAAGAGATCATCAACATAATCTTCCACTGTTACATGCATGAGATCATGAAAGATAGTAGTCATGGCTCTTTGATATGTAGCACCTGCATTCTTTAGCCCGAAAGGCATGACATTCCAGCAGAAAGTTCCCCATGGACAAGTGAATGATGTTTTGTTTTGATCCTCGGGTGCGATCCTTATCTGATTATAACCAGAGAATCCATCCATTAATGATAGCATTTCATTTCCTGTTGTGAGATCAACAATCAAGTCAATGTTTGGTAATGGGAAGTCATCCTTTGGACAAGCTTTGTTGATGTCTCTGAAATTTGTGCAAATTCTGATGCTACGATCTGGTTTACTGACAGGTACCAAGTTGGAGATCCATTCAGGGTAATCAATTGGGCGTATGAATCCGACATCGAGTAATTTCTCAAGTTCTACTTTGACTAGTAATGCCACTTGTGGATACATTTTTCTTAATTTCTGTTTTACTAGTTTTGCCCCCGGTTTGACTGTTAGATGATGCATTACCAAATCTGGATCCAATCCAGGCATATCAGCGTATGACCAGGCGAAGTTGATTTGTCGCTTTTTGAAGAAACTTATGAATTTTGCCCTTTTAGACTCTGTGAGTGATTGAGCTAGGAATATGTTGTGTGGAACCTCTTCTATACCGATGTTTGTTTTGATAGTCTCCTCTACCAACATGGATGATTTTTCCTCATATGATGCTAGGAGAATGTCAAGCCTTCCATCTTCGGGCGCCTCAGAGAGGTTGTCACCCTCAGATACGTCCTTTCTTTTTACTTTTTTGGAGTTAGATAGCGCCACAATGTGGTTTTCGCCATAAGACCCTTGATTTGTTCTTATTTTCACATTTTTGCGACTGGAAGGTCCGACACCCTCACCAAAATATGCCACGCTATTGAGTTCTATGGTGTATCCTGCTTTATGGTCTCCAGGGGGAAGATCATCTCATATGCCTAGATAGTCAATAAAAGCTTCATCATTTTGGAATGTATCCAACTGTGCAGGTCCTTCATGATCCCAGTCAATGAGTTGGTGGTGAACAAGGGGAAGGCTGTTAATGCCCTCGAAGTTAGTGGGGCTAAGAGTGAAGATGTGGTTATATTCGGGTATGTCAAGGTAATTATCGAGGTCATCGATGGCACTCTCCTCATCAGTCTCGATCACGAGCGAATCCAAATTTTCATCACTAGTTGCGCGTTCCAGAACAGGTGTTCTCATCCTATGTGATTTCAACCTAGAACCTTGAGACAAGGATTGTGTAGACTCCTCATAGGTTGTTTCTTGACCAACTCTGAATTTTTTATAAAAATCCTCCTCTTCTTTGGGTTCACCTGGCTCTCTGAATGTCTCGGTGAGCTCGTAGTCACTGGAAGACTTGTCGGAACCCCATTCCCATTTGTTGGAATCCGTGGAATAGCGATTCTCTTGTTGAATTTTGGCAGCTTTGATTTGTAAGGCTTCTTCTGTCCTTTGGGTGTGGACCTTGGAAGTTAAGAAACCCAGTCCTTTCGAGCGTTCTTTCTTGAAAGTCAATTCAGGTTGTAAAGGTTCAATGATGCCTTCCTTTCGTAACCCCAGAGGGCTTTTTCCATCATACCCAAATTTTTGTAGAATTTTGAAGCCTTTGCCATATTTCTCACATGGAAGATTGATGTGGTCTTGTGTTTCCTCTTCATTGTCTCTAAAAAGCATTTGGTATAAATCTTCCTCTTCTAGTTCGCCCCATCTTTGAAAGGTAGTGGGATCCCATTTGAGCTTCATGATGGAGATTTGCTTGTTAGGATGTGGTCTTCCATATTCTTTTGGGGAACTCATGACTTGTCTTAAGTACATGGTCTGATTGAAAGTATATTCCCCCATGCCTTTGTCCTAAAATTTGCCTTTAAGCTCACCTTGTTTGGATGTCGAAGGTTTTAATGACTCAGGATCAATGTATGCCGACGAAGGAACAACTTCCCGATTACTAGGAATGATGGTCTCAGTCTTTGATTTCAGGTTATTGCAATATATGAATGGATTAGGATCGCCGTTAACTATTACTTCCACTCCATTATGAGGAAACTTAATGCATTGGTGATATGTGGATGGGACTGCCCTCATTTCATGGATCCAAGGACATCCTAACAATATGTTATAAGTGAGATTTAAATCCAGGACTTGACAGACCACATCCTTTGTACCTAGCCCAACTCTGAGAGGTAAGATGACTGTACCCTTGGATGAATGCTCTTCATCATCATATGCCTTAATGGTGATCTTGTTTGTAGAATTTACAGCTTTATCAGAATATCCCAATTGTGTGATAGTGCTTAATGTGCAAATGTTTAGGCCTGCTCCTCCATCTATCAGGACTCGTTTTATTCAATGTTTGTGTATGAAGGCTTCAATGTGTAATGGCGCATTATGCGGCTGACTTACAGAGGCCTCATTGGCTTCTGTGAAAGTAAGGGAGTGTGGAATGGAAAGGTATCCCACCATGGCTTGAAACTAGTCCACGTTCAGATCAGTAGGAACAACAGTATCTCTCAAGATTTTGTCAAGAATGGCTTTATGTGCGAGAGATATGCGTAATAGCTCAAGGATTGAAATGAGCGCGGGTGTCTTCCCTAACTATTCTACAAGGTCATACTCGGGTTTGGTTGATGAAGAGGTGGTGTTTTTGGCTGGAGCACCTTGCAAAGTGATTTTACCTCGACGGGTTGTAACATGACATTCAGAGGCAGGTTCAGAAGAATATCCGACGCCTTTTAGGACAATCTTGGGTCTCTGGGTAGAATTCTCAGATGCTTTGTCCCTTGATGATAATGGTAGAGACATAATTGTCCATCGAGATGTGATTGATGGTTGAATCATAGTTGTAAGATGCTCTGGTATAATTGGTTTGATCCTCTGTGACTTTAGCTTTTCCCTTGTCATGCTTTGGGAATGGTTCCTTAAACATCTCATGTTCTTGATTAGATGAATGTCCCTCAATCTCAATGTCACCTCTATCAATGAGATCTTGTATGATGTTCTTCAGTCGATGACAATTTCCTATCTTATGACCCTTGTTCTTGTGAAATTCACAATACTCATCATCGTTCCACCAGTTTGGTTTAACCTTTGGTTCATATGGAAGAAAATCTGGAACTGTGATTACCTTGTTTGCCACTAGTTTCTTGAAGACTGACTCAAGTGGTTCTCCCAATGGAGTTTACTTCCTTCGTGATCTAGAAGTTGTTTGAGTATTTACTTGATTGTTTGTAGAACTTGATCCCGAAAAGATGAATTTGGGTCGCACTGTGTTGGCATCTACAACACCATCATTGACTGTGTTCTTGTTTTTATTCCAAAATCTTGGCTTGTCTTTTCCTTTAAAGTCATCTTTGTTTTCTTTGAATATCTTGATGACTCCTTGTTCAATTATGACCTTTTCTGTCGCTAAGCCTTTTTCAATGATGTCCTTGAAGGTGGACAAACAAGCTTTCCTTAAGTCATAACCAATCTCTTTGTTAACATTTTGTGTGAACATCTCTACCATTTGTTTTTGTGGAATTTCACAAGAGCATCTGCTGGCTAGATTTATCCATCTTTGTAAGAATGATGCAAAAGACTCTCCCTCTTTTTGCTTGGTTTTGCACAAAGTAGTGACTGATATGTCTGTCTCTATGTTGTAGGAGAAATGTTGGATAAATGCCTCTGCTAAGTCACCCCATGACTTAATACCAGGTGGAAGTTAGGAGAACCATTCCATAGCCTGATCACCTAAGCTCTGTGGGAATAATCTCATCAAGTATGTCTCTTCTGCTGCTACCTCAATGCAAGCTGTGAAAAATTGTCTTATGTGTGCCTTAGGATCCCCTTTTCCCCTATACTTATCAAATTTAGGCGTCACAAAGTGTGTAGGAAATGGAGGCATTGGAATGCTCTTCTCAAATGGATAAGGACATATGTCTCTCATTGTGTATGTTGGTTTCGGTGTATTTATGTCCTCCATTTTCTTTTGTAAGTCCCTGATTTGTTGCTCCAAATTGCTCTTAGGTGGAGATCGACTTCTTGGACCATACCCCATGCTTGAGGCACCAATTGGAGGAGGAGCATGTTGCATATATGGATGATATTGATCATACACATGTTCATATGGAGGAGGTCTGTAATGATGCTGTGTCTATGGACCACTTGGTATAGATTTATGTTGAGGAACCCCATATCTATTTTGCGCATGTATACCATATTCTACAGGCATGTCATGTTCTATTGTGTTGCCCCCAAATTCGACATGAGGTTTCCTTGTGTCCAAATTTTGAGCATGCCTTTGAACATCCAATTGTTTTGGTGGTTGATCCTTAGCATTAGTATGTGATTGAGCATATTTGTCTGCATAAGACTTCCATAATGGTCTACAAAGGTAAGTATCATATGTTTGACCATGTGTATGTGGGACCTCTAGTTTTTGAAGCAAAGCTAATGGTGATTCAGGTACCATATGTGGTCCTCTATTTCCTCCACTATTAGGTCTCCTTTGATCCATATTGGAGTGAGGTTGTTGCAAAGGTCTATGTTCCATTATTTGAGACATGTCAAAATCATGAGGCATTTTCGCTCCACTTTGTGCCATCATTTGTAAGAAGTATTGTCTATCCCTCCTCATTATGTCCTCAACCAATCGATTGAAATGGGGATTCATAATGGATTCTTCCACATCTGCTGAATGTACTGAAAAGTTGTCCACATTGTCATTATGTGTAGCATTGTTGTTTATAGTGTCCATGTTCTCAACATTTGGAATGTTTCTATAGACATCCATGTTAGGTAATGTAGTATGATCAGAATTGAAAAAGATATCATTGTCATACTCATAAGAACTCATGTTTGCGGACTCTTGAGCCTCTTTAGTTTCTCTCCTAGATTTTTGAAGACGGGTTTCAACCATGAACTAGGTATTGACCAAGATGTGTGAGACTAGATGAAAAATGGAAAGAGTATGGAAGACCAAGAGTTGAATGGAATGTAAATGAGTCTGAAGTGTACTTGCAATGTCCAAAGTGTAAGACCAAGTATGTATGTAGTAGAGTAGGTGTGACTTCCAAAGAGAGGATAGTTTCTCTTGATGAGGTAAGTTGACCTTGACTCTAAGTAAGACCAAATGAGACCCAAAGGTAAGAAACCTTGATGAGGGACCACTTAGCAAAGTATTGTTGTATGTAGTGTGTTGACAAAGTATAGTGAGGACAAGCAAGTGACCTTTTGACTCAAGTTTAGACAAATGTGAATGTAATGTGAGATGTAAAGCAATGATGGACTTTGTGAGACCCAAGGACAGGTTGAATGCTAAATGAAACCCTAGAGAGATGACCTAGGAAGCTCAAGAATTCCGAAACTGACTGTGTTTGCTTGCTGGACTGTAACAGTTTTTCAATTCTGGACACAGACGCGCCTGTATACTTCACAGACGCTGCTTCCCGACACAGACACTACTATGTTTAACACAGACGCGCCTCTGTGATTTTCTATCAAATGTAATGTTTGCTGTTGGAGCACAGACGTGATTCTACCCTGCACAGACGCGGCTAGACAACACAGACGCTATTATGCCCGACACAGACGTGTTTCTACAAATTTTGTGCAATTTTTCCAATCTGTGAAGTTGTTTTGCTGCGACCAAATCTGACTGTTTAACTATTTTTCATGACAAGAGGACACAATGTTGATGAGGACTCAATGTTTGCAAGTGTCTAGACTCCAAAATGACTCCAAGAAAGTGTGTTGTTTGATGTAAAAAAATGTTTTGCATACACTTGAAGACACAAAAGACACAATGTTTTGTTGTTTGGTCTTGAATGTTTTGAATGTTTAAAATAAGTCAAGCACAATTCTTATGGCTGGCCAAGACAATAGTTGTTGATCCCACATGGGGTTTTACCCCCGAGGCTACGCTATTCAGAGCGGATACTTAGATGCTTGACCTCACTAGCTCCACCCTCGGCACTCACTTCTCGGGTCAGCCAAGCATCAGTCCCCATGAAAACTCCCCATGGCGAACTTTGTATCTCTACTAAGAACCGTATGTGTGTGGGCCGCTACCAGAGGTCCAACCTCCTGCCCCAACAACTAGAAGGATTTGGGCCTCTAAAACAAAATGGTGCTAGTAAGGGCATCCGCTCGTGTGGCCATACATGCAGCACTTTCAGCTCTGTAAATATAGAAGGCTCCCAGCCGGTAGGGGTTACGCCCTACAAATGATCAAATAAATTTGATCAAACGGGTTTATGGGGAGACATAGTGTCGGTATGAACTAATCAGCACACGTTATCCATAGTTTTCACCATGAATACATTTGTTTATAGTGGTTTGGAAGAGGTGGGTTTTCCTCGCTACCACTTGGGTCGTTCTCTTCTCACTAGTAGTCCTAATGACCACACGGGAAGACAGGCCCTCTAAAGATTAAACAAAAAGAGCCTATTGCTCAAGACACAAAAGACAATGATTCAATTTTAGTGCACCAATTGAAGTGTTTGCTAGTCTATGAAAACAAAGCACACAATAAAAATTCAAAAATTCTTGCCAAGGACCTGCAACAAAGATTTATTAGTAGTTTGGGTTGTTTCAAATGATCACCCCTTCCTGCAAGCACACAAGTTAGGTAAATTTTAAAACCCAAAAGACTTTGTGAAAATAGGGGCCTTCAACCAAACGATTTTGCTTCCAAGACAAGCTGCACCAATTTTGTTAGTCTAGATCTGAAAATGTTAGTCCAAAAATAAACCAGATCTGAAACCTCAAATGCAAAATCCGAAAATTGAATCAATAAAACTTCAAAATTTTGAAACAAGTGATACACAGATGCGATTACCCTCGACACAAACGCGACTCTGCGACACAGACGTGACTCTGCGACACAGACGCGGTTCTGTGAGACACGGATGCGGATAGAAACCATAGACGCGCTTCCCAGACACAGACGCGGATAAAAATGACGCAGACGCATTTCCGTAACACAGACACACCTTTCGGAAACCTGCAAAATAAAATTTTGTCAAAAACACGGACGCGATTCCAAATGTCGCAGACGCGCCAGAAAATCAAAAACGCGATCCGAGAGTATGCAAACGCGAAAATGTCGAAAATGTTGTCGGAAATGCTAGATCTACAACTTCAAACACAAAATCTACAACAAAAGGTTAAATGCAAAAAGGGACAAGAGTCCCACCGGGCGTGCGAAAATGTATATGGTGAAAATGGATAACAATAATAACAATATTGAGAGGCTAAATGAATTCAACCACAAAACCCTAGCCTAACAATCAACAAAGATCCACCATAACATATGAAGATTACCTAAGACAATGCAAATCACATGAAATCACAAAGATTATACCATCACATGTCCAATAGGGTTTTGATCTCCATTCTTCCTATCTCCATTGATCTTGCTTGATATATTTGCTCTCAGATTTTATGTGCACAAGAGCTCAACAAAGAACGGAATGTGGTTGCAAGTAGGATCGTAGTGTAGTCAATTGATCAAGTAGTTAGCTCATTAGGTCATTAGGGTTTGATAATGAAGGAAGCATCTCCTTATATAGAAGACACTATATGAAATGGAGGGATAAGATTGAGAGGTGTAAAAGGAGGTCAGCTATGATTAGAGGGTAGGTAAAAGAAATAATAAAATAATGAAAGGGGTAGGTAGTGTATGAATTAAGAGATGAATGACATGTGTCATAGGTAGAAAAGGCTAATGAATTAATTAAATAAATAAAGATTTATTTAATTAATAGAAGAAGTAGGATAATTAAATAAATAAGAATATTTATTTAATTTAGGAAAATGATAATTTAAATAAATAAATGTATTTATTTAAATGAGAAATAAGGCTAGAAGAGGATAAATTAATTAATTAAATAAATAAGGATTTATTTAATTAATAGAAGAATTAAGCTAAAGTAATTAAATAAATAATATTTATTTAATTAGACATGACAATTTTGGGTGTCTACAGGTACCAATTCCCACCGTGATTTTTCCCTATTTGGGTTTCCACGTGAAAAAAATGGTGCTCATATAGTGAATGTTTTTATGTGCTGTTATGTTTTACTTTCAGTTTATGCATGTTGATGAACACTTAATGAGCAGTTCTGATAAACCGGTTTAACAGTTGGTTATCAATGATTACCGGTAATGGTAAAGAGTTTATTACTGGTTTATGATTGATTTAGTGAATTTTTATAAGTTCAAGTTTTAAGTTTGAAATTGTTGTTAATATTGATTCACCCCCCCACCCCCACCCCCCCCCTCAGTATTAACCGGATCCTCTAAGATTAACATGACATTCCACACCTCTTCGGTGTATCCATTGTACACCAAGGTGCAATTGCTAGTTTAATTATATATAGAAAGATAATGAGACTATTAAATTGGGCCACCTCTTAAAAGGGTGAGAGAATCCATTAGAAAGGAACAAGGAATCCTTTGGTCTTGGAGTAAGGGTTAATTGGGTTAAAAGCAATAAGGAGTTTTTGCATAAAGCACCTATTGATTTTACATTTTCTTAATTTTGGTGGGGCTTTAAGAGTTAATTGTGGAGATAAAGTGTGGTAGTAATTTGTGGATGGAAAACATGGAAGTTTTATTTACGATGGCTTTCTCCTCTTGTATCACTCTACAAAATTTGAAGTTGAGTAGTTTGGGTTTGTTGTTGAGATAGTTTTGGCTTCTTATTTGGGAGTTAAACAACTAGAGATAGAAGGAGACTTGTGGTGATTTATGGGCTCTATAAACGTCATTGTCCTAAATAGAAATTTAATAGATTTCTAGAGGATGCTTGAAGAAGAATGTATGAGAGGCGATTTATGATGCCCTCAATGTAACTTGAACAATGTCTAAATATAAGCTTATAGTGAAAGTGTGATAATTGAGTGAGATAGCCTCAAATAGCTTAATAAACATCATGTGATCTAAATGATAAAAGTATGATCATGCTATGTTGACGAGATTAAAATTATATGTAAAATAAGATATGATGATGAAAGTATTTGGTGAATCATATCTATGTCTAATGATTTAAGAAAGATGGATGCAATAAATTTGTGCATGGAACATGGCATGAGTGATAAATTCAATGATAGATTGGCACATGTGTCATCCTAGGATATATGAATGTGTTTAAATAGGTATCATAGATATATGTCTAATAATGCATATAGATAAGCATGAAGGTGCAAAGAAGTGATATATATTTATCTATGATCTTCAAAGCACATAGGTAAAGCTAGTTGCCACTAGATGAGTAAAATTATACATGAAATTTCATAAAGTGAAAGGGGGTGTGAGGAAGACAATGATTGATGAATAAACACCCTTCAATATAGGTACAAGTGTAAAATATATGGCATGGAAAGTGCAAGTGATATGGGAGAAGGATTGATACACCAAATGTAAAAACATAGCACCAACAAAGACATAAATGTGGATAAAGGATAATCATAGTGTCCTTGATGTAAGCATGAGGCAATAGGAGTACACTATGCAAGGGGAAATACATGATGCCCCTAAATATAATAAGCATCAATGGCTAATGAGGAGAGCTATTAGGGTTTAAGGTGGACTGGAGCAATAAAACTATATTAGATATAATACATAATAAGAGAGGCAAAAACAACAAAACACGATAACCCAAAGATCTAACGTGCTTCGCCCAAAGCGGGATACATCCACCAGAGAAATAGTCATCCACTTCTTTTCTATTATCTAGGGAAGAGAAAATTACAATATGATATACAGTTGTAATACAATGCCCTCATAAAATAGGGTTGCCTTCTAGGGCAAACAAAAAATGCACAAAATATCCACCATTAGATATATGACCTAATGATAAATAGTTAGGAATTATAAAATATCCCACCCTTGCAACCCCTTACACTCACATTCAACACTAACTGATATGGGGGGGGAATGTGGCTGAAAAAGTCACTAAGATTTAAGCCTAGCAGCATTATCAGTCACCACATACCAACAGAGAGCATGATGCCTCTAAAGTAATGGCAACTCTAGAAGTTCGATGTCACAATGTATGATTGAGGCATAAATTTTGTATAGAACAAGGTAAGCTCAATGAGTGACTTTGTGAGTATGATATACCAATTTAAGATCAATGTACTTGATCAAATAACCATGATGTAATAATTTGGGATCAATATAGTAACTCTAAAAACTATGATATAGAAATATCATATCAATACGAAAAAATCTAGTACACAAGATGTATCTATGCAAGATCAATGTGTAAGTGTTGAGAGGAATGAATTAACCATATAAAAATTATTAGATATAATCAATAGCAATGGACTAAGGAAAAAGCATGTGCATGGGCATGAAGGTAAAATGAAAGAAAGAAGCAATATGATGGGGAATGCTACCCACAAAGCATGGATCATATGTTTAAGCCATTAAAAGATAGATAATGGTTACATGTTTGAATCCTTGAATTTATTTGTTGCATGAGTAAGGGTAACTCATGTGGCTAGAGGTTATAAAGGCTACTTTATTAGAACCTTGCAAATGGGGTCTCATCTAAACTTGATTTCTTCATATCAAAAATAAATAAAATGGGAAAGGCTAGGAAGCAAAAGAAAGAAAAGACAAGTGGGTAACTCAAGTGGCAAATAAAAGTAAAAGATAGTGATAGTGAAGCACATGAATGGAGAGATTGTAAATTGTAAAAGGAAAATGGACTTCTCAAGCTAGGAAAAGAAGAATAAAAATAAAGGTAGAGAGAGAGAGAGATAAAGAAAAGGTGTAATCAAGAAGACTAAAAGATAGATTTACTCCAAAACTTTGTGTGCCTATGAAATTTTTCTAGCCTGCATTCCAAACCCTAGCCAACATCACAAAGGAGTGTCAAATTTGCAGCTTTCATCATGTTTACGTGGCCCTAGGATTGGAATGGACAATGACAATATATCAACAAACCTCCTATGTGAGATCCTAGCCCTAATTTATATGCAATTTTATAATGGATTAAGGGAAGTTCACATAGTTGTAGGGAGGCTCTGATGATTGTTGCCTTAGATTCTTTGGTTTATGGAAAACATCCTAGAACACAAAATCTCTCTCCAACATTGGCCTAAAACCTTTCATCTCTTGGCCTGATTGGAACACTAGTATCCCTCCTTCATTTAGATGTTATTTGTAGTTGTTTTGGTCCCTAATATTTTCATGGGTGGTTATTTATGCTATAGAGAGGAATTTTTATAGAATCATTCTCACATTTGCAAATTCACAAAGACATGGCTTAAAACTTTGTGACCCTCACTCTTGGATCTCAAAATATTGGAAAGATGGTATGCAGGAAGAAATTAGTATTTACCCTTGTACTAGGGAATTTTTTCATCCTCTATTTTGAGTCCTTTGAGGATAAAGAGATAATTCTTAAGACCGTTCCTTAGTTCTTCAATGGAGATTTTTATGCATGAAACCCTAGTTTCCTTCTTTCAATCCAAGGACTGAGACTTTATCCTCTACATTTCTATAGGTGTGTATACCCTACCTTCCTCTAAAATTTGGGAAATATAGTCTTCAGGCCATTAGTTATGGCATAGGTAAGTTTCATTGTATCTGAAAATAATTTCAACTAATTATTGAAATTTCAACATGTTCTCATCTATGTGTGGAAATAGATTATCCAATGGTCTCCCAATAGAAATTTATCAAAAATTGGGCAATAGGTGTTGGACACAACCTATTGATTACGAAAAATTTCCATTTAGATACAAGAAATGTTTTTCAATTGACCATTTTACCCATCAATGTCAGAGTTCGCTAGCTCATGCATAGTGTGGTTCTACCCCAAGTAGTAATCCCACTTAGTGGATTGGGGAAAAAACACATCATTATGTCATTCCTCTATGTGGTTAAAATAATTTGGTTTCTTCCCAAGTCTCTTCAAAAGTTGTTTTAATCCAAGCATCTCTCCTCCACTGAGCCTACAAATCTTGTCCGATGAGATTTTTCATGAGGCTTCTCTCGATGGTGACACACTTGTGGCCACTCCAATCTAATCAGTAAAAACTACCATCGAGACTGCAAGTTTTGAGGCCTCTCAAGTTTCACTTAATATGTTAGGGAATATTCATGGGGGCAATGAAGATAGCTCCAAAGGAAAAATTAATCAAAGTCTATGGTCTTCCCCTCAAACAAAGAGTGACTAGACAAAAGTAAAGCAAAAGAAGACTCCCCCTCAAATACCCAACCATCACATAATGTTAAGATCATCAAAGAGATGGAAAATATTTGATTTGAGGCTCATCTACTTGCAGACTGATGCAAATACTTGTTTCTTATGCACACCTACTTATGGGTTGATATAAATTTTTATTTTTATATATGATTTATCTAGATGGGAGTGGACCCCATATCCACAATTTTCGTAAAGAAGAAGAAGAAGAAGACCAAAATGTAAGGACACATTGCGTGAATGGGATAATAGGTGAGGGGGGTAGTATAAGCAAAAATCCCAAATAGAAATCCCACAAATCATGAGGAAGAGGTAATATTAACAACACATATGTTCATAGTCACTTGTGTCTACATGCACCAATAAAGGTGTATTTGTGGCATTTATATATGCTAACTAGGAACAAGAAAAAATAAAGCCAAGAAAAGAAAGCAAAAGCCTAAAATATGGTATTTAATAACAAGGATATCTATTCAATGTATTTATCTCATATCAAGTGGTTTCCCTTTTATGTTGTTTGTAATCTCAATATAGGGTATGTTAATGATGAAAAGTAAGTTTATCTTAAGCATAGTGGGAGAGCAAGGATTGAAAGACAAATCAAGAGAGAACGTTGTTGAATCCATACCATTCTTATGTGAACTAGGGCTAAAGAAATATAGTCAATGGAAGAATGAGTAAAATTTGTTAAGATTACAGAAATCAAGATGCATCAAACCATTATAAAGATCTACCATTCAAGTATAATTAAAATTCGCTAGTAAGTTAGATTCCATCATCTTAATGTTCACAATTAGTGAATAGAAATGTTTTTACATGAACAGATACATTTGTAGAACCATCATAATTATCATGTGCTAATTAATCACTAAGGATCACAAATCATCAAGTAATATGGGAAGAGGCAATGAAGTGTAAAAAAATATTATCAAGGAATAGGCTATCAACATGTGAAGGATAAGAATCCATAGACATAATTTGTTATGTGAAAGAATGAACAACAATATGCTTATCATCATGTATGAAAGAAGGTAATTTGTATAAATCATGTGAATCTCTAAACAAGACTATCATGACATGTAAGGAATGTAACATCACTAGGTACACTAATGTAATGCATAGGTGAAACCCATGATAGATCCTTCATAGTATATTTATCATACTTGTTACAAGGTATAGGATTATCATGGAACATTGTGAAAACTGAACTCTACCTCTAAGAAAATAGACATGCACTAATTAACTCAATGAAAGAAAAAAGATAGTGATGCTCTACGAAATGGGGGAAGGTTAGACTAGAACCTGTGGTGGAATAACACACAACAACCCAAGAAACCGTTAGTGTTAATCCATTCAAAAACTAATCTAAGCAGGCATATCAAAAGAGACACCAAAAACATGAAGAAATATTTAACTAGGAAAGTAAATATAACGAGACATCTCCAAATGCCTCCTAACATGCTCTTAGCTCCTTCTCCTTTGTTCCTCTCCTCTCCAAGTTCCAAACTAGTGTAGCTCTCAGTAGCTTTTTGCACTATGGATGCTTATGGAGGTTCAAGATCGAAATGTTTACTCTAAAATACTATGCAAATGTGAACAAAAGCTAATATTAGATGTTATGATGCTAAAATGATTTATTTTAGGCCAAAATAACAATATATTAGTGGCTTATGCTAAATGCTCTCTAGAATTCACTATAACTTAGATGCATACAAGTTTCAGGATATGGATTATGAAGAAAGGGGCTCTATTTATAGGAAAAATGGAGCAATGGATGGTTGAGATTGACTAATCTCAACAAGGGTCAGGATTGAATGATATTCAATCCTTGTGATTGCTTTCAACTCAATCCCAGGATGACAAGTGTCCATATGAGATAGGTTGAGAGGAGAGGGAATAAACATTAAATGCTTGACATGACCTGAGAGTTAACTTGGGAGATAAGGTCAAGGTTGGGTTGAGTGAATAAATTCTTTATTCAAAGAATAAAGTTTTTATCCAATGGATAAACTCATGTGCAAAGGTAAAAGGGATAACCATGGTCAAAGCAATAAATGCTTGAAGAGACACATGAGTCATATGAGGGTTGAGTTAGGGATTAAGTTTAAATGGTCATGTAAGAGCCATTAATGGTTTGGAAGACTTTAGAGGTTAACTTGTTGATCACACCAAGCATTTAATGTTTTTCAAAGACTTTGAAGTCTTTGAGAGTGACTTCAAATTGCTTAGGAATGTGACAATAATTAGGGGATGGATTAGGTTAATTAGGAAGGGGTTAGAAGAATCTAGAAGGGGGTTTAAGAGTGCAAGTGGATTTGGTGGGTGAGGAAAAATAGGATTTTAATTAAAATAAATTTAATTTATTTCAACTTGTTGTTGCAACTTGCATTTGTAGGAAAATGCAAGTGGGGGGGGCGGAGGGGGGGAATATTGATTTAAATAAATGTTTTATTTAATTTATTTTAAAAAGGAAAAGGGGATTAAATGAAATAAATATGATTTATTCATTTAATTGATTTGTGAATTTGGTATAGTGAATTAATTAAAATAAATTGAATAATTTATTTAATTAATAGGAGAATGTTTGAAGATGAATTAATTAAATATTAATTTAATTAACTGATGGCTAGTGGGTTTTTAATCAAATAAATAGCAAATATTCATTTAATTAAACTGGACAGATTTATGTGACTACATTTGCCCCTCTTTGAGACGGTGCGGTTTATCGCATCGTTTCAAAGAAAGAAAAAAATAGGTGTGAAGAAATGCCCCATAAAATGTTAATTTAATGGATGGTATGCCCCCTCGAGAGATGGGCTGAGAAATTTCAAAAAATCAGGCGATCTCTCGAAAAAGAATGAAAATTGGCAGGGTGATAGAAGAGAAGAATTTAGTAATGCTGGTGAAAAATAGAAGAAATTGGAGATAAAATAGAGAAATGGGAGGCTTGGGAAGTTCACGGGGACCACGGCGGTGAGCGGGAAAAAATTAGGGGTACGACGAAGGGTTTATATGGGGAGAAAGTGGTGAAAACAGGCTCATTTGTATCCGCAACCATAGTGAAATTGTAGCTCTGATAGTGACTTTCTGGAAGAGCAAGGAGCAAAAAGGATGTTGGTTCCCATAGCAGAGCACCGATTAGAGCGAGCCCGTCGATTCCAGCGGCTAGATGACTACAAACCAGGAGTATGTGAATTTGAATTTTTGAATTTTATGCATTTTTTATGTGTTTTTAGCTAGGTCCAAGTTGAGTCGAGACAATAGCGCTAGAACTTTGTTTTGGCACTTTTGTCAATTGAATTAGCGCTATTGTGCTGCAATGGCGCTATTGTGTAGTCATTTTAGCGTTTTTGTAAAGGTTAGCATTATTGCCTAGGTGTTTGAGCGCTATTGTTTGTTTAGCGCTATGGAGTAGTTGATTGAGCGCTATTGTTGTTAAGTGGCGCTATTGCATAGCTAATGTAGCGCTTTTGCATAGTTGATTAAGCGCTTTTGTTAGGGTATTAGCGCTATTGTTAGGAGATAGCATTTTTGTTTGCAAGATAGCGCTTTTGTGCAGGAAAATAGATGCCCCAGTTTGTGTGAAAAAAAATCTTCCGATGTCAATGATGGATGGATGGAGAGATGAAGGTGAAAATTGTTTTGAACCATAGCAGCCCTGATGAGACTTAGGTCATTAGGATAAATGTCTGTTGAAGTCTAGGTGTGCCATAATTGCTTATCTGTTGAGACCTGAAGATACTTAATCAAAGTCTTTGTTGATAGTCTAGGTTTAAACTTAAGAAAGTTTGAAACAAAACAACTGATGATGATGGTTGATGCACTTGTGTAGGAGGATCTTCGTGTCTTACAGTTGCGCGAGAGGCATCCCGCCACACAGGGGTTGCACGATTGGTTGACTGAGGCTGAGGTGGATTGTATTACAGCGACTGGCCTGTACGATATGATGTATATGCCTGTGATTCAGATGAATCACGGTTTGATTACAGCATTGGCAGAGCGCTGGCATAGTGAGACATGCATGTTTCACTTGGCGCAGGGGGAGATGACTGTGACACTGGAGGATGTATGGCGCATCCTACATATTCCCATTCGAGGTGAGCTGGTGACGTATGACAGAGCGTGGGGGACCCTAGCGGTGCAGAGATTTTTTGATGAGGATGTCTTTATTGATGATGGTTCGATAGCGTGGGAGGATATAGCTACTTTGTACGAGCCATTACCAGCAGTGCTATCGGGGGACTACTGTGCCCAGATTGACGATCACATGGACTTGTTGTTGGTTGGGGTCAGGTGATTGAGTAGATGATGACAGAGGGGACCCAGTTTGCATGGGGACCGTGCGTGTTGGCGCACTTATATCAGGAGCTTTATGAGTTAGTATACCGAGGGAGGGGCACTTTGGCAGTGGGAGTCACGCTGCTGCATATTTGGGCGTGGGAGCACCTACCAGTTACCCGACCAGTTAGTTTGAGATTTCGAGCAGTCTACCAGCCATATGTATATATGTATATATGTATATATGTATAGTGGTATGATGAGTCAGCCCCACCTGGGGAAGTTAGAGTGGTGGCAGCAGGCACTAGATGATCTGGATGCTGTGATCTGGAGACTGTATATTGAGTGTGAGCCTTGGGAGGATGATGCGGAGGCATTGTCGTATGTGTTCATGACTCGATTCCTCATTAGGAGGACAACCTACCATGTGGAGAGACAGTTGTCTGGCAGAGTTTTGAGACAGTTTGGACGACGATAGGGGTTGCCTAAGGGATCGGGAGAGTATGCCAGGGTGGTCTAAGAGAGGTACGCATGGGGGCTAGTACTACCTTATGATCAGGAATTAGCAGAGTTTTGGATGCTACAAGTGAGACCATGGGATATAGGTCGAGGATGGTAGATGCAGGGGTGTCAGAAGAGTATACGCAGTATATGGCGGCTTATCTGATTCCTCAGATATCAGATCCGGCAGAGCCGGTTCGAGATTTTGAGGAGGATAGGGGACAGAGACGGAGGAGGAGAGGAAGTCGAGGACCTATAGTAGATGGACGAGGGAGAGGGGATGGTCATGATGGAGGAGGAGGAGGGGGGATGGTGGAGGTGGGGGTGGTGGTTGAGTTCAGCAAAGAGGGAGAGGCGGTTTGTCATTGCGGATATCACAGGGACCTTTGATGCAGGGAGGAGTTAGATTAGGTGGCAGAGGTATGGGGGAGAGGGAGGTACTGATGGATAGAGGGGAGGGAGCCACTAGAGAGGGAGCTACATGCGAGGCACCTATGGATATAGGGGAGGGAGCCACTAGAGATCTTCGAGATCATATGATATTACATTTGCAGACTCGACTTGCAGCAGCCGAGATACGGGTGGAGGATCTGGAGGTGGAGGTTGCAGCTAGAGATGTGCAGTTATTTGCATGAGAGTCAGAGCTTACTATGGTGCTACAGGAGAGAGATCGGGCCATGGATAGGGAGTACCAGGATAGGGGCCATCTGTGAAGGCTTTGGCGAGGGAGATACGGAGAGCAGGTGCAGAGGTGGATTACTTGCGGGGCCTATATGAGTAGGAGGTGCCATCTAGTCGACGGGCATTGAGTTATTCATAGATGCAGCATGCCAGATCAGAGTGGTCTCAGAGGATGTAGAGCAGTGGGGGTGTGATGGGTCCTCTACGGAGAGATAGGTCAGGTGCTGCAGGAGCTAGTGGGGGTTTGATGGGGCCTCCATGGAGAGATAGGTCAGGTGGTGCAGGAGCTAGTGGGGGTTTGATGGGGCCTCCACAAAAAGATAGATCGGATGGTGTAGGGACTAGTGGGGGAGCAGGTGGTGATGGTGGTGCAACATCTGGTCAGAGTGGCATCAGAGAGAGCATTTTGTATATTTTGATATTGTCATTTTGGACTATACTTTGGATGGCTCTTGGTAGCCGATTTTGTGGACTTCATTGTACTCTGAGATATGAGATGATATATATGAGGAGATCCCATATTTTGTGATGATATGCATTTTGATATGTATGGAGTTTATGCTTGATGGTGATTTCATGATTTATGCTTAGATTGATACTTGTTCTTTGCTATATGTATGTGTTTATGAGATGATTCCTATATGCATGTGTTATGATGATTTATGCTAACATGTGGATGCAGGTTGATATATGTGTGCATTGATGTTTTGGGATAGAATGCCTGATGTATGTAATGCCATGATGGTTATGTATACATAATAAAATGATGATTTATGATGGTATAGATAGTATTGTGTACTTTATATTAACACAATGATGGGATAATGATATGCAATGATGTTAATGTAATGCTTTTGAATGAATGATTTGTTTATGAATTTGCATCTAGATGGTTTAAAAATGAATGTATATGTGGATAAACAAAATGTAAAGTACAAATGTTTAAATGATGATTTCTAAATGTCAAAATATGAGGAAGTAAAATGATAATGTGATTATAATGCAACTCATGTTTAATGAATAACTGCACCTTAATGCAATTAAGAGGATAATGAATGCAATCTAATGCATCCTAAGTGAGATAAAATGAGTATAAGAATATACTAAAAATGGATGAATGAATGTATGCAATTTATTGGAAACCTAAACAAATGTATGATACATAAGTGTTGAAATGATGATAAATGATGATCACTAATTGATGTTAAATGAATGTATAGTAATGAGTAATCATGGTAGGAAATGCAAATAAGGACAATTATTTATGTAAGTGAATCTAAATGTCATGAGGGTAATAATGAAAGGATATAATGATACTAATGCAAGTAAAATAAGAATGAACTATATGGGGTAAGTGCAACTAAATGATATTAAATGCACGCTAATGAATGGTTAAAGAGTAATGCAAATGTGACTAAAATGTAATGAAATGATAATGGGATGATGATAGATGAATGTAAGGTTGTTTTAGACTTTGCATGATGCACTTGATGATGTATCAGAGTACTCTGTCGCGATTGTATCCAAAACTAGCTCAATTTTCGCATAACTGCTCACATTTAACTTTGTTCACACTTGTATGCAAAATCATGTATAACGAATGAGTAAATGGACGGACGGTATGCAACAGAGTGCAATATAAATAGATGAGATGAAATGATGATCCATAGTGCTTTATTTTTCATCATCGAGCTTTAAAATGTTGTAAGAAAATACAAACAACTTGACATAATGATTCAAGATAACCTGAGTATTCTTTACATGGATTTTGATATAGCAAGTTAATACAAACAACTTGATATAATGGGTCAAGTTGACCTGAGTATTGCTTGCGGAACAGACAAGGATCATCTCCTTTCAGGCATGACTAGGATCATCCTCCTTGATCGTGGGTTGTTCATATCCTGAGACAAGTTCATACTATAGTAAGAGATAAAAACATTTATCCAGTTTGGATGAGGTAGGAGGAACCAAAGAAAGAGCATTGTACTTGTAAGCAAAAAACATATATAAAGAATAAATAATATGGATCCTTGGTAATGGTTCATGCTCATATGGTCGAGGTATACGCTGTAGTCAGCAAGCCATAGTGATCTATGACTGTATTTTGCCTATGATCACGTAGCTTAGTGAACTTCCCACGTAGACACTGTAGGCACCCAAAATTGTCATGTCTAATTAAATAAATATTATTTATTTAATTACTTTAGCTTAATTCTTCTATTAATTAAATAAATCCTTATTTATTTAATTAATTCATTTAGCCTCTTCTAGCCTTATTTCTCATTTAAATAAATACATTTATTTATTTAAATTATCATTTTCCTAAATTAAATAAATATCTTATTTATTTAATTGATCCCACTTCTTCTATTAATTAAATAAATCTTTATTTATTTAATTAATTCATTAGCCTTTTCTACCTATGACACATGTCATTTATCTCTTAATTCATACACTACCTACCCCTTTCATTATTTTATTATTTCTTTTACCTACCCTCTAATCATAGCCGACCTCCTTTTACACCTCTCAATCTTATCCCTCCATTTCATATAGTGTCTTCTATATAAGGAGATGCTTCCTTCATTATCAAACCCTAATGACCTAATGAGCTAACTACTTGATCAATTGACTACACTACGATCCTACTTGCAACCACATTCCGTTCTTTGTTGAGCTCTTGTGCATATAAAATCTGAGAGCAAATATATCAAGCAAGATCAATGGAGATAGGAAGAATGGAGATCAAAACCCTATTGGACATGTGATGGTATAATCTTTGTGATTTCATGTGATTTGCATTGTCTTAGGTAATCTTCATATGTTATGGTGGATCTTTGTTGTTGTTAGGCTAGGGTTTTGTGGTTGGATTCGTTTAGCCTTTCAATATTGTTATTATTGTTATCCATTTTCACCATATACATTTTGGCACACCCGGTGGGACACTTGTCCCTTTTGCATTTAACCTTTTGTTGCACATTTTGTGTTTGAAGTTGCAGATCTGGCATTTCCGACAACATTTTCGACATTTTCGGGTCTGCATACTCTCGGATCGCGTTTTTGATTTTCTGGCGCGTCTGCGACATCTGGAATCGCGTCCGTGTTTTCAACAAAATTTTATTTTGCAGGTTTCCGAAAGGCGCGTCTTTGTTACGAAAACGCGTCTGCGTCATTTTTATCCGCGTCTATGTCTGGGAAGCACGTCTGTGGTTTTTATCCACATCCGTGTCTCACAGAACCGCATCTGTGTCGCAGAGTCGCATCTGTGTCGAGGGTAATCGCGTCTGTGTATCACTTGTTTCAAAATTTTGAAGTTTTATTGATTCAGTTTTTGGATTTTGCATTTGAGGTTTCAGATCTGGTTTATTTTTGGACTAACATTTTCAGATCTAGACTAACAAAATTGGTCCAGCTTGTCTTGGAAGCAAAATCGTTTGGTTGAAGGCCCCTATTTTCACAAATTCTTTTGGGTTTTAAAATTTACCTAACTTGTGTGCTTGCAGGAAGGGGTGATCATTTGAAACAACCCAAACTACTAATACATCTTTGTTGCAGGTCCTTGGCAAGGATTTTTGAATTTTTATTGTGTGCTTTGTTTTCATAGACTAGCAAACACTTCAATTGGTGCACTAAAATTGAATCATTGTCTTTTGTGTCTTGAGCAATAGGCTTTTTTTGTTTAATCTTTAGAGGGCCTGTCTTCCCGTGTGGTCATTAGGACTACTAGTGAGAAGAGAATGACCCAAGTGGTAGCGAGGAAAACCCACCTCTTCCGAACCACTATAAACAAATGTATTCATGGTGAAAACTATGGATAACGTGTGCTGATTAGTTCATACCGACACTATGTCTCCCCATAAACCCGTTTGATCAAATTTATTTGATCAGTTGTAGGGCGTAACCCCTACCGGCTGGGAGCCTTCTGTATTTATAGAGCTGAAAGTGTCGCATGTATGGCCACACGAGCGGATGCCCTTACTAGCACCTTTTTGTTTTAGAAGCCCAAATCCTTCTAGTTGTTGGGGCAGGAGGTCAGACCTCTGGTAGCAGCCCACACACATACGGTTCTTAGTAAAGATACAAAGTTCGCCACGGGGAGTTTTCGTGGGGACTGATACTTGGCTGACCCAAGAAGTGAGTGCCAAGGGTGGAGCCAATGAGGTCAAGCATCTAAGTATCTACTCTGAATAGCGTAGCCTCGGGGTAAAACCCCATGTGGGATCAACAACTATTGTCTTGGCCAGCCATAAGAATTGTGCTTGACTTATTTTAAACATTCAAACATTCAAGACCAAACAGCAAAACATTGTGTCTTTTGTGTCTTCAAGTGTATGCAAAACATTTTTTTTTACATCAAACAACACACTTTCTTGGAGTCATTTTGGAGTCTAGACACTTGCAAACATTGAGTCCTCATCAACACTGTGTCCTCTTGTCACGAAAAATAGTCAAACAGTTAGATTTGGTCACAGCAAAACAACTTCACAGATTGGAAAAATTGCACAAAATTTGCAGAGACGCGCCTGTGTTGCCTAGCCGCGTCTGTGCAGGGCAGAATCTCGTTTGTGCTTCAACAGCAAACATTACATTTGACAGAAAATCGCAGAGGCACGTCTGTGTTAAACATAGTAGCGTCTGTGTCGGGAAGCAGCATCTATGAAGTATACAGGCGCGTCTGTGTCCAGAATTGAAAAAAACTGTTATAGTCCAGTAAGCAAACACACTCAGTTTCGGAATTATTGAGCTTCCTAGGTCATCTCTCTAGGGTTTCATTTAGCATTCAACCTATCCTTGGGTCTCACAAAGTCAATCATTGCTTTACACCTTACATTACATTCACATTTGTCTAAACTTGAGTCAAAAGGTCACTTGCTTGTCCTCATCATACTTTGTCAACACACTACATACAACAACACTTTGCTAAGTGGTCCCTCATCAAGGTTTCTTACCTTTGGGTCTCATTTGGTTTTACTTAGAGTCAAGGTCAACTTACCTCATCAAGAGAAACTATCCTCTCTTTGGAAGTCAAACCTACTCTACTACATACATACTTGGTCTTACACTTTGGACATTGCAAGTACACTTTAGATTCATTTACATTCCATCCAACTCTTGGTCTTCCATACTCTTTCCATTTTTCATCTAGTCTCACACATCTTGGTCAATACCTAGTTCATGGTTGAAACCCGTCTTCAAAAATCTAGGAGAGAAACTAAAGAGGTTCAAGAGTCCGCAAACATGAGTTCTTATGAGTATGACAATGATATCTTTTTCAATTCTGATCATACTACATTTCCTGACATGGATGTCTATAGAAACATTCCAAATGTTGAGAACATGGACACTATAAACAACAATGCTACACACAATGACAATGTGGACAACTTTTCAGTACATTCAGCAGATGTGAAAGAATCCATTATGAATCCCTATTTCAATCGATTGGTTGAGGAAATAATGAGGGATAGACAATACTTCTTACAAATGATGGCACAAAGTGGAGCCAAGATACCTCATGATTTTGACATGTCTCAAATAATGGAACATAGACCTTTGCAACAACCTCACTCCAATATGGATCAAAGGAGACCTAATAGTGGAGGAAATAGAGGACCACATATGGTACTGAATCACCATCAGCTTTGCTTCAAAAACCAAAGGTCCCACATACACATGGTCAAGCATATGATACTCACTTTCATAGACCATTATGGAAGTCTTATGCAGACAAATATGCTCAATCACATACTAATGCTGAGGATCAACCACCAAAACAATTGGATGTTCAAAGGCATGCTCAAAATTTGGACACAAGGAAACCCCATGTCAAATTTGGGGGCAACACATTAGAACATGACATGCCTGTAGAGTATGGTATACATGGACAAAATAGATATGGCATTCCTCAACATGAATCTATACCAAGTGGTCCATATACGCAGCATCATTATAGACCTCCTCCATATGAACATGTGTATGATCAATATCATCCATATATGCAACATGCTCCTCCTCCTCCTCCAATTGGTGCCTCAAGCATGGGGTATGGTCCAAGAAGTCGATCTCCACCTAAGAGCAGTTTGGAACAACAAATTAGGGACTTACAAAAGAAAATGGAGGACATAAATACACCGAAGCCAACATACACAATGAGAGACATATGTCCTTATCCATTTGACAAGAGCATTCCAATGCCTCCATTTCCTACACACTTTGTGACGCCTAAATTTGATAAGTATAGAGGAAAAGGGGATCCTAAGGCGCACATAAGACAGTTTTTCATAGCTTGCATTGAGGTAGCAGCAGAAGAGACATATTTGATGAGATTATTCCCACAAAGCTTAGGTGATCAAGCTATGGAATGGTTCTCCCAACTTCCACCTAGAATTAAGTCATGGGGTGACTTAGCAGAGGCATTTATTCAACATTTCTCCTACAACATAGAGACAGACATATCAGTCACTACTTTGTGCAATATTAAGCAAAAAGAGGCAGAGTCTTTTGCATCATTCTTACAAAGATGGATAAATCTAGCCAGCAGATGCTCTTGCGAAATTCCACAAAAACAAATGGTAGAAATGTTCACCCAAAATGTTAACAAAGAAATTGGTTATGACTTAAGGAAAGCTTGTTTGTCCACCTTCAAAGATGTTATTGAAAAAGGCTTCGCGACAAAAAAGGTCCTAATTGAACAAGGAGTCATCAAGATATTCAAGGAAAACAAAGATGACTTTAAAGGAAAAGACAAGCCAAGATTTTGGAATAAAAACAAGAACATAGTCAATGATGGTGTTGTTGATGCCAATACAGTGCGACCCAAATTCATTTTTTCTAGATCAAGTTCTACAAACAATCAAGTGAATACTCAAACAACTTCTAGATCACGAAGGAAATACACCCCATTGGGAGAACCACTTGAGTCAATTTTCAAAAAGTTAGTGGCAAACAAGGTAATCACAGTTCCAGATTTTCCTCCATATGAACCAAAGGTCAAACCAAATTGGTGGAATGATGATGAGTATTGTGAACTTCATAAGAGCAAGGGTCATAAGATAGGAAATTGTCATCGATTGAAGAACATCATACAAGATCTCATTGATAGAGGTGACATTGAGATTGAGGGACATTCATCCAATCAAGAACATGAGATGTTTAAGGAACCATTCCCAAAGCATGACAAGGGAAAAGCTAAAGCCACAGATGATCAAACCAACTATACCAGAGCATCCTACAACTATGATTCAACTATCAATCACATATCGATGGACAATTACATCTCTACTATTATCATCAAGGACAAAGCGTCCGAGAATTCTACTCAGAGACCCAAGATTGTCCTAAAAGGTGTTGGATCTTCTTCCAAACCTACCTCTGAATGTCATGTTACAACCCGCCAAGGTAAAATCACTTTGCAAGGTGCTCCAACCAAAAACACTGCTTCCTCATCAACCAAACCTAAGTATGACCTTGTAGAACAATTAGGGAAGACACCCGCGCTCATTTCAATCCTTGAACTATTACGCATATCTCCCGCACATAAAGCCATTCTTGATAAAATCTTGAGAGATACTTATGTTCCTACTGATCTAAACGTGGACCAGTTTCAAGCCATGGTGGGATACCTTTCCATTCCACATTCACTTACTTTCACAGAAGCTGATGATGCCTCTGTAAGTCAGCCACATAATGCGCCATTACACATTGAAGCCTTCATACACAAACATCGAATAAAACGAGTCCTGATAGATGGAGGAGCAGGCCTAAACATTTGCACATTAAGCACTATCACACAATTGGGATATTCTGATAAAGATGTAAATTCTACAAACAAGATCACCATTAAGGCATATGATGATGAAGAGCGTTCATCCAAGGGTACAGTCATCTTACCTCTCAGAGTTGGGCCAGTTACAAAGGATGTGGTCTGTCAAGTCCTGGATTTAAATCTCACTTATAACATATTGTTAGGACGTCCTTGGATCCATGAAATGAGGGCAGTCCCATCCACATATCACCAATGCATTAAGTTTCCTCATAATGGAGTGGAAGTAACAGTTAACGGCAATCCTAATCCATTCATATATTGCAATAACCTGAAATCAAAGACTGAAACCATCATTCCTAGTAATCGGGAAGCTGTTCCTTCCTCGACATACATTGATCCTGAGTCATTAAAACCTTCGACATCCAAACAAGGTGAGCTTAAAGGCAAGTTTTAGGACAAAGGCATGGGGGAATATACTTTCAATCAGACCATGTACTTAAGACAAGTCATGAGTTCCCCAAAAGAATATGGAAGACCACATCCTAACAAGCAAATATCCATCATGATGCTCAAATGGGACCCTACTGCCTTTCAAAGGTGGGGCAAACTAGAAGAAGAAGATTTATATAAAATGCTTTTTAGGGACAATGAAGAGGAAACACAAGATCACATCAACCTACCATGTGAGAAATATGGCAAAGGTTTCAAAATGCTACAAAAATTCGGGTATGATGGAAAAAGCCCTCTGGGGTTACGAAAGGAAGGCATCATGGAACCTCTACAGCCTGAATTGACTTTCAAAAAGGAATGCTCGAAAGGACTTGGTTTCTTAACGTCCAAGGTCCACACCAAAAGGACAGAAGAAGCCTTACAAATCAAAGCTACCAAAATGCAACAAGAGGATCGCTATTCCACAGATTCTAACGAATGGGAATGGGGTTCAGGCAAGTCTTCCAGTGATTACGAGCTCACCGAGACATTCAGAGAGCCAGGTGAACCCACAGAAGAGGAGGAGTTTTATAACAAATTCAGAGTTGGTCAAGAAACAACCTATGAGGAGTCTACACAGTCCTTGTCTCAAGGTTCTAGGTTGAAATCACATAGGATGAGAACCCCTGTTCCGGAACGCGCTACTAGTGACGATAATTTGGATTCGCTCGTGATCGAGACTGATGAGGAGAGTGCCATTGATGACCTCGATAATTACCTTGACATACCCGAATATAACCACATGTTCACTCTTAGCCCCGCTAACTTCGAGGGCATTAACGGCCTTCCCCTTTTTCACCACCAACTCATTGACTGGGATCATGAAGGACTTGCACAGTTGGACACATTCCAAAACGATGAAGCTTTTATTGACTATCTAGGCATACGAGATGATCTTCCCCCTGGAGACCATAAAGCAGGATACACCAGAGAACTCAATAGCGTGGCATATTTTGGTGAGGGTGTCGGACCTTCCAGTCGCAAAAATGTGAAAATAAGAACAAATCAACGGTCTTATGGTGAAAACCACATTGTGGCGCTATCTGACTCCAAAAAAGTAAAAAGAAAGGACGTATCTGAGGGTGAAAACCTCTCTAAGGAACCCGAAGATGGAAGGCTTGACATTCTCCCAGCATCATATGAGGAAAAATCATCCATGTTGGTAGAGGAGACTATCAAAACAAACATCGATACAGAAGAGGTTCTACACAACATATTCCTAGCTCAATCACTGATAGAGTCTGAAAGGGCAAAATTCATAAGTTTCTTCAAAAAGCGACAAATCAACTTCGCCTGGTCATACGCTGATATGCTTGGATTGGATCCGGATTTGGTAATGCATCTGACAGTCAAACCGGGGGCAAAACCAGTAAAACAGAAATTAAGAAAAATGCATCCACAAGTGGCATTACTAGTCAAAGTAGAACTTGAGAAATTACTCGATGTTGGATTCATACGCCCAATTGATTACCCTGAATGGATCTCCAACTTGGTACCTTTCAGTAAACCAGATCGCAGCATCAGAATTTGCACAGATTTAAGAGACATCAACAAAGCTTGTCCAAAGGATGACTTCCCATTACCAAACATTGACTTGATTGTTGATCTCACAGCAGGTCATGAAATGCTATCATTAATGGATGGATTCTCTAGTTATAATCAGATAAGGATCGCACCCGAGGATCAACACAAAACGTCATTTACTTGTCCATGGGGAACTTTCTGCTAGAATGTCATGCCTTTCGGGCTAAAGAATGCAGGTGCTACATATCAAAGAGCCATGACTACTATCTTTCATGATCTCATGTATGTAACAGTGGAAGATTATGTTGATGACCTCTTGGTCAAATCAATAGACAGAAATACACATTTGGACATACTTTCAGTTGCCTTTGATCGGTTGGAAAAATACAAAGTAAGATTAAACCCTAAGAAATGTGTCTTTGGAGTAACCTCTGGGAAGCTCCTAGGATTCATTGTATCCAAAAGGGGAATTGAAGCTGATCCAGCAAAAGTCAAGGCCATCTTGGAAATGCAACCACCAAGAAATATCAGTCAACTTCGATCCTTACAAGGCAGACTCCAGTCCATTCGAAGATTCATAGCACAACTGGCAGATAAGTGTAATCCTTTTTAGCACCTGCTACATAAAAACATCAAATTTAAATGGGATGACAACTGTCAATAGACTTTCAAGACGCTCAAAGATTATCTTCTAAATCCGCCAGTTCTGATCCCACCAGTTCCAGATCAACCACTGTTATTATACATTTCAACTACTCCAATAGCATTGGGGGCACTCTTAGCGCAACAAATTGCTGAAGGCAAGGAAAAAGCAGTATATTATATCAGTCGCACATTGGTGGGATATGAGCTAAACTACACACCAATTGAGCGCGCATGCCTCACTGTGGTCTTTGCTTCACAGAAATTACGACATTACATGCTTACTCATAAGACAAAGTTAGTTGCAAGGATAGACCCATTGAAATACCTTCTCAATAAGGCAACATTTACTGGATGACTAGCCAAATGGGTAATGATACTAAGTGAATTCGACATCGAGTATGTGGACAGAAAAGCAATAAAAGGACAAGCCATCGCAGATCAATTAGCAGATGCTCCCATGATAGATGATGTTCCTCAGTTCAGAATTTCCAGATGAATCCATTTTGAGGATGTCACATGCAAAGCCATGGCAACTATACTTTGACGGCTCATATACACAGCATGGGGCAGGAGCTGGCATCCTCTTTATAACTCCTCAAGGAGATTCTATACCAAAATCATACCGCTTATCATTTCCTTGCACTAACAATATAGCGGAATATGAGGCATTAACAACAGTATTATGAATTGCAGTTCAATGGAAGATCCAGGAACTTCGTGTTTTTGGGGATTCCCAACTTGTTATCCGTCAAGCAACTGGTGATTACCAAACAAAAGATGAGAAGCTAATTCCTTATAAACAAATGGTGGATGGTCTAAAACAAAATTTCACAAAGATAGACTTTGAGCAGATACCAAGAGAGCAGAATCGCGCCGCAGATGCCATGGCTACAATTGCTTCACTGATCGATCTACCTCCAAACGAGACCCGCTATGAGTTCTTGGTGGATAACCTTTTGGTTCCTTCATATGATATCATGCCTACTGAGACGCTATGCGTTGTCGGTCCCAAATCCCAGTTCTATGGTTCCATTTTCACATATCTACGTGACAATACTTTACCTCCTGATCTATCAAATAACCAACATCGCACTTTCATTCGCCAATCCTCTCGATATGTCATTTTAGTTGATATCCTATACCGACGAGGTCTAGATGGCACTCTTCTTAGATATTTAGAAAGCGACGAAGCTCAGATTGCGTTACGGGAAGTGCATGAAGGGATATGTGGTCCACATGCTAGTGGTCCTACCTTGGCCAAGAAACTCATAAAGACTGGATATTACTGGCCCAATATGGAGAAAGACTCATATCAGTTTGTCAAGAAATGTAAGCAATGTCAAATTCATGGAGATCTCATACATGCGCCAGCACAAGAACTTCAACCGCTTGCGTCTCCTTGGCCCTTTTGTCAATGGGGACTCGATCTCATAGGCAAGATTCACCCTCCTTCTTCCAATGGTCATAAATTCATTATCATTGCCACAGAGTATTTTACAAAATGGATTGAAGCCGTGCCTCTCACACAAGTTACTGGAAAACAAATTGCTACATTCATCCTCAACTATATTATTTGTCGATACGGTATTCCTGTTTCCATTATCACTGATAACGGACGTCCCTTCAAAAATCAGGATGTTCGTGAACTCTGTGACCGCTTCCATATCTCCCATCGTTTCTCCACACCATATTACCCCCAAGACAATGGCCAAGCTGAGGCGTCTAATAAGACAATCATTAAAATCCTAAAGAAGACAATCGACGATGCTGGTCGTAATTGGCATATTCAACTTAATCCTGCACTTTGGGCCTACCGCACAAGTGTCCGTACACCCACAGGAGCTACACCCTATTCACTAGTCTATGGTTCTGAAGCCATCTTGCCTATTGAGGTCGAGCTACCCTCTTTACGGGTCTCTTTGCAAAACATCATCAGTGATGAAGACTACAGGGTTTCTCGCTTACAAGAGCTGGAACTACTAGATGAATGAAGACAAATTGCTTTTAGTCATCTCAAAGCTTACGAACAACGAATGAGTCGCAGCTACAATCACAAGGTCAAGCGTCACACATTTGAGGTGGGTGACTTAGTTCTCAGGGAAAATCCTAAAAATCAACAAGACAGAGAGAAGAAAGGCAAGTTCGAACCAAACTGGCTTGGTCCTTACATTATTACAGCAGCATAAGGATCTGGTGCATATCAGCTCTCAACTACAAAGGGTGAACCTTTGGAGGATCCTATCAACAGCATGCACCTTCGCAGGTTCTACACATAGCTCTTCGGAATATCCAAAATTCAAAAATGCAAAAAAATCAAAAAAATTCAAAAATACAAAAAAATTATAAAACAAAAAAAAATCGTTACTTGGTGAAAACCTGGCAAACAGGCGCTTTGTGACACAAAAAACATTGAAAAATTGAAAAAAGTAAAGAGAAATAATTTCGTCCAACGGTGAAAACCACTTCGGTGGCGCCCTGGGCAAGTACCATGGTGAAAACTGGGTCACCAGCGCCATGTGTAAAGACATTGCTCCTCCCTCCTTCAGGATTCACTTTCATCCTTTCACTTTGCACACACTCACAACCTATTCGTTCATAATAAACTTACCCATTCCCATCATGGCTTGTTATTGATCTACCCAAGATTGGTTAGCCATTCATAATAAACCTCCCTTTTCACATCCCTTTCCATCCATAATAAACCAGATCCTATCTGTGGCTAAGCCAAATCCTATGTCTAGTAATGGGTGTGGAACTGAGACATCACATGTTTCGAGGAGTATAGTTTCTTCCAGCTTTCTTCAGCCTATCCGCGCACAATCTGCAATAAAGCAACATTTGCATCACAAATCCGCAATAAAGTTTAATCTTCTCCACAATAAAGTATCAGTTTCATGGATTCAGTCAGTTTTAGATGAGACAGCAGCAACAATGGGCCTCAACAAATCAAATCTTTCAACAGACTCAGACAACATATGGTTCAGTGCTATCTATCCTTTTTGTGAAAGTAAACATTGTGACCACAATCAAATAAGACTTATACAAGTGACAAGAGACACTAAACTTGAGGACTACAGTGGATGTTAGTGTCGAGTCTTGGTTTTCTTTTGATTTTATCTTTTTGGTGACATGTCTTTTAGCTTTTCCGGGATGTCTTTGACTAGAGATTCTATCTCCAAGACGTCTTTGACTAGAAAGGCGAGGATGGGGTATCGTCACCTATTTGTATTTGCTGTCTGTGGATTGTCTCTTAGTAATGCTATGACTTGTCCAAGGATATGAGGACACTGTGAGTCTAGTGTGAACTAGGGTATTCCTTGTTTGTGACTATCTTATCTCCATGCAAACAGGTACAATGACTTTCTGGGTCGAACATATGCCTCGATTGTCATAACCTACTTTCCATAATAAAGCTCAATGATGATAACGCACAAGAAGCTCTTTCACTTTGATATCTTCTGTCTTCCATCCCCCTTTCTTGATTGACTTCCATCGTCCTTCTCAAGTCCGCGTAGCCTGCTATCACATGACTGAGTATAATGACACACCAAAAATATTTGCATTTCATGTAGTTGCACCTGCATTACCACATATAAGCATTTCATGCATACATATAGATATCACATCTGCATCACATCCTACACACAACACATATTAGCACATTTTACATTTTCATCATGTAAATAATTATTTGCATTATCATATTCATTTGCATTTCATACATTCACATTTGCATTGGAATAACATATAAAACATAAAAGAACAAAAAAATATATTGCATTGCATCATATACATATTTGCATCCATATCATAAGCATCATATAAAAACATACATCATGAAACATACATCACATAGGTACACATGCATATAGCTGCCGCAAAGATGAATCATCTCATATATATAATCAAAAGTGTCATGATACAATGATGTCAAAATCATATGGCTACAAAAGCACCCGCAGGTGTCTACAATACAAAAATGGTACAAAACTGATACATAGGGAGCCCTCTAAGGCTATTATGAACTCCCTCCCTCGGAGCTGCCTGGCCTCAGTGGAATCTGAGCCCCTTAAGGACCCGCCCCAGGATCATCCTGCCTGTCTCCTCTATCTGGTGGTGGTGGAGGACCCATGACCCCACCACTCGATGCCTGTCTCCTCCGGCTCCCCCCCGTAGCTGTCGTTGTACGCGACGGTCTATGGAAGCTCCTCGCCCGCTGATCTGCTAGCACTGCACCATAGTAGAGGTCCCTCCAGTAGGCTATCTCCTCTCCTGCCCACAAGACATAAGCATATCCAGCCCCTGTGTCCTCTATTGCCTGCCTCTCAGCCCTCAGTGCTGTCTCAGCCTCTGTGTAGCGCTGGATAGCCTGATCCTGCTCTCGCTCAGTATCCCTAAGCCTGGTCCTGAGCCGATCCCTCTCCCTCTCCAAATCCTGAATCTCATCTGCCTAGCCCTGGCAGATCTCCCTCAGATCCAGTAGCTCAGCCTCCACTGGGTCAACCCCCTCTGCCTCTGCCCCTGCCTGTGGCTCATCCTCTGCGAGTGCCTGCCCCTGTGCTTGTACTGGTACCTGTCTCTGTCTCTGTCCCTGTATCTGTACCTGCCTGGGAGCCTATGCTGCTGGCACCTGTAAAGGCAATCCACCGCGACCCCTCACCACTCGAGCCTGCCTCTCCTCTCCACCTTCCCTGCGAGGTGCAACTCGCCTCTCTCCAACTACTCCTCTCCTCCTCCGTCGGCCTCTGCCCCCATCGCCTCCACCATCGCCTCCACCATCATCCTCGTCACCACCACCATCTCCCTCCAGTGCCTCTCCTAGATCTGTCAATTGGGGGAATGGATGCTCTGCCCAATATGCTATATACTCAGCATCCATCCCGGCGTCCTCGATCTCGGGCCACATGTCCCAAGGTAGAGGCATCATCTCCACCAGTTGAGTCACTGCCTGATCATATGATAGTAACGGCCCAAATTGTGCCCGATCCCTAACTGTGCGGGCATACATGCCTGATCCCCGGGGCATCCTTTGAATCCCGCCAAACTGTCGGCCAACCCTATCTACCAGCTGTCTCTCTAGCACATAGGGTGTCTGCCCAATCAGGTACCTGCTCCAGAAGGTGTACGGTAGCTCGACTGCGTCATCCTCCCACTGCTCGCAGCCCAGATATGGTCTCCATATGACCACATCAATGTCATCAATCACTCACCGCCAGTACTCTAGCCTGCCAATCTGTGGTTGCGATGTGATCATATCATACAGATGGACAAAGCTGCGTCCATGACCTCTGCCCCTGAAGTGTATCGGTCGGGTAACCGGCAGATGCTCGTAGGCCCATACCTGCAGCAATGTAACTCCATAGCCCAATCCCACCGATCCATGATAAACAAACTGATGAAGCTTGTAATACAAATGCGCCAGCACACATGGTCCCCAAGCATATCTGGTGTGCTGTGTCACCAGTGTCTCCAGTGCTCCCCCCCAGCCCACAGCCAAACCCCGTGTCGCCCTGTCCGGACACAGGAACCCACTGATAGCTCCTTCGATCACTACTGGCAATGCTAACCCTGTGGCTGTCATGGTGTCCCATGCCACGTGTCCTACCCTCATCTCCAATCCAGGGTCCTGAAATACCCGTCTCAATGCCTCCTTGTCTCCATCTCGATCGTATGGGATTAGCTCCCCATCGATCGGCACCCGCAGAATCCTATATACATCCTCCAGGGTGACTGTCATCTCCCCCATCGGCAAATGGAATGTGCACGTCTCAGAGTGCCATCGCTCAGCCAGCGTAGTCAGCAAACTCATGTTTGCCCGAAACTCAGGCACATACAGCACATGTCTCAAACCCATCTCCTCGATGGCAGCTCTGTCCTCAAGCGACAACTCAGGTCGCAACCTCTACGTCGATGGGAATCTCTCCCATGACTCCAACATCAGCAAGTACTCCTGCAGTCAAACAAATCAAATCATGTCAGTCATAGTGGCATTCCCTGTTTATCACAAAATGCTACTTTTTATCTAAATGCATATGGTTATCTATCCTAGTGACACTCACTGTTCATCACGAAGTGTTGCTTCTACCCTAGTGACACTCACTGTTCATCACAAAGTGTTGCTATTTATCCTAGTGGTACTCCCTGTTCATCACAAAGTACTACGTGTGTGACACTCATTTTTCATCACAAAGTGTTACTCACATTTGCACTCACTGTTCATCACAAAGTGTTGTTCATATTTTAGTACTCCCTGTTCATTAAAAATTACTCTATCTTGGTACTCACTGTTCATCACAAAGTGCCTTGATCTATCCTAGTCTTCCTAGAGGACCTGCTTGAGTGTATCCCCTTAGTAGGTTATCCAATCGACAGCATATGTTCATCACAAAACTGTCGATTTGACCTAAAAGATGCAACTTCATACTTTTCAAACGCAAACACGCTTACATGACACAAACGCTTTCAAAGACTGCACAGACGCGCTTGTCTGACACATACGCGCCTTCCTGACACAGACGTGCCTATGCTCTTCATAGACGCGCCTCTTTGACATAGACGTGCCTTCTTGGCACAAACGTGCCTGGAAAGCACAGACGCGGCCGCAATTGACGCAGACGCGGGTCCAGACATAGACGCGCCTGACACAAACACAGACGCGCCTAGCGAACACAGACGCACTTGGCACCAACGTAGATGCGCCTGGATGTTTTTTGACACTTTTTGGACCCTAATCTAAGCGCATTTATTACCCTATTCGACATGCATTAATGACAAAATTAAATGCGTCAAAGTACGAGGAGGTTTGGTGGTACTTACCGGCTCTCCTGCCTCTGCTGGCCTCTGAAATCGGCAAACGCGGTGGAATTTGTGAGTGAAAGCCATCGCTGCTGACTGCTCCTGCTAAATTTTCGCTCTGCAATATGCTCTTGTGGATGTGTAGATGACAATGAGGATGTATTTTCCCCTGTGGTCTATCTTATAGCCTACCCTAGCCCTCGCATTCATTTCCCGAGTCAGTCTTCATTATCCCATGACTTTGTCACTTTATCTGATCAGTTCATTCTAGCCTTTCTTTCTTCTCGAGAGATTGTCTGCAATCTTTTCAGACATTTTCATCCAATCTCTCGAGGGGGCATATCATTCCCATCTTGGGGCAACTTTGTATCAGTTCATCTTATCTTCTTTGAAACAACGCGACAAGCCGCATTGTCTCAAAGAGGGGCAAAATGTAGACACCCAAAATTGTCATGTCTAATTAAATAAATATTATTTATTTAATTACTTTAGCTTAATTCTTCTATTAATTAAATAAATCCTTATTTATTTAATTAATTCATTTAGCCTCTTCTAGCCTTATTTCTCATTTAAATAAATACATTTATTTATTTAAATTATCCTTTTCCTAAATTAAATAAATATCTTATTTATTTAATTGATCCCACTTCTTCTATTAATTAAATAAATCTTTATTTATTTAATTAATTCATTAGCCTTTTCTACCTATGACACATGTCATTTATCTCTTAATTCATACACTACCTACCCCTTTCATTATTTTATTATTTCTTTTACCTACCCTCTAATCATAGCCGACCTCCTTTTACACCTCTCAATCTTATCCCTCCATTTCATATAGTGTCTTCTATATAAGGAGATGCTTCCTTCATTATCAAACCCTAATGACCTAATGAGCTAACTACTTGATCAATTGACTACACTACGATCCTACTTGCAACCACATTCCGTTCTTTGTTGAGCTCTTGTGCATATAAAATCTGAGAGCAAATATATCAAGCAAGATCAATGGAGATAGGAAGAATGGAGATCAAAACCCTATTGGACATGTGATGGTATAATCTTTGTGATTTCATGTGATTTGCATTGTCTTAGGTAATCTTCATATGTTATGGTGGATCTTTGTTGTTGTTAGGCTAGGGTTTTGTGGTTGGATTCATTTAGCCTTTCAATATTGTTATTATTGTTATCCATTTTCACCATATACAGACACCATTAGGACATGACCCAGTACTTCATCGGAATAATGCACAGAAGATACATAAACAATACTGTAGGAACCTGATATAAATAAATAACCCACAAATCAACCAAGTATTTGATAGCTTAAACAGAATTTTCGTGTCAAAGAAAATGTCATTTTGTCTTTGTTTTGGTAAGGAAGGATGCATCCTTGTTGAAGACAGTTTGAGTGTTGATGTTGATTGTTTGGTTAAATGTGATAAGTGGTCGTCATTGGAGTATTTCACAATGTTTGTTTGGTATCTGTTTTGAAAAATGTATGTACAAGGTGTTGTCATGTTTTTGATTTATTTTTTGATGTTTTCTGATGTTTGTGGATTTTGTGATTTTTTTTGAATATTTTTGGATTTTGATGATTTTTTTCCAATGTTTTTGGATTTTGTGAGATAGTTTTGAATTTTTTGGATTTTGTGAGACAGTTTTGAAATGAAGAACTCAGTGAATCACAAAACAATGTAGTATCCACTTCCATCAAACAGGTTAAGGGCATTGCCCCTATTTTTAGGCATGACTATGAAAAAGCGGGATGCAAAACGCGTGAAGGACTATCCTAGATTGCAGATCAATAAGAAGCCATGGGTTTGAACTAATGGATGTGTGTATGAAATGAATGTGATCGCAACAAGCCTGAAAGATAATGGAGCCATAGCCTTTACGAGTGGCACCTGTTTTCCAGGTTTTCACCATCACACTTGCCCAAGGTGCCACCGGAGTGGTTGTTCACCGTTTAGGTGCATGATTTTTCTTTACTATTTTGATTTTGATTTTATTTTTGTATTTTCTTCAGGACATTTTTTTGAATGTTTTGGGTGTTTTTCTGATATGTATGGGAGCCTGATGCTCTATGCAACTTATGTATAAAACCTTTTGAGGTGCATATTGTTGATCGGATCTGCTAGGGGTTCTCCTTCTGAAGTAGCCAACTGATATGCCCCGGACCCAAATATAGCAGTGATAACATATGGACCCAGCCAATTTGATTCAAACTTTCCCTGATGTTCTCAGTTTGGTTGGTTATGAGGATTCTCTCGAAGAACAAGATCACCTACCTCAAATGTACGAGGTCTAACTCGATGATTATAGCTCCTGCTCATGCACTGCTGATAGGCTTTGAGGTGATTGTATGCAGCTTGTCGTTTCTCATCAAGTAGCTCTAAATCTTGGAGACGTGATACTTTGTATGCTTCATCATCAACGAGATTGTGCAAGGAAACCCATAGAGATGGTATCTCAACCTCGATAGGTAAGATAGCTTCTGCGCCATAGATTAGTGAGTAGGGAGTTGTGCATGTAGGCATTCGAATGCAAGTGTGGTATGCCCATAGTGCTGGATTTAATTGAACGTGCCAATCCATGACCGACATCATTAACTATCTTCTTTAGGATTCTTAATATGTTTTTGTTTGATGCTTCAACCTGACCATTGCCTTGTGGGTAATAGGGAGTGGAAAAGCGGTGTTGGATGTGAAATTTCTCACAGAGCTCACGAACATCCTAATTTTTGAATGGAAGTCCATTATCTGTGATGATGGACATGGGTACACCATACTGGTAGATGATGTAATTGAGGATGAATGAGGCGATCTGCTTGTCGGTGACTTGGGTGAGTGGAACAACTTCGATCCACTTTGTGAAGTACTCGATGGCGGTAATAATGAATTTGTGGCCGTTAGATGAAGATGGATGGATTTTACCCACAAGGTCAAGGCCCCATTGACAAAAAGGTCATGGTGTTGTGATTGGTTGCAATTCCTATGCCGGTGCATGTATTAGGTCTCCATGAACTTGGCATTTCTTGCACTTTCTGACAAAGTAGTAGGAGTCTTTTTCCATAGATGGCCAATAGTATCCAGTGCGCAGGAGTTTCTTGGCTAGTGACGGATCGCTTGCATGAGTTCCACAAATTCCTTCATGTACCTCTTCCAAGGCCTTTGTTATCTTATCATGTTCCAGACATCGAAGGAGAGTACCATCAAGACTACCTCGGTATAGGGTTTCAACAATAATGGTATATCGAGCGATTTGGCGAATGAAAGTTTTATGTTGGTTATTTGATTGGTTAGGAGGAAGTGTGTGATCGCAGAAGTAGGTATAGAACTCACCGTACCATGGGGATTCAGAACTGATAAGGTGACATATCATCTTGGATTCGGGGATATCATAAACGGGGATCCAAAGTTGTTCTACCAAGAACTCATAGCGTGTTGAATTATCTGGAAGATCTAGGAGAGATGCAATGGTAGCCATAGCACCAGTAGCTTGATTTTGATCTCTTGGTATCTGCTCAAAGATGATAGTAGTAAATTATGCTTTTAATTTATCCACCATTTGTTTGTATGGCATGAGTTTGTCATCTTTAGTCTGATATTCATCAGTTGGTTGTCGAATGACCAGTTGGGAGTCGCCATATACTTGTAGTTCTTGTAATTTCCATTGTATGGCTAGCCTGAGTCCTATGATTAAGGCCTCAAACTCTGCTATGTTGTTGGTGCATGGAAATGTGAGTCTGTAAGATTCCAGGATGCTGTCACCTTGAGGTGTGATAAACAGAATGCCTGCCCCCGAGCGATGACTAGTGTATGAACCATCAAAGTACATTTTCCATGGTTGTGTTGTCGTGATCATGAATATCTATTCATTTGGAGAATTAGAAATGAGGGGATGATCGCCTATGAGTGGTGCATCAACCAATTGATCTGCAATAACTTGTCCTTTGATAGCCTTACGGTCCACATACTCGATGTCAAATTCACTTAGAATCATCACCCATTTGGCCAAGTGGCCTGTCAATGTTGCTTTGTTGATTAAGTATTTGAGTGGATCAATCTTTGCAATGAGTTGTACTTTATGTGTCAACAGAAAGTGCCTCAGTTTAGTGGCTGCCAAAATCACTACTAGGCAAGCTCGCTCAATAGGGGTGTAATTGAGTTCATAGCCAACTAGTGTGCGAGAGATGTAGTAAATAGCACTCTTTCCCTTCTGCATTACGTTGTGCCAGTAGTACACCTAATGCTGTATTAGTTGCTGAAATATAGAGTAATAAAGGTTTACTCGGATCTGGTGGGACCAACAATGGTGTATTAATGAGATAGTCTTTAAGCATTTGGAATGCTTGCTGGCATCTGGCATCCCATTGAAAATGGATGTTCTTATGTAGCAGGTGTGTAAAGGGATGACACTTATCTACTAGTTGTGCAATAAATCTTCGGATAGATTGAAGCCGCCCTTGTAGTGTCCTTAGCTGGTTGATGTTCTTTGGAAGTGGCATGTCCATGATTGCTTTGACCTTTGTTGGATCGACTTCAATGCCTTTGCTTGAGACAATGTATCCTAGAAGCTTCCCTGAGGTTACTCCAAAGACATATTTCTTTGGGTTGAGCCGAACATGATATTGTTCCAGTCTGTCAAAGATTTTCTCTAATATGTCTAGATGACCTTCTCTTGTGAGTGATTTTGCTAGTAAATCATCAACATAATCTTCCATTATGGTATGCATCATGTCATGGAAGATGGTGGTCATTGCTCATTGATAGGTCGCTCCTGCATTCTTGAGACCAAAAGGCATTACATTCCAGCAGTATGTGCCCCATGGACATGTGAAGGTTGTCTTATGTTGATCCTCTGGTACAATCTTTATCTGATTGTATCCAGAAAAGCCATCCATGAGAGAAAGCATGGCATGTCCTACTGTTAGGTCCACTATTATGTCAATGCTTGGTAGGGGGAAGTCATCTTTAGGACATGCTTTATTTAGATCTTTGAAGTCAGTACAGATACAGACGCCCCCATTTGGTTTGCCGACAGGCACAATATTGGATATCCAATCTGCATAATCAATTGGTCGAATGAAACCAACATCTATGAGTTTCTTAAGTTCTGCTTTGACTAGTACCGTAATCTGAGGGTGCATCTTGCGAAGCTTCTGCTTGATAGGCTTGGCTCCTTCTGCTACAGTGAGGTGATGCATGACTAAATCGGGATCAAGCCCAGGTATGTCTGCATATGACCATGCGAAGTTGATCTGATGCTTCTGGAATAACTCTACAAACTTAGGTTGTTCCTCTGGAGTTAAAAGAGATGTCAGATGTATGTGGTGAGGAGTTTCAGGAGTCCCCACATTGTATTCTTTTGTTTCCTCAATGAGAATTGGTGATCGTTCCTGCTATGTACTAGAAGGGAGAATGTCAAACCTTTCATCCTTCGGCACCTCAGAGAGGTTTTCACCATTGGATACGCTCTTTCTTTTTACTTTTGTGGGATCAAACAGTGCCACAGTGTGGTTTTCACTGGAAGATCCATGTTTTATTGTTATATTTTTGCAGCTGAAAGGTTTGGCATCCGCCCCGAAGTATGCTGCGCTATTAAGTTCAATGGCAAATCCGGCTTTATGATCCCCGCTTGGTATGTTATCCCATAGTTCCAAAAATTCAATGAGCGCCTCATCGTTTTGGAAAAGGTCAAGACATGGGGGATTAGGTTGGTTCCATTCGATGAGTTCAGGATGGATAATGGGCATTACCTCATCGATTAGGTTAAGTTTATGAGACGTGTCAGTGAGGGTTAAGATGTTGTCGTGAAGGTTGTTGATGGTACTCTCTCTGTCAGAATCAAGCGTAGGATGGGACGTAGGGTCTGTGGAAGAAGTTTCTAGTTCAAGAACCCAAGAGGTCTTTATATGTGCTTCTCCGTAAATAGGGATGTCTTTGCGGGGTGGAGGTAGTGATGTGTCTTCCTCATCCAAAGTATTAAGCTGGATGGAATCAAATTCCCATTCATGTGAGTCGGTCTCTGAGTCACTTTCCAGTATCCAATTACTATACCATACTGGGATGTCCTTTGAGTTAAACACTACAGGTGTGACCGGTTTTGTAGATGAAATGATTGGTGCTGCAGGAAGGATTATGGGGATCAATGAATCCGATACGGGGAGTATTGGTAGTGTTGACTTTGTTGGAACTGCTGGTGTCGTAGATATTGTTGTGGGTTCTGATACAGTTGCTGCTGCTAATGGTGCTATTGATGTTATTGCTGCTGCTGATGGGATCGCTGGTTTGATTGGTGGGATGAAGGGTGTTGTAGATGGTTTTGTTAAGATTTTTAGCCTCGATGGGGCAGTTGCCATGGCGTTTGATGCTGCTTTTATAATCAAAGGTGACCTCTTTGTAATAGGCTGATATAGTGGCTGGTTGGGTTTTCCTTTGAATCTGAGCTTAGGAAGGATCTCCTTTTGAAAGCCTAGTCTTGTATTATCCTTGGGCTTTAATTTCGGCTGCAACGGTTCATGTCTTCCTTGCTTACAATTCCCTAGAGCACTTTGACCATCATATCCCATTCTTTGCATAATGAGAAGGCCTTTGCCATACTGATCTATGGGGAGCTTAGCTTGCAGAATATCGGTGGTGATGGGATCTTTATAGATCCATTCTACTAAGTCCTCATCTCTTGTTTCTTCTTCTTGACTCTTTCCCAGGATGAATGGCATCAAAGGACATGCTAGCTTGTCCAGTGGTGTTTGAAGTAACCATTGAGGTTTGCCATGTGTTCTAAGAGAAGTAGGCATTTTTCCCACACAAAAGAGTTGGCTCAAATTGTATTCCCTAGGACCTTCCTCTACTATTTTCATCTTGAGCTTTTCTTGCTTGGGTATAGTGGTGTTTGAACTAGTAAGAGAGGCTGGAATTATGTATGATATGGAGGAGATGGCTTCTCTATTGTTAGGAACGGTAATCTCTGGTTGATGACCGATATTATGAAAATATGCAAAGGGGTTTGCATCTCCTAGGATTGTGATCTCTACACCATTATGCGGGAACTTGATACACCGATGGTAGGTGGATGGAACGACTTGCATGGTGTGTATCCAAGGTCTTCCTAACAATAAATTGTATGGTAGAGGAAGGTCCAGAACTTGACAGGTGATGTGTTTCACCACAGGGCCCACTCAGATTGGTAGCACTACAACGCCTTTGGATGAACGCTCTGCATCATCATACGCTTTGATTGTGATCTTCTTGTGGGGTCCACTGATTCAATCACATATCCCAAAGTTATGACTAATTGTAGAGTACAGATATTCAGGCCTACTCCATTGTCGATCAAGACTCGCTTGATCCTATGCTGGTTGATAAACCCTTCAATATGGAGTGACGCGTTATGAGGTTACTGGAAGGAGGAGTTGTCACTTTCCAAGAAAGTGAGACAAGGTGATGATCTTAGATTTCTGACCATGGCTTGGAACTGGTCTGTATTTAGGTTTGCAGGGACTGACGCCTCTTGGAGAGCTTGATCCAAGATTGTTTCATGGGTTGGAGATAGGCGCAATAGCTCTAAGATAGATATTAGTGCGGGTCTTTTATCTAACTATTCCACAAGGTTATACTGCTTTGGGATAGATGGGGTGCCTTGTGGAGCTACTTTTATGGTAATCTTGCTACAACGTGTAACAACATTGAAAGTGGAGCTGGGATTTTTATGGTTATAGTTGCAATTTGTTCACTGGCATCGTATCGGTGATTCACAGTGTAATTATACATGGCTTGCGTATAATTGGTGGTATATGTGTTTCGCCCTGAAGTGGAAGGACCCCTTTGATCTTGTGATGGAAGTGGATTTTAAAACATGAGATGATTATTGTTTGTTGTCTTTGGGTCATGTCCTTTCGATTTCAATTTCACCTCGGTCAATAAGATCCTGAATAAGATCTTTCAATCTATGACAATTGCTTGTCTTATGTCCTTTCTCTTGATGGAAATCGCAATGTTCGATATCCCCCCACCATGAAGGTTTGACTTGAGGTTCATAATTTGATGTATTGGGTAAGGTTACCAGATTTTGAGAAACCAACTGTCGTAACACTGTTTCGATGGGTTCCCCTAAGGGAGTGTATGTTCGCTTTGGTTTTTGTTGATGTTGTTTGGGTTCATCTTGAGATGTGATGTGGCCATGATTTGGAGGAGCAACTGTGTTAGTCTTAGGTGGGGGATTCTATCTTGCAAATCAAACTACAAGTTGTGTACTTTTGATAGTTCTTTCATCCACAGCTCCGTCGTTGACGACATTTTTGTTTTTGTTCCAGAAGTTTGGTTTGTCAGTATTGAAGCGTGGGCGAGGGCCATCCTTTGGCTCATTATATATCTTGATAAGCCCTTTTTTGATGAGAGCCTGCTCACATTTTAAGCCTTTGGTGATCATGTCATTGAAAGAGTCTGTGTCTTTTACATCAAGGTGAAATTCCATTTCGTCATTTAAGTTGGAAATAAATATTTTCACTAGTTCTTGTTCAGGTAACTAAAGAGAAGGTCTGCTAGACATTTGACGCCATCGTTGCAGAAAGACTGAAAATAGCTCACCCAATTTTTGTTTAGTTTTACATAGATCATCCATGTTGATATCACGTTTAATGTTGTGTGAGTAATGTGCCAAGAATTTCTGGACTAACTCTTCAAATGTCCTAATGCCACCTGGTAATTGGGAAAACCATGATGTGGTTGTTCCTCCCAAGCTTTGGGGAAAAAGGCGCATGAGGTATGTATCCTCGTATGCCACTTTGAGGCAAGCTGAATGGAATTCTCTGACATGATTGCAAGGATCTCCTTTTCCTCTATACTTTTCGAACTTGGGTGTTTCAAACCCTCGCGGAAAAGGTGGCATATGAAGATTCCTATCAAAGGGATAGGGACAAATGTCATTGAGTGAAAATTGATTGGTTTTTACACCACTATGAAGTTGATGGGTGAAATTTTTGACTTGTTGCTGCAACATGTCTATTTCATTTGGAGGAGGAGGAGGTGGGGGATTACCTTGATGAAAGTTGTATCTAATGTGTTCTCGACCTCTTTCATCCTCATTACGACTTTGGCATTCTGATGCTTGTCTTAGTTGTGCATTATCAAAGTCAGAGGGTAGTTTAGCCCCTTCTTGAGCAAGTCTTAAAAAGTGAGTATCAACATTACTCTTGAGTATCTCATCAAAAAGTCTATTGAAGAGAGGGTTGTGTTGCACCCTTTCTATTGCCGCAAGAGTAGGAATGCCTGGATTTTCATCATTTACATTTCCTCCAAGGGCTTCTTGGAACTCATTGATATTTTCTTCCTCTTCCTCTTCAATTTCTTGTTGTCTAGATCGTGATCTAGTATGAGCCATTTTGTTTATAAGTTTTTGTTGAAGTTGGGTGAAAATGATGATGAGTTGTTGATGAAATGAGAGATTTATGGTTGGTGTGGTGTGTTGCATATGGATCTCTACCACTTAAAGGTAGATGTGACCAAAGTTTTCTTCTTGATTTGCTTGTTGTTTTTGATGAGGTTTGATGTGATAAGGTTTAGAGGAATCTGAGATGTGTTACAGACTCAACTACCTAGTAATGAGAGGATTCACTCATAGACTAGTTTTAACCTGTGTAGAAATGTCTCTTAGGACAAGTTTATCCTAGATGTAGAGACACTCTAAAAAGTGATGTTTTGATTCAAGCAATATTAGAATAGAACTTAGGACAAAAACCTTTGGGTGTTTTGAGAGTTGGAATGGAGTTGATGAGATATGGATATGATAATGGATGAAATGTTTAACTTCAATAAAAGCTTTGTGTCACATATGGGACAAATTCTTCCTCTTCTCTTTCGGGAGTTGGTGGTTCTTCTCGAGCTACATTATATGTGATGCAAATGTCTGGAAAGAAGTCAGGATTGATCTTGCCTCCTTTGTTTTTGTGATAACTCAAAGCTCGATATTGTGTAAAAGCTTTACGGTTTAATGACTCTGGATCAAATTCGTTTGATTTCCCTTGAAGATAAAGACGCATGTGATGTAAGAAGGCTCTATGAGAGACAAAGATTTGTCTATTAAGATAGAAGAATTTCCTCCTTTTGATAAGAGTCTTTGAGCTTAATGGTATTTTCTTCAAGTTGATATTTTGATGAAGATTCTTCTTTCTCAAGATGTGAAGAATGGTCATATAGTTTGATACTTTGATTGTTGCTCTTTGTTATTGATCTTTTGTTGGTGTTTGGAAATGTTTATGTTGGATGAATACTTGTTCTTGGAATTTGATTTTTGATTTTTCTTTGACAAGAAAACAAAGCAAGCACACAAACACAAGAATGTTGCCTCAAAAGGCACAAATAAGTATGGGTCAAGATCAATCCAATCCTTGGACTTTTTATGACCCTTTTCCTTTAAGTGTATTTTAGGTGTTTTCCAAAGCTTGAAGTCAGCTCAATTTTCACTTGGTCTTTGACTAAAACGAAAACACTTCAAACACTATTTATCCCTAAGGTCAAATGGCCAATTGTGATAAATTCAGCCCACATCTTGATATTTCTTCGACTTTGGTACTACATACCTTATGAATCCCGTCGTGGCAGGTAAGGATGTGATATACTGAGTCTTGCACGAGCATAACAAATAGATGATCCCTATGATGGGGGAGTCATCACTTTCATCAAGCCATAAGTGACTTTTCAAAAAGCTATGTTTCTACTCAAGGAAATATGTATGGTGAGTATCTTGGGAGCAAAACCATCTATGCTCTTGCACTGAATTGTATCACAAATATCCTCAATCAATAGAATGGGTGGGCTACTACTTAAAGGTGTTTAGTAATTTTCGATGTTTTTGGACATAAGTTCATTCTGCAGTGACTCACTTAAGAGCCTTGTAACTTGTGGTGGGGCCCATTTGTCCTTTCGGCAAGCTACACTGTAGGAACAACTATACCCAAGGCTACAACTTTCACTCTCACTTGATTTCTATAGCGGCTCGAAGGATTTACCGCGTGAGGTCGTTCCCAAGAGCGATGTGTCTCTTGACAGGCCTCTCTTAAAAAGATAAAATTTGAGTGTTACTAACACTTTTCTCTTGCACCTAGGACCACGAAAGCCAAGGGAGAGGATAGTGTGTGTTAGAAGTAGGACCACTCGACAAACTCTTTTGCACAAGTGTGCCAAACACAAAATACACTTGTTCTTTTTAATTTGTCATTGCAATGATGTTTTATCTATTTGGAGATGTTGCTCCAACAACCATAATGTTCTTTTTAACTTCAAAAACAATGTGTTTGAGTAAACTAGAATTGGAAATCCTGGTCAACTGAAATAAGAGCACATATGCATGAAGTATAACCGTTGTGCAAAATAAGACAAATTGATTGTTCTTTTTAGTTGCCCAAAAATGGAAGTGTGGATTGTGAATTCTTAGTTTGATGCAAGAAATAAATTTTGCTTTGTTGATTTTTAAGCACTAAATGAAATGAGCCTATCTTGCAAGAAATGAAGTTTGTTTTTGTGAATTTTAGAGCACCAAAAAGAAGTGATCCTAACTTGCAAAGAAAGAGAGTTTGTTTTTTTGTGATTTTTAAAGCACCAAAAATAAGTGTTTTTTATTTTTAAGCTAAAAAAAGAAAGTTATTTTAAAACCTGTATATGAACCAAACAGTTAGAAAAAACCGAAAACATGGTGGGCTTCCACAAGCCTAAGAAAATTTATTTCGTCGGTTACATGGCATTTTTTATAACGTTCTGTTACAATAGCGCTAGTCTGTGTGAAAACAGAAGCGCTATTTTAACACAAACATGTTAAACTACTACAAAAGCGCTAAAAGAAAAGATGTCTGGAGTAATTAAAAGCACCAATATAAAACACACACGCTAATTAATGCACAAAAGCGCCAAAAGATATGCAAAAGCACTAATTCTTTGACAATAGCGCTATTCTAAGAACAGAAGCGCTAGAAGACAAAAAAGATAATAGCACTAACACGCGAACAGAAGCGCCAAAGCGCGACCTGTGTGTCAAGCCAAACAGTCAAACAAGTTAGTTTTGTTAAAAAAAATGTTTTTGGGTGTTTGGATTCACGTCGAGTTCACCAAATGATGCTCTGCGAAATGGGGGAAGATTAGACTAAAACCTGTGGTCGTATAACACACAAAAACACAAGAAATCATTAGTGTTAATCCATTCAAAAACTAATCTAAGCAGGCATATCAAAAGAGATACCAAAAACATGAAGAAATATTTAACTAGGAAAGTAAATATAACGAGACATCTCCTAATGCCTCCTAACATGCTCTTAGCTCCTTCTCCTTTGTTCCTCTCCTCTCCAAGTTCCAAACTAGTGTAACTCTCAACAACTTTTTGCACTATGGATGCTTATGGAGGTTCAAGATTTAAATGTTTACTCTAAAATACTATGCAAATGTGAATAAAAGCTAATATTAGATGCTATGATGCTAAAATGATTTATTTTAGGCCAAAATAACAATATATTATTGATTTATGCTAAATGCTCTCTAGAATTCACTATAACTTAGATGCATACAAGTTTCAGGATCTGGATTATGAAGAAATGGGCTCTATTTATAGGAAAAATGGAGCAATGGATGGTTGAGATTGACTAATCTCAACAAGGGTTAGGATTGAATGATATTCAGTCCCTGTGATGGCTTTCAACCCAATCCTAGGATGACGAGTGTCCATATGAGATAGGTTGAGAGGAGAGGGAATAAGCATTAAATGCTTGACATGACCTGAGATTTAACTTGGGAGTTAAGGTCAAGGTTGGGTTGAGTGAGTAAATCCTTTATTCAAAGAATAAAGCTTTTATCCAATGGATAAACTCTTATGCAAAGGTAAAAGGGATAACCATGGTCAAAGAAATAAATGATTGAAGAGACATATGAGTCATATGAGGGTTGAGTTAGGGGTTAACCATAAATGGTCATGTAAGAGCCATTAATGGTTTGGAAGACTTTAGAGGTTAACTTGTTCATCACACCAAGCATTTAATGTTTTTCAAAGACTTTGAAGTCTTTGAGAAGTGACTTCAAGTTGCTTAGGAATGTGACAATAAGTAGGGGATGGATTAGGTTAATTAGGAAGGGGTTAGAAGAATCTAGAAGGGAGTTTAGGAGTGCAAGTGGATTTGGTGGGTGAGTGAAAATAGGATTTTAATTAAAATAAATTTAATTTATTTCAACTTGTGGTTGCAACTTGCATTTGTAGAAAAATGCAAGTGGGGGGGGGAATAGTGATTTAAGTAAATGTTTTATTTAATTTTGTATATGGTGAAAATGGATAACAATAAACAACAATATTGAAAGACTAAAATGGATTCAACCACTAAACCCTAGCCTAACAATGAACAAAGATCCACCATAACATATGAAGATAACCTAAGACAATGCAAATAACTCAAAATAACAAAGATTATACCATCACATGTCCACTAGGGTTTTGATCTCCATTCTTCCTATCTCCATTGATCTTGTTTGATATGCTTGCTCTCAGATTTTTGTATGCACAAGAGCTCAACAAAGAACGGAATGTGGTTGCAAGTAGAATTGTAGTGTAGTCAATTGATCAAGTAGTTAGGGTTAGACAATGAAGAAAGCATCTCCTTAAATAGAAGACACAATAGAAAATGGAGGGTTAAGATTGAGAGGTGTAAAAAAGGAGGTCGGCTAGGATTAGAGGGTAGGTATAAGAAATACCAAAGTAATGAAAGAGGTAGGTAGTGTAGGAATTAAGAGATGAATGACATGTGTCATGTGTAGAAAAGGATAATGAATTAATTAAATAAATAAAGATTTATTTAATTAATAGAAGAAGTAGGACAATTAAATAAATAAAATATTTATTTAATTTAGGAAAGGGATAATTTAAATAAATAAATGTATTTATTTAAATGAGAAATAAGGCTAGAAGAGGATAAATGAATTAATTAAATAAATTTTTATTTATTTAATTAATAGAAGAATTAGGCTTAGATAATTAAATAAATAAAATATTTATTTAATTAGACATGACAAATTTGGGTGTCTACATTTTGCCCTTCTTTGAGACAATGCGGCTTGTCGCGTTGTTTCAAAGAAGATAATATGAACTGATACAGAGTTGCCCCAAGATGGGAATGATATGCCCCCTCGAGAGATTGGATGAAAATGTCTGAAAAAATTGCAGACAATCTCTCGATAAGAAAGACGGAATAGAATGGACTGAGTGGATAATGTGACAAAGTCACAGGATGAAGAATACTGACTCGGGAAATGAAGGCCAGGGCTAGGGTAGGCTATAAGATAGGCCACGGGCAAAAGACATCCTCATTGTCATCCACACCCCGAGAAGATCATAGTGCAGAGCGAGAAAAGAGCAGCAGCAGTCAGCAGCGATGGCATTCATTCATAGATTCGACCGTGTCCGCCGATTCCAGCGACCAGCCGATGCAGGAGAGCCGGTAAGTACCCGAAAACCTCCTCGTACTTTCACGCATTTCGAGTTTTTTCATAAATGCATGTTTAGGAGCAATAAATGCGCTAGGAATAGGATAGTTTAAAAGTGCAAAAACGCGCAACCGCGTCTGTGTCAGCGCCAGGCACGTCTGTGTCCAACAGGCGCGTCTGTGTCGAATCCAGGCGCGTCTGGGCCTGGAACCGCGTTTGTGTTGAATGCGGACGCGTTTGTGAAATGTAGTAGCGTCTGTGCTTTATAGGAGCGTTTATGTCATGTAGGGACGTCTGTGTTCCCTGGTCGCGTTTGTGTCTGGCATAGGCACGTTTGTGTTCATAAAACGCGTCTGTGTCGCAGAAGCGCGTTTGTGCAGTCTATAAGCGCGTTTATGAGTTAAAAGCGCGTGTGTGTTGCAAAAGCGCGTTTGTGTGTTTAAATGCATGGTTTTAGTCTTTTAGGTCAAATCAGCAGTTCTGTGATGAACATACGCTGTCGATTGGATAAGCTGCTGAGAGGATACACTCAAGCAGGTCCTCTAGAAAGATTAGGATAGATCCAGGCACTTTGTGATGAATAGGGAGCACCAAGATAGGCAACACTTTGTGATGAACAGGGAGTGCGAATGTGAGTGACACTTTGTGATGAACAGGGAATGTCACACACGTAGTACTTTGTGATGAACAGTGAGCACTACTAGGATAAATAGCAACACTTTGTGATGAACAGTGAGTGTCACTAGGGTAGATAGCCATATGCATTTAGGTAGCGAGTAGCATTTTGTGATAAACAGTGAATGCCATGATAACTGACATGATTGAGTTGCTTGACTGCAGGAGTATTTGCCGATGTTGGAGTCATGGGAGAGATTCCCATCGACTCAGAGACTGCGACCAGAGTTGTCAATCCAGGACATGATTTCCATTAAGGAGATGGGTCTCACACATATGCTCTATGTGCCCGAGTTTTGGGCAAACATGGGGTTGCTGACTGCGTTGGCCGAGAGATGGCACTCAGAGACATGCATGTTTCACCTGCCGATGGGTGAGATGACAGTGACACTCGAGGATGTCTATAGGATTCTACATGTTCCTATTGATGGAGAGTTGATTCCCTACGACCGTGACGGTGACAGGGAGGCATTGAGACGGGTTTTTCAGGATCCTAAGTTGGAGATACGAGCAGGTCATGTAGCCTGGGACACCATGACTGCCACAGGATTAGCATTGCCGGCAGTTGTTGGGGGAGTCATCAGTGGATATTTGTGTCCAGACAGGGCCACACGAGGATTGGCAGTGGGTTGGGGAGGGGCATTGGAGACGCTGATGGTAGAGCACACTAGGTATGCATGGGGGCCATGTGTCCTAGCACATTTGTATTATGAGCTGCATCAGTTTGTATACCATGGATCAGTGGGTTTGGGCTGCGGTGTGACTCTCTTGCAGGTGTGGGCCTATGAGCACCTTCCCATCACACGGTCGATTCACTTCAGAGGCAGAGGACAGGGACAGAGTTTTGTGCACCTGTATGACATGATCACATCCCAGCCTCGGATTGGGAGATTAGAGCATTGGAGGCGAGTTATTGATGATATTGACATGGTGATCTGGAGGCCGTATCTGGGGTGCGAGGAGTGGGAGGACGATGCCTTGGAGCTACCATATGTGTTGAGGAGCAGGTATCTGATGGGGCGGACGCCCTATATACTAGAGAGACAGCTGGTGGACAGGGTATGCAGGCAGTTTGGGCGGATCCAACGGATGCCACGAGGCTCGGGCATGTATGCCCGTACGGTCAGAGATCAGGTGCAGTTTGGCCCACTGCTATCATATGATCAGGCAGTGATGCAGCTAGCGGAGATGATGCCGATGCCATGGGACATGTGGCCAAAGGTAGATGATGCAGGGATGGACGCAGAGTACTCTGCGTACTGGGCAGAGCATCCATTTCCCAGATTGACAGATCCGGCAGAGCCACTAGATGGAGAGGGTGGAGGAGAGGATGATGATGGAGGAGGGGATGGAGGTAGGGGCCGGCAGAGGTGGAGGGGAGTGGTGGGAGAGAGATGGGTAGCACCTCGGAGGGAGGGAGGACAGGAGAGAGCAGCTCCAGTGGTGAGAGGACGGGGTGGACTGCCCCTACAAGTGCCAGCAGCACAGGGTCCCAGAGAGGGACAGAGATAGGTGCAGCCAGAGGGACAGAGACAGGTACAGCCACAGGTACCTATACAGGCACAGGGACAGGTGCAGGCAGAGGCACAGGGACAGGCACCTGTAGAGGAGGAGCCACAGGCAGAGGCGGAGAGCGAAGACTCTGAGGAGGATGAGGTGGTGAGGCTGCGGGAGATCTGCCAGGGCCAGGCAGATGAGATTGAGGATTTGGTTCGAGAGAGGAACCACCTCAGGATCAGGGTCCGAGACACAGAGCGGGAGAGGGATCAGGCCATCCAGAGATACACAGAGGCCGAGACAGCTCTGAGGGCAGGTAGGCGGGCAGCAGAGGATGTAGGGGCAGGCTACGCATATGTTTTGCGAGCTGGAGAGGAGATCGCCTACTGGAGGGATCTATACTATGCAGCCGTGCTAGCAGATCAGTGGGCTAGGAGCTTCCAGAGATCGTCGCGCACAGCGACGGCTACGGGAGGGAGTCGCAGGAGACAGGCGTCCAGCGGTGGGGTCATGGGGCCTCCACCACCACCAGAGAGACAGGGGGATCCTGGGGCGGGTCCATCTACAGCTCAGACTCCGTCGAGGCAAGGCGGCTCCGAGGGAGGGAGTTCCTCATAGCTATAGTGGGCTCCCATTGTATCAGTATATGTACCATTATTATATTGTAGACACCTGCGGGTGATTCTTTTGTAGCTATATGATTCTTTTGACATCATTGTATTATGACACATTTGATTATATATGAGATGATTCATTTTTGCGGCAGCTATATGCATGTGTACCTTATGTGATGAAATGTTCTTATGTGATACATATTTTATGATATGGATGCTTATATGATGCAATGCAATATATTTTTGTTCTTTTATGTTGTATATGTGATGCATGATACAAATGTGAATGTATGTAATGCAAATGAATATGATACTGCAAATGATTATTTACATAATGAAAATGTGAGATGTGCTAACATGAGTTGTATGCAGGAAGTGATGCAATTGTGATATCTATATGTATGTATGAAATGCTTATATGTGGTGATGCAGGTGCAACTACATGAAATGCAAATGTTTTTGGTGTGTCATTATACTCAGTCATGTGATAGCGGGCTACGCGGACTCGAGAAGGACAATGGAAGTCAATCAAGAAAGGGGGATGGAAGACAGAAGATATGAACGTGAAAGAGCTTCTTGTGCGTTATCATCATTGAGCTTTATTATGGCAAAATAGGTTATGACAATCGAGGCATTTGTTCGGCCCAGAAAGTCATTGTACCTGTTTGCATGGAGATAAGACAGTCACAAACAAGGAATGCCCCAGTTCATACTAGACTCACAGTGTCCTCATATCCTTGGACAAGTCATAGCATTACTAAAAGACAATCCACAGACAGCAAATGCAAATAGGTGACGATACCCCATCCTCGCCTTTCTAGTCAAAGACATCCTGGAGATAGAATCTCTAGTCAAAGACATCCTGGAAAAGCTAAAAGACATGTCACCAAAAAGATAAAATCAAAAGAAAACCAAGACTCGACACCAACATCCACTGTAGTCCTCAATTTTAGTGTCTCTTGTCACTTGTTTAAGTCTTATTCGATTGTGGTCACAATGTTCACTTTCACAAAAAGGATAGATAGCACTGAACCATATGTTGTTTGAGTCTGTTGAAAGATTCGATTTGTTGAAGCCCATTGTTGCTGCTGTGTCTCATCTGAAACTGACTGAATCCATGAAACTGATACTTTATTGCAGAGAATATGGAACTTTATTGCGGATCTGCGATGCAAATGTTGCTTTATTGCGGATTGTGCGCGGATAGACTGAAGAAAGCTGAAAGAAACTGTACTCCTCGAAACATGTGATGTTCTCAGTTCCACACCCATTACTAGACGTAGGAATTGGCCGTAGTCACAGATAGGATCTGATTTATTATGGATGGAAAAGGGAGTGAAAGGGGAGGGTTATGGATGGCTAACCAATCTTAGGTAGATCAATAACAAGCCATGATGGGAATGGGCAAGTTTATTGTGAGCGAATAAGTTGTGAGTGTGTGCAAAGTGAAAGGATGAAAGTGAATCCTGAAGGAGGGAGGAGCAAAGTCCCTACGCATGGCGTTGGGAACCCAGTTTTCACCATGGTACTTGCCCAGGGCGCCACCGAAGTGGTTTTCACCGTTGGACGAAATTATTTCTCTTTACTTTTTTCAATTTTTCAATTTTTTTGCTGTCACAAGGCGCCTGTTTGCCAGGTTTTCACCAAGTAACGATTTTTTTGTATTTTTGATTTTTTTTTTTTTTTTTTGTATTTTTGAATTAGGATGTTCCGAAGAGCTTATGTGTAGAACCTACGAAGGTGCATGCTATTGATAGGATCCTCCAAGGGTTCACCTTCTGTAGTTGAGAGCTGATATGCCCCAGATCCATATACCGCTGTGATGATGTAAGGACCAAGCCAGTTTGGTTCGAACTTGCCCTTCTTATCTCTGTCTTGTTGATTCTTGGGGTTCTCTCTGAGTACTAAGTCACCTACCTCAAATGTGCGAGGCTTGACCTTGTGATTGTAACTGTGACTCATTCGTTGTTGGTAAGCCTTGAGATGATTAAAAGTAGTGTGTCGTCGTTCCTCCAGCAGTTCTAGTTCTTGTAAGCGAGAGACCCTGTAGTCTTCATCGTTGATTATGTTTCTCAAGGAGACCCGTAAAGAAGGTAACTCGACCTCAATAGGCAAGATGGCTTCAGCACCGTAGATAAGTGAGTAGGGTGTAGCTCCTGTAGGTGTGCGGACACTGGTACGATAGGCCCAAAGTGCTGGATTGAGTTGGACATGCCAGTTACGGCCAGCGTCGTCGACTGTCTTTTTAAGGATTTTGAGAATTGTTTTGTTAGACGCCTCAGCTTGGCCATTACCTTGGGGGTAGTATGGTGTGGAGAAACGGTGAGAGATATGGAAGCGCTCACAGAGTTCACGAACATCCTGGTTCTTGAAAGGACGCCCGTTATCGGTGATAAGGGAAGTAGGAATCCCGTATCGGCAAATGATATAGTTCAGGATGAAAGTAGCGATTTGTTTCCCAGTAACTTGTGTGAGAGGCACGACTTCAATCCACTTTGTGAAATACTCTGTGGCTGTGATAATGAATTTATGTCCGTTGGAAGAAGGAGGGTGAATCTTGCCTATGAGATCGAGTCCCCACTGACAAAAGGGCCAAGGAGATGCAAGTGGCTGTAGTTCCTGTGCTGGTGCATGTATAAGGTCTCCATGAATTTGACACTGCTTACACTTCTTGACAAACTGATATGCATCTTTTTCCATAGTAGGCCAGTAGTATCCAGTCCTGATGAGTCTCTTGGCCAAGGTAGGACCACTAGTATGCGGACCACATATCCCTTCGTGTACTTCTCATAACGCAATTTGAGCTTCGTCACTCTCTAAACATCTAAGGAGGGTGCCATCTAGACCTCGTCGGTATAGGATATCAGCTAGGATAACGTATCGGGAGGATTGGCGGATGAAAGTGCGGCGTTGGTTGTTCGATAAATCGGGAGGTAAGATGTTGTCGCGAAGGTATGTGAATATGGAACCATATAACTGGGATTCAGGACCAACAACACATATCATTTCCGTAGGAGTGATCTCATATGACGGAATCAGCAAGTTGTCAACCAGGAACTCATAACGAGTCTCATTTTGCAGTAGATCAATGAGCGAAGCAATTGTAGCCATGGCATCAGCAGCACGATTTTGTTCTCTTGGTATCTGCTCAAACTCTATCTTTGCAAAGTGTTGTTTCAGATCATCTACCAGTTGTTTGTAAGGCATTAGCTTTTCATCTTTTGTTTGATAATCATCAGTTGCTTGACGGATGACAAGTTGAGAATCGCCAAAAACACGAAGTTCCTGGATCTTCCACTGAACTGCAATTCTTAGCCCTGTTGTTAATGCCTCGTATTCCGCTATATTGTTGGTGCATGGAAATGATAAGCGGTATGACTTTGGTATAGAATCACCTTGGGGAGTTATAAAGAGTATACCCACTCCTGCCCCATGCTATGTGTATGAGCCATCAAAGTATAGTTGCCATGGCTTTGCAGGTGATATTGTTAGAATGGACTCATCTGGAAATTCGGACTGTAGAGGAACATCATCTATCATGGGAGCATCTGCCAGTTGATCTGCAATTGCTTGTCCTTTTATGGCTTTTCTGTCCACGTATTCAATGTCGAATTCACTCAAAATCATTACCCACTTGGCTAGTCGCCCAGTAAGTGTAGCTTTGTTGAGAAGATATTTTAGTGGATCAATTCTGGCAATCAACTTGGTCTTGTGAGTAAGCATGTAATGTCGTAATTTTTGTGAAGCGAAGACCACAGCGAGACATGCACGCTCAATTGGTGTATAGTTTATCTCATATCCCACCAATGTGCGACTGATATAGTAGACTGCTTTTTCCTTGCCGTCAGGTATTTGCTGTGCTAGGAGTGCCCCCAGTGCTGTTGGAGTAGCTGATATGTAAAGTAGCAATGGTTGATCTTGAATTGGTGGCATCAAAACTGGCGGGTTCAAAAGATAGTCTTTGAGTGCCTGAAAAGCCTATTGACAGTTCTCATCCCATTTGAATTTGATGTTTTTGTGTAGCAGGTGCTGGAAAGGATTGCACTTATCTGCAAGTTGTGCTATGAATCTTCGTATGGACTGGAGTCTCCCTTGTAAAGACCGAAGTTGACTGATATTCTTGGGTGGCGGCATGTCCAAGATAGCCTTGACTTTTGCTGGATCCGCTTCTATTCCTCTTTTAGACACAATGAATCCTAGGAGCTTCCCGGAGGTTACTCCAAAGACACATTTCTTTGGGTTTAATCTTACCTTGTATTTTTCCAGCCTATCAAAAGTAACTGAAAGTATATCCAAGTGTGTATTTCTGTCTATTGATTTAACCAAAAGGTCATCAACATAATCTTCCACCGTTACATGCATGAGATCATGGAAGATAGTAGTCATGGCTCGTTGATACGTGGCACCTGCATTTTTCAGCCCAAAGGGCATGACATTCCAGCAGAAGGTTCCCCATGGACAAGTGAATGATGTTTTATGTTGATCTTCAGGTGCAATCTTGATCTGATTATATCCAGAAAATCCGTCCATTAAAGATAACATCTCATGGCCTGCTGTGAGATCAACAATTAAATCAATGTTTGGTAATGGGAAATCGTCCTTCGGACAAGCCTTGTTGATATCCCTAAAGTCTGTACATATTCGGATGCTGCGATCTGGTTTGCTGACAGGTACTAAATTGGAAATCCATTCAGGATAATCAATTGGGCGTATGAATCCGACATCCAATAATTTCTCCAGCTCTGCCTTGACTAGCAATGCCACCTGTGGATGCATTTTCCTCAATTTCTGTTTTACTGGTTTTGCCCCTGGTTTGACTGTTAAATGATGCATTACTAAGTCGGGGTCTAGTCCAGGCATATCAGCATAAGACCATGCGAAGTTGACTTGTCGTTCCTTAAAGAAGCTTATGAACCTTGCTTTCTCGGCCTCTGTCAATGATTGAGACAAAAATATGTTGTGTGGAACCTCTGCTGTACCAATGTTTGTCTTTATAGTCTCCTCTACCAACATGGATGATTTTTCCTCGTATGATGCTGGGAGAATGTCGAGCCTTCCATCTTCGGGCGCCTCAGAGAGGTTTTCACCCTCAGATACGTCCTTTCTTTTTACTTTTTTAGAGTCAGATAGCGCCACAGTGTGATTTTCGCCATAAGACCCTTGTTTTGTTTATATTTTCACATTTTTGCGACTAGAAGGCCCGACACCCTCACCAAAGTATGCCATGTTATTAAGCTCTATGGCGTATCCTGCTTTATGGTCTCCAAGAGGAAGATCATCGCGAATGCCAAGATAATCAACAATAGCTTCATCATTTTGAAATGTATCAAACTGTGGTGGTCCATCCTGATCCCAGTCAATGAGTTGGGGGTGAACGAGGGGAAGGTCTTTAGTGTTTTTAGAGTCCGCAAGGCTAATAGTGAAGATGTGGTTATATTCAGGTATGTCAAGGTAGTCATCGAGGTCATCAATGGCACTCTCCTCATCCGTGTCGATCGTGAGTGAGTCCAAATTATCATCACTAGTAGCACCCTCAGGGACAGGTGTCCTCATCCTATGTGATCCTGACCTAGGGCCTTGAAACGAAGCTTGTGCGAGATCCTTATGGGTCGGTTCTTGACCGACTCTGAATTTCTTGTAAAACTCCTCCTCCTCTGTAGGTTCATCTGGCTCTCTAAATGTCTCATTGAGTTCATAGTCGCTGGAGGATTTGTCTGAACCCCATTCCCACTCATTGGAGTCTGTGGAATAATTATCCTCTTGTTGAACTTCAGCCACTTTGACTCGCCATATCTGTTTTGTTCTCTTATTTTGAATCTTGGGATTTAGAAAACCAAGCCCCTTAGAGCGTTCCCTTCTTGTAGTTAGCTCAGGTTGTAGAGGCTCCATGACACCTTCTTTGCGTAGTCCGAGAGGACTCTTTCCATCATACCCAAATCTTTGTAGAATTTTGAAACCTTTGCCATAGTTCTCACAGGGTATTATAATTTGATCACGTGTATCATCTTCAGCGTCCTTATATAGCATTTTATATAAAGTTTCTTCCTCTAGTTCACCCCATTTGAGTAGCATGATGGAGATTTGCTTATTAGGATGTGGCCTCCCATATTCCTTGGGGGAGTTCATGACTTGTCGTAAGAACATTGTTTGATTCAGAGTGTATTCTCCCATGCCTTTGTCTTGAAACTTGGCTCTAAGTTCACCTTGTTTGGATGTCGAGGGCTTTAATGACTCAGGATCAATATATGCTGAAGAAGGAGTAGCCTCACGATTGCTAGGAATGATAGTCTCAGTATGTGATCTCAAGTTATTGCAATATATGAATGGATTTGGATCACCATTGACCGTTACCTCGACTCCATTATGAGGAAACTTTATGCACTGATGGTACGTTGATGGGACTGCCCTCATTTCATGAATCCATGGACATCCTAGCAATATGTTATACGTGAGGTCTAGATCCAGGACTTGACAAACCACGTCCTTCGTGACTGGCCCTATTCTTAGTGGTAAGATGACCGTGCCCTTGGACAAACGCTCTTCATCATCATAAGCCTTAATAGTGATTTGGTTTGTAGAATTTACAGCTTTGTCAGAATATCCCAATTGTCTGATGGTGCTCAATGTACAAATATTAAGACCTGCTCCTCCATCTATCAGGACTCGCTTTATTCGGTGTTTATGTATGAAGGCTTCAATGTGTAGAGGTGCATTATGAGGCTGACTTATGGAGGCGTCATCGGCTTCTGTGAATGCGAGGGAGTGTGGAACGGATAGGTATCCCACCATGGCTTGAAACTGGTCCACGTTTAGATCAGTAGGGACAGCAGTATCTCTCAAGGTTTTGTCAAGGACAGCTTTATGTGCAGGAGATATACGTAAGAGCTCAAGAATAGAAATGAGTGCGGGTGTTTTCCCTAATTGCTCTACAAGATCGTACTCAGGCTTAGTTGACGGAAGATTGGTATTCTTAGTAGAGGTACCTGGCAATGTGATCTTACCTTGACGGGTTGTAACATGACATTCGGAGGTAGATGTGGATGAAGATCCCACACCTTTTAGGACAATTTTAGGTCGCTGAGGAGGATTCTCAGGATTTTTATTTTTGATAGTAATGGTAGAAATATGATTTTCCATTGAGATGTGATTAATAGTGGAATCATAATTGTAAGATGCTCTGGTGTAATTGGCTTGATCATCTGTGACTTTGCCTTTTCCCTTGTCATGTTTTGGGAATGGTTCCTTAAACACCTCATGCTCTTGGTTAGATGAATGTCCCTCAATCTCAATATCTCCTCTGTCAATGAGATCTTGTACAATGTTTTTCAATCGATGGCAATTACTTGTCTTGTGACCCTTGCTCTTATGAAATTCGCAATATTCATCATCATTCCACCAATTCGGTTTTACCTTTGGTTCATATGGAGGAAAATCTGGGACCGTGATCACTTTGTTTGCTACAAGCTTTTTGAATACTGATTCAAGTGGTTCTCCCAATGGAGTGTACTTCCTTCGTGGTTTAGCAGCCGTTTGATTATTCACTTGATTGTTGGTAAAACTTGATCTAGAAAAGACGAACTTTGGTCTCACTGTGTTGGCATCAACAACACCATCATTAACTGTGTTCTTGTTCTTGTTCCAAAATTTTGGTTTGTCCTTTCCCTTAAAGTCCTCTTTGTTTTCTTTGAATAGTTTGATAACTCCTTGTTCAATCAAGACCTTTTCTGTTGCTAGGCCCTTTTCAATGACATCCTTAAATGTAGACAAACAAGCTTTTCTGAGATCATAGCCAATAGCCTTGTTAACATTTTGTGTGAACATCTCCACCATTTGTTTCTGCGGGATTTCACAAGAGCATCTGCTAGCTAAGTTTCTCCATCTTTGTAAAAATGACGCAAAAGATTCTCCTTCTTTTTGTTTCGTATTGCACAAGGTAGTAACTGAGACATCTGTTTCAATGTTGTAAGAAAAATGCTGAATGAATGCTTCTGCTAAGTCGCCCCATGACTTAATACCAAGAGGTAATTGAGAAAACCATTCCATCGCTTGGTCACCTAAGCTCTGTGGGAACAACCTCATCAAGTATGTTTCTTCTGCCGCTACCTCAATGCAAGCTGTGAAGAATTGTCTTATGTGTGCCTTGGGGTCTCCTCTCCCTCTATATTTGTCAAATTTTGGCGTTGCAAAGTGCGGAGGAAACGGAGGCATTGGAATGCTCTTATCGAAGGGATAAGGGCATATATCTCTCATAGTATATGTGGGTTTTGATGTGCCCATGTCTTCCACTTTCTTTTGTAGATCTCTAATTTGTTGCTCCAAATTATTTTTGGGAGGAGATGGATTTCTTGTAGCATGTCCCATGTTTGAAACACCCATTTGAGGGGGAGCTTGTTGCATATATGGATGATACTGATCGTAGACATGTCCATATGGAGGTCTATATTGTTGCGACATATATGGAGCACTTGGCCTAATTTCTTGTTGGGGAACCCCATATCTATTTTGTGTGTATAAACCATATTCAATGGGCCTTTCATTTTCCATTGTGTTGCCCCCAATTTTGACATGAGGTCTCCTTGTGTCAAAATTTTGAGGATGTCCTTGTGTATCCACTTGTCTTAATTGACCCATATCTTGAGCATGTGTTTGAACATAAGGCCTCCATGATGGTCTTTGAGTGTAAGTATCATGCATTTGAGCTTGTGTATGTGGGATTGCTGGTTTCTGAAGCAAAACTGATGGTGACTCCGGCATCATATTATTTAGTCCTCCACTATTAGGTTGAGTTTGTTGTGAAGGTCTACTTTCCATAAGTTGAGATAAGTCAAAATCATGTGGTATTTTAGCTCCACTTTGTGCCATCATGTTTAGGAAATATTGACGATCTCTCCTCATTATCTCTTCAACCAATCTATTGAATTGAGGATCCATTATAGATTCTTGTATGTCTGCTGATAGTATTGAAGAATTGTCAACATTGTCATTGAGTGTAGCATTGTTGTTTATAGCGTTTGCGCTTTCCACATTTGGATTGTGTCTATAAACATTCATGTCTGGTAATGTAGTGTGCTTAGGATTGTAGAAGACATCATTGTCATACTCATAAGAACTCATGTTTACGGACCCTTGAGCTTCTTTAGCTATTTTTGTTTTTTTGAAGACGGGTTTCAACCATGAACTAGGTGTTTAGCAATATGTGAGAGACTAGACGAAAATGACAAGAGTATGTAAGACCAAGAGTTGTATGGAATGTAAATGAATCTGAAGTTTACTTGCAATGTCCAAAGTGTAAGACCAAGTATGTATGTAGTAGAGTAGGTGTGACTTCCAAAGAGAGGATAGTTTCTCTTGATGAGGTAAGCTGACCTTGACTCTAAGTAAGACCAAATGAGACCCAAAGGTAAGAAACCTTGATGAGGGACCACTTAGCAAAGTGTTGTTGTATGTAGTGTGTTGACAAAGTATAGTGAGGACAAGCAAGTGACCTTTTGACTCAAGTTTAGACAAGTATGAATGTAAAATGAGGTATGAAGCAATGATGGACTGTGTAAGACCTTAGAACAGGCTGAATGCTAGATGAAACCTGAAGAGACAACCTAGGAAGCTCAAGTATGCCGAAACTGATTTTCTTTGTTTGCTTGACTGTTAAACTTTTCAAATCCTGACACAGACGCCTCTGTATACTTCACAGACGCGGTTTTAAGACACAGACGCTACTCTGTTTTACGCAGACGTGATTCTAAGATTTTCCTGTTGATGTTTGCTGGGACTGTAACAGTTTTTTGCAATTGTGGACACAGACGCGCCTGTATACTTCACAGACGCGATTTCTAGACACAGACGTGTCTCTGTTCGACACAGACGTTGATAAAAACACAGACGCTATTCTGTACTTCACAGACGCGTTTATCCGACACAGACGCGGTTTTAATAAACACAGACGCGTTTCTGTAACCTTAGTGCGATCTTTCCTATCTGTGAATTTGTTTTGCTGTGACCAAATCTGATTTTTCGACTGTTTTTCGTGACAAGAGGACACAGTGTTGATGACCCAATGTTTGCAGACTATTTAGACTCCAAAAAGTGTGTTGTTTGATGTAAAAAGTTTTTGCATACACTTGAAGACACAAAAGACACAATCTTTTGCTGTTTTGTTTTGAGTGTTTGAATGTTTATCATAAGTCAAGCACAATTCTTATGGCTGGCCAGGACAATAATTGTTGATCCCACATGGGGTTTTACCCCCGAGGCTACGCTATTCAGAGCAGATACTTAGATGCTTGACCTCACTGGCTCCACCCTCGGCACTCACTTCTCGGGTCAGCCAAGCATCAGTCCCCATGAAAACTCCCCATGGCGAACTTTGTATCTCTACTAAGAACCGTATGTGTGTGGGCCGCTACCAGAGGTCCGACCTCCTGCCTCAACAACTAGAAGGATTTGGGTATCTAAAACAATGAGGTGCTAGTAAGGGCATCCGCTCGTGTGGCCATACATGCGGCACTTTCAGCTCTGTAAATACAGAAGGCTCCCAGCCGGTAGGGGTTACGCCCTACAAATGATCAAATAAATTTGATCAAACGGGTTTATGGGGAGACATAGTGTCGGTATGAACTAATCAGCACACGTTATTCATAGTTTTCACCATGAATACATTTGATTATAGTGGCTTGGAAGAAGATGGCTTTTCTTTTGCTACCACTTGGGTCGTTCTCTTCTCACTAGTAGTCCTAATGACCACACGGGAAGACAGGCCCTCTAAAGAATAAACAAAAAGAGCCTATTGCTCAAGACACAAAAGACAATGGTTCAATTTTAGTGCACCAATTGAAGTGTTTGCTAAGCTATGAAAACAAGGCACACAATAAAATTACAAAAAACCCTAGCCAAGGCCCTGCAACAAAATTGTTAGTAGTTTGGGTTGTTTCAAACGATAACCCCTTCCTGCAAGCACACAAGTTAGGTAAATTTTAGAAAACCCAAAAAGACTTTGTGAAAAGGGGCCTTCAAAAAACGTATTTGCCTCCAAAGCAAGCTGCACAAATCAGGTTAACTAGATCTGCAAAGGTTAGCCAAAAATAAACCAGATCTGAAACCCTAAGTACAAAATCCGAAAACCCGAATCAAAAAACTTGAAAAATTTGCAAAACAGAATGCACAGACGTTGTTATACCAGACACAGACGCGTCTGTCCGACACAGACGCGGTTCTGTGATTCGCAGACGCGATCTAAGAACACAGACGCCTCTTTCTTCTACAGACGCGATTCGGAATCACAGACGCGACTTTCGGAAACCTGCAAAAATAGAAAATGACAGAAACACAGATGCGATCCAAGATATCACAGACGCCTCTGAAATACAAAAACGCGATCTGAACACTCGCAGACGCGGAAAAAACCTAAAATGTCGTCGAAATCGTCCGATCTGCAACTTCAAAAATACAAAATCTGCAACAAAAATGTTAAATGCAAAGGGACAAGAGTCCCACCGGGCGTGCCAAAATGTATATGGTGAAAATGGATAACAATAAACAACAATATTGAAAGACTAAAATGGATTCAACCACTAAACCCTAGCCTAACAATGAACAAAGATCCACCATAACATATGAAGATAACCTAAGACAATGCAAATAACTCAAAATAACAAAGATTATACCATCACATGTCCACTAGGGTTTTGATCTCCATTCTTCCTATCTCCATTGATCTTGTTTGATATGCTTGCTCTCAGATTTTTGTATGCACAAGAGCTCAACAAAGAACGGAATGTGGTTGCAAGTAGAATTGTAGTGTAGTCAATTGATCAAGTAGTTAGGGTTAGACAATGAAGAAAGCATCTCCTTAAATAGAAGACACAATAGAAAATGGAGGGTTAAGATTGAGAGGTGTAAAAAAGGAGGTCGGCTAGGATTAGAGGGTAGGTATAAGAAATACCAAAGTAATGAAAGAGGTAGGTAGTGTAGGAATTAAGAGATGAATGACATGTGTCATGTGTAGAAAAGGATAATGAATTAATTAAATAAATAAAGATTTATTTAATTAATAGAAGAATTAGGACAATTAAATAAATAAAATATTTATTTAATTTAGGAAAGGGATAATTTAAATAAATAAATGTATTTATTTAAATGAGAAATAAGGCTAGAAGAGGATAAATGAATTAATTAAATAAATTTTTATTTATTTAATTAATAGAAGAATTAGGCTTAGATAATTAAATAAATAAAATATTTATTTAATTAGACATGACAAATTTGGGTGCCTACAAATTTATTTAAAAGAGGAAAAGGGGATTAAATGAAATAAATATGATTTATTCATTTAATTGATTTGTGAATTTGGTATAGTGAATTAATTAAAATAAATTGAATAATTTATTTAATTAATAGGAGAATGTTTGAAGATGAATTAATTAAATATTAATTTAATTCACTGATGGTTAGTGGGTTTTTAATCAAATAAATAGCAAATATTCATTTAATTAAACTGGACAGATTTACGTGACTACAGATAGTACATGATTGTTGGAGTAAATAATTTATATATTGCCTCACAAGATGAATTGCCTCCTATAGAGGTTAAAATAAAGATGATACCCTTATGATTACTCCTTGCATTTATGAACAAAATATAAGAGGTACTTTAATTCATAATGGGTCAGCTCTTAACATTTGTTGTGTTGACTTATTACATAAGATAAAATGGGATTATTCTTTTATTCAGTCTGATCCTCTTTTTTTTTTTGGCTTTGAAAATGTTCCTAGAGAGTCACTTGGTATAGTCATATTACCTATTAAAGTAGGACCCGTGACTTTACCTACTCCTATTCATGTTATGCCCAATCGTCTTAATTATAGCCTTCTTCTAGGTATATCAAGGATTCATGCTACGAAATCAGTCCCTTCTACCCTTCATCGTACAACCAAATTCATATACAACAATGAACTTCACACAGTAAAGGTTGATCCTAATCCTCTTAATTTCACTCATGATGAAGTGGGATATATTTCCACCTTTAGTACTATGAATCCTTCAACAACACCATCTCCTATCATTGATGCTTAGATCTAGCAAGGAATTGGGGTACAAGATACTTTGCACCCTCCTCCAATGGGTATAAGATCCCTTCATTTAAGAATGAAGCCTTCACGAAGCCTTTTGTGTCTTTTATCCATGCTTATTTTAAACCAATTCCCACCTCTCCTTCCAAGACATGTCTTGATAATGATAGGGGCTCTTTAGATTTTGATACTGAGAATGAACCCTCTCCTCTAGAAATTTCAAAATCTACACATGGATACAATGGAAATGGTTTAGGATGTGTGCAACAAAGTCTTGAAAGTCATGAGAAATTAGACTTTTCTAATAAAAAGTTGGGTTGCCAACCTCTTCCTTTGTCAACATCCCCTCCTCCATTGTCTACTGAATTTACATTTACTCATTCTCATATGGCATTCCAACAATTTAATGTCTTCTCTAATCCTCTTTATGCAAACTTGAACCCTCTTCTCTGCTTTAAATTTCAGCCTAGTACCTAGGGTCTAGGGTGCCTAGCACCCCAATCATAGAACCATGGCGCCTAACGCCCTGGTCCTCCTCAAGGCTATGGTGCCTAGCTCCCTTGTCCTCGGGACTATAGTGCCCAATGCCCTAGTCCTCAAGACTATGGCACCCAACGCTCTAGTCCTCCTCAGGACCATAGTGTCCAACACCTTGGTCCTCCTAGTTCAAGTCCAAAATTTTAGGTTCCCTTCCAAACTGTTTCAAAGTCTGTGTTTCTAGTTTGCATATCTAAAGACCCTAAAAATAACATAAAAGTAGCATATGATGATGAATGACATATTTTTTCATGATCATTTTAAATAACATTCATGTTCCTATTATGTTGCTCCTCACTATGTGACATTGTTAGCTTACCTATTGGGGGCTCATTGTCATTCATGGTGGTACAATTTTGTTCGGTGAAAATTTTGTAAACTTGCAAATGGTTACAAAAAGAGTGTTTCATAATAGAACTCAAGATAATATCTCTTAGAAGGCAAGATACGTTCCCTCCTAATTATAGGGGAAGGCCCCCCCTTTCTACTGCAATTATTCTACTTTCTTCTACCTGCTAACTTTACACTAATCAAAGGTACAACAACAACTTAGTTCTCTTTTTTCATAACCAGTTCCATCTAATTCTCTTATAAGAATAGAATTTACCCTTAATTTAAATAACTTGAAAACTTGCAGTAATACTTAAACTAATTATTTTGGAAAGTAAAGTGTCCATGAAAGAACAAAGTCTCTCGTTACTTTCCTCTTCTAAAAATGACTTAGGGATGGTAACTCACACACCTAAGAACTCAAAGATTCTTTTTATGTATTATAACTCCTATCAACAACTGTAACACAAATATACCATTAGCTCAAAGACTGACACATATATTGAAAGATATTCTACTCTAACTAGATAGTCTACATAGCACAAAGACTTCACTTTCTATCTTTTTAAATTCAACTCGAGGGATGATTTGCAAAAGTACAAAGACTTGAAACAATATTATCTTAACTAGATCCCAATTATTGAATCTTCAAAGTAACTCAAATATTGATTGTAAAAATCCAATGATCTTCAATATCTATCACCATTAACTTTCACCAACTTTAATCAATTGAGAGTAAATGATACTAAATGACATAAGAACATCAATATCACACAAAGATTGAATTCAAAACAAAGTTTGAATGCCAAGCTTCAATTCTTCTTGATTAAATTGTAAATTCACAAAAAGAACACAAAGTCTCAATTTGTTCTTCACTTGGGCAGAGTTTTGTTGCATAAAATAAAGATGGAAAAAATATCCTTATTACAATAATAACCCTCATATATATAGAAGAGGGGTGCAACATGAAAATAAGAAAAAATAAATAAATTATGACTAAGTCAAAGAAGAGTTTGATTTGACTTAGGACTTGTGCACTCAGCAGGTGAACAAGAGCAATTGCAAAAAGACACTTGAAGTGTCACTAGATAAAACAAAAAGCCACTGGAGAATCACAAAAATGACTAAGTGTCACTTTCCTTAGGTAGAATTCTTCTGAAATTCCTCAAACTTTTGGAAAGGATGCTTCATCTGAACTCCATTAGGTCCCTGGGTATTATTAGTGTTGATCTTGACCCTAGTAATGGAATCCTCCAAGTCAGTACAACATTTCTTATGCTTCCTCATAATAGTATCTAGGAAATCTAGGACAAACTGAAGGTAAACCAACTTATCTATCGAAGATAAGGAGAAATCCTCTTTCTCAACTTCAGCAGTTACAAGCAAACTGAATTCTTTAATAACCTCATTTACTATTAGCACTTTCCCATCCCGATCAAGGAACACACATGGAATTTCTGAAACCTATGCAACAATCTCTTCCTTCTTGTCAGTACATTCCTTTAAATCCTTCTTCATATACTTGACTAGACGCTCAAAAATGTTCATTTTGTGTTCTAAGGCTTCTCATTGTTCCACATACATGTGTTGTGAAGGAATAACATTATTCTGTATGAGTTCATCAGGATCAAAATCTTCAAATTTCAGCCAAGCCTCAAAATCTCTTTCTTGCATTTCGAGCTCTTGGGAGAAGACTTCTCTGATACTACCTATCTCTGTCCTGACGGTATCAAGGTTGTTGAAAATGGTACAAGAGGAACCTATGAGTCGTGTGCCTTTACTCAACATATGATCCATCCATTATGTCACAACTCTACTACGAGATGCTACTTGCTCGGCTCTTTTAACAACCTGCTCATCTAAGGATGAAGTTATTGGCTCAACAATCTCAGAAGACTTATTTACCTTGATTAATATTGAAGTGATTTGCTTGATCCTTTCTTTGAGATGATCTTTCTTGACTTTTTCCTCATCATATTTGGCAACAAGAGCTTCCAAAGATGATATTGCGTCACCCAAAGAAGAATCATGAGTCTGTTTTCCCAACTCAACACTTTGTATAGTATAATTTGTATCTTGCACTTGACCAATAATTTCATCTTGGGAAGGAATAGCAACCTCAGCATACTTGTTCTTATTATTATCGACCTTAACTCTTGACAAAGTCTTAGCCTTGTGGTAGTTTTGGGCTTGATAGGGTCAAGTTGACTGAAATCAAAATCTTCAAGGGAAATAGCTTGCTTCTTCCTTTTTGGGGCATTAGAAAACAACCAAGGTGGCAAGGTAGAATCATCTTCCGCACTAACCACCACATCCTAGGAGGGATTGATAGAGTCCTGAATGGTTGTATTCACAAAAGGAGATCCTATGGTGATCACATTGGTGGGATTTTCTAATGAGGATTCATTTGACCTAGGAGTCAGTTCATTGATGAACTTATCAAAATCATCTAACATAGATTTAGACACTCTAGACAACATGGGAAAAGTTGAGAAAACATTCTCAATATTATCACGGGGTGTGTCTAGGGCTAACTCACTAGCACTTATGGAAGATACATGGATAACACTTGATGAAACAACACTTGCAAATACTAGAGGTTCGGGATCAGAAGTAGAGATAGGAACTTGTAAAGTAGATGTAGGAGAAGATACCTGGGGTAGAGGTTCATCTATTTGTGGAAACTCTTCTATATTCAACTCATCTTGTTCATGATCACCCTCTTGTTGATGAACTAACTCTTCATCAGGAATTACACCCTCCTCATGCTCATTTGATACATCCATTCTGATATCTCCTAAACGTTAGAAATTGAAGGCTCTTCCTGATATTTACCTTTCTTGGATCCAACTATAAATTTAAATTTAGGAGATTTCGCTGGAGCCACAACATCCTTCTTGTTCTTGGTTCTAATCTTGGATCTCTTTCCCATTGGGCCAATAGTGTCATCATCAGAACCAGAGGATAAAGGTTTTAAAGGAACACCATGCAAAGACAACCAAATATTAGTATTTGTGAGAATACTTTGAAAATGCGCTATGATGGAAGTGCACTCCTTTTGTGACCACTGAATGAGAGGCAAAGGAGTAGAAGAAATACGGTTCTTCTCATACAAAGGATCCAAGATATCACCATCCTCTTCCAAATCATCAGGAACATCGGCAAGACCAAAGTTCTTAATTTGTTCAACTGTCAAGCAACAATAATCAAGTTTCCTTATATCATGCTCGGATCTACAATCAGCCCAAACATCTTTGATCCAATGAACATGCACATATGCCTTCTTCGGTTTATTTCTCATCTCTCTATAGTCAAAGTCCTTCTTGGCTTTGAAGAATCTCATAGTGACTCTTCTCATCTCATTCTCCATGGCTCTGGCCTTAAAAATAGAATTAATAGAATATCTTCCAATGGAGATAGAGAATTTCAAATTTGTCTTATGAGAACCAGATTGAGACTCGTGTACTGCATTCATCTGACAAACAAGCTCCATTAGCACAATCTTGTCAGAAGGATATCTAGGGAGCATGAAGGGCTCGTTGTTGAAACATCCAACCCTGATATAGGTGAAGGTTGGAAATTGAAGAAACATGCATCCATATTGATTGACAACTTCCCATGCATGATCAAATACCCTCTTATTATATAGGTTTTTATCCATCATAACCATATAATAACAAAAGAAAGCATCATTGACTCTTCAGAAATGACTATGACTTTCTTTCAAGACCAACTGGGTATAGTATTCATGTACCTCAACTTGCCTTTTGTCACCAGTAGTAGTCAAGCCAGCAAAGTGTCTCATTGAAGCCACAACATACACCAAGTAAGAAGTCATATAGAACTTAAGAGTAGTAGGAACCTTGGCGCATTGCTCACAGATGGCATCACTGATTTTCTTTCCCCAAAATATCTTCTCCTTGTTCTGTCTGATCATGTGGATATATTGATACATCCACTTATGGAAAGTATTAGAAGTGGGGAGTCCTTTAACTCTACTTAAAAGAGTTATCAATTCATTGACTTCTTCAATGAAGTCACATCTAGGAAGAGTCTCCGACCATCTTGTAATAGTTGGCCTTGAATTTTTAAGCCAATTATCATTTATATTACACCTACACTTGTCATAATTCATGTTAAAGTAGGCTACAACTGACTACATAGTTATATTTGAATATCTCTCAATACTTGGACATTTGAACACTAAATCAAAGAACTCCTCATCAAGCCCAATTAACTTCTTTCTAGATTCATCTTTCATGCTTCTCCTTTCAGGATCAAAATGCTTCACAATTTCCATCACAAATTCGGGATCCTATGTTGACATGGGAAACATTGCAACTAAGTATATACCGCTATTGATAACAACTTCCATATCTTGATATGAAGGTGGTTTCTTGATTCTTTTGAGAAATTCTTCTAGGTTAACATGACCTATCTCTATGTCTCTAATATGATCAATATTAGAAGTAACTGAAGAAGAAGAAAAAAATGGATGTAGGTCTTGCTTCTTGAATTTCATCCCTCTTTTGATGGAGATACATCTGTCATTGATATGATAACAATACTGAGAGAGAGAAATTCACTAGTATCAATCATGATACACTTGATCAATCCATTTTTGTTCATATGATTTGAACAACTTTTGATAATAGTTCTTTTGAAAAAAATAGGTTTTCCAAAAAACGTATTTTTAAATAACTTAATATTTCCAAAGTAAATGGAATGTAAAACACCATTTACGTGTGTGCAAGTAAACGAATTTCAAATAAAAACATTTGAAAAAATCCATTTATAAAGTGTAGAATGAAAATCGTAATTAGAATTCATTTTAAAATGATCTAATTACACTTGGAGAAATCCTCCAAAAAGAGTGTAATTCAGACCCATAAACCCAAAATACACTTATTAAAAAAAGGATCAAAGTGTCAGTCGGGTTTATAGACCCATTGAACACATCAAACATGGCATGAAAACAATGTAATGCAGGGCAAGTTCATAGGCCTGCACTACATTCAAAGCATTTTGAAATGGTGTCAGGTGGGGTCGTAGGCCTGCCATACACTATTTCATGGTGTATGGCATGCCTACGACCCCACCAAACACCATGAGAGTTGCAAAGAGAATAGGGAACAACACAATGTTGGTCGGGGTCTTTGACCCACCATACACCATGCCATGGTGTATGGTAGGTCGAAGGCCCTGCCAACAACACTATGAAAACAATGAGGTAAATATGATGTGGTGGGTCGATGACCCGCCACAAACTACACTGTGGTGTGTGACGGGCCGATGGTCCCCCACAACATCACAACATATGAACACGACAAAGGGGGAAAAAAATGGTGTCGTGGCAAGGTCGCAGACCCACCACATACCATTAAATAGTGTGTGGCGGGCCTACGGCCCCATCACAACACCTCAACATATGGTAAATCAATCGAACAATCTAAAAACCAATTCAGATCAAGAGATCTGATCAACTAAAAGAAACTTGAAAATCAATCATATGATTTTATTAAAAAGGAAGAATCGAAAGGGTTTTGAAAACCCTAAATAAAAGGGAAGAAAATCAAATACCCAAAAATGGAAGTTGAGAATCCTTCTCCTTCCAGCCACAAAATCGATCTTTGAGAGATTAAAGTGAAAATTAAGGAGATAAATAAGTCTCCAAAAGAAGAAAATAGACTCCTAATCCAACACTTAAAAAATCCCATAAAAGACTGAAAGTGCATTAAATAAGTGCAATTTGGGTTTATAAACTTGATTTGCACCTATGAAGTGTAATTCGGGTCTATAGACCCGAATTGCACCTAAAAGGGGAACTTAGGCAAAAAAAGGTGTAAATCGAGTTTATAAACCCAAATTGCACCTAAACTGTAAAACTTGGTGTAAATCGGGTCTACGGACCCGAATTGCACCTAAACTTTATAGAAAATGTGAAAAGGGGGTAAAACAAGGAAAAACACGCTTTCAAAGACAAAAATGTCTCAAAAAGAGAAACATAGAGCAGGAAAAGCCACAAATGAGCAAAAAATTGTGTGGTACCCTCATTTTTTTCTAACACTAAAAACAAGGATAACAAATTTCAAGTGCAATCATACTTAGTGAGTAACATAGTAGTTTATTTATTCTTGTCTCTATTCTTGGGGGGCAAGAATATTATCCTATCTTATTTCATGGTTTCACTATTTCCTTTAGGGGTTGCAATTTTCATACGTTGATGTCCTTTCTTGCATAAGATTATATATCTCTTCTGATTAATCTCTCCTTAAGGGAGTTTGTGATCCTTCTTCTAATTCTCTCTTTCTCTTTGAATAATACCACTTCTTTAGAGTTGTAATTTACATATATTAATGTCTTTTCTTCCATTGAATGTTCATTCATGTGAGTATATTGTGCATTTGCCTATTTTTAATCTCTCCTTAGAGGTTCTGTCATTCTTTTCACTATCCCCACACTTGGGGGGCAATGATCTCTCTCTTATCTTTTCTAAGGATCCACTTTTCCTTTGTTGAGTGATGTTTGTTTATGATTTTAAGTCATTCCTTGTGTGAAGTTATTGTTTTTCCAAGGACTTTTTCTTATGCAAGAGGTGTGTTTCCTTGACTACAACCTCTTTATCACTTGGCAATGTATATCTATCATAAACTTACCCCTCACATTGGGTTAAAAGTTTGTCATCCTTCATCAAGAATATTTGTCATCTAGCAATAGGGGAAGGTATGCATTCAATTTCTCTTTCCATTCTCTTGGTAGAAGATGTTATTGTTGACGACTGTGTTTGACACACCCGCTAACAGTCAAGTAGCCAATGCGAACACTCACCACCTCTCCTGAAAAGAAATGAGTTTGGGAAAACTCGCTACTCCAAGGTCTCTATAGTCGGGTCATGATAGTGATGGGAATCCCAATGGTTGATGTGGTTGTACCTGTTAAGGGGCTTGCTGGTTGAAACTAAATCTTGCTAATCATGAATGGCTTAACTTCCCTTCTTTTGTATTTTTATGATTTAAGATTCTCTAGAAAATAAACTGCGAAGAGTAAAGGGAACAAGAAAACAACAATGAAACCAATTCAATAACAACTTAACAAACTACTCAGTTAGTTCCTTGCAATCCAAGAAATTATCAAATATTATTCAAATTAGTATTCAACAATGGACCTCCATCCAGTAAACCTGCAAAATCATCAATATCAAAAACTTATGGAAATAAAATCATCATCAATATCACCTACCACAATAATTCTCATATGCCACTCATGTGTGCAATATGATTCATAAAACAATAAATAGAAGATCAAACCACGTTGCTAATTCCAAATATCAAACATTACCAGATTACACAGAACAATTTCGTAGAATATAGACGTAGATCAAGCAATCTACAAGCTGCTTCTTGTATTAATTTCAATGAATGTGTTACAAAAATAACTCAAATTCTTAACAATCTGCAAAGTAATCTAAAAATCTCTAAGTAGGCCACAAATCATCAATTTAGGGACCCTTATAAATGAATCCAAATTCTCAATTTATAGAATTTTTCTGCCCTACTATTTAGGAAATAAAGCTAACCTAAATTAAGAACTCAAAACTAGGAGTCGCAGTTAACTTGCAAGTTTCTATCTTAATAATCTAGTTAACTACTATGAAATGGAGGTTGCATGAGCACTACGAAGACCATGTTGTGTGAGCCAAGCTTTCGTAGTCATGCAGAATTTTGCTCAAAACTAGAACGTGAGTTGGAGCTACAGTTGAAAATACAAAATTGGGAGTCATTTAAAAGGGCTGCTATCTTTAGCAGCTATGTGTTCATCTTTAAGTTTTAATAAAAGATCTGTAATTATTGATAATGCATGCAACAACTTGAATAGGAGGATCAACTACATGTTTAATTCTAAATTTATATTTCTTCAAAACTTCCTCAGTATGCTTCTTTCCTTTCTTTAACTCCCCTATTGTCTCTGCCACCTCTTGACATTGGGTAATCAGGTATGTATATCTGTCCATGAGAGCGACATCAAATTGAGTCAGAGGTCCCAAATATTGGGCCTCATATGCATCCCACTTATTCAAAACTTGGTTTTCCTCCATTATTCTGGTCCTAGTTAATCCTAACCCAAAAGCTCTGAGCATATGCTTTACAAAATTCTCGTATTTTAAAATTTCTCTAAGGAGAGAGACTCGAATCTCTGCCATATCCTATACATACTGTTGAAGAATTTTGATCTTCAGTTTCAAAATGTATGCGTAAGATTGCAGGTTCTTACAACTATCTCCTCCTAAGAGATCCTCCTCCATTATTACCTCTTCTCCTAAATGCAAAACTTTATTCAAAATTTGAAACTGCTTATTAAAAATGCTTAGTTTTCATTCTCATTGTGTAGAACAAGAATCTAATGCTCCGCCTGCCTCTACTACATCTTAGTATATCCCCATGGTATCCCACAAAAATAATATAATTTTCACTGCATCTATTTGGGCCCATGATTTAGCTGGAGCGGCCACCCGTCTCACCTCCACTAATGCCTTCACTTCTCCCTCTGGTAGTGATGAGGTTGATGGTAGGTTGTCTGACCTACAAGAGTCTAGAGGTTTGCTCATTTCTAATAACAACTACTTGTATTGCCCCAGCTGTGCTTTAAGCTCTATTTTGGAGGTATGCTCCTTCTCCACGCGCCCTCTAACAACACTAGTGGCTAGTTCTAGAGTTTCCAACTCTCCCCACTTTATTTGTTTACCCAAATTCTCTTGGGATTATTGATATTTAGGAAAAGCTTGACCTTCATCTTGGAGTGGAACTATGACATTTGCAACTATTTGACCGGAACCTGTTCTTGACAAGTGATGTACAATTTTTGGCTTCTTAACCTTTAGGGGCTCCTCTGTGATTACCTGTTGCAATGTCACCTTAGGGAACTCTTCCTTTCTCTTCTTCTTCTCGAAAGTAAATTCGAGCCACTGTGGTATGTCCTGATCTTTATCAACCTGATGTGACACTATGTCAGCAGTTACAATATGCACCTATGCTTGTTCCTCTGCTTCATCCCTCTTCTCCATTTGTTTGTTCAAGATCATGAGGTGAAGCGACTTGATGGGCCATATTCATTTGGAGAGCAATATTAGTATTCAGTTGATGCTTCTTGTGCAACTCTCCTAGCTTATCGTTGACTGATTCATTGAATGTTATCTCCTCATCTGCTTCTTCCTTTGTTCCACCTTGCTCGGCAGCTATGTCTTTAAAGAGGTATTCTTGGTCTTGAGGAGTTAAGACTAATCTCTTGTTTAGCAGATCTCCTGCTTCATCTTGTTCTTTCTCCTCTCTAAGTGGCCAATGTTGCTCAGGCTGATCCTCTTTCTGATCTGAATCTGATTCTACATTTCTAATAATCACCTCTTCAATGCTGGACTTGAATCCTTGTATCCTTGATTGCCCTATGGTTACATTAATTGATGATGGTACAGGGGTGTTGGTAATTGGAACATCCATCGTAGCTATTGGAGGAGGTTGAGCGGGCACATCTTCATTTATTTCTATTCCTTCCTCTTTCTCATGAGCGCCCTCTCCTACAACCTGCCCTATAGTTATCCTTGGTGGAAGGACTTTGGCCAGTGGTACTGCTCCTAATCCATCTGTCACTCTAAGGTCTATTGCCTTCTTTAACAACTCAGACTCCCTCATCTTCTCATTAAGCTTTCTCATTAGATCCTCATTGCTATCTTGGGGCCCCACTTCTTCATCGGGGTCAGTAGATGTATTCTTTCTTGAGTTTGATCTTGTCTTCTGAGCATACTACCCTGAGGTAGAGTCCTTTTGTTTTCCATTTGAGGCACTCGGCCTGACCCTTTGTTTGGTCCTATTGATGACCACTTGGGAAATCTTTTCTATATTCATGTCCTCATTCGCGGACCACCTTATTGGGGAGAGGGCCTTTTTCTATCAATTTCTAACCCTTTGTAAGCAGCATCAAGTAGGTCTCCATCATCCCTGAGGTCTTTAGGGAGATTGGTTTCAATTTTAAAGTCTCTTATCTGTGATACTAATAACCTGGTATAATTTTTCTCTCTTAATTCAAAATTGTCTTGGAGGTTGGCCCAAAAATCCTCTAGTCTAGGCTTGTACCCCTCATATGCCTTAGGCATAGCTTGCTTGAGCTTTCCGTAGGGATCATAGAATTCCCTAGTATAGTCAAATTCTTTTAGGTTAAAATCTCGAAGCTCTGGCTCTGCTAGCTTAGCCACCTATATCTTAGAGCATGAGAATTATCTAATAGATACTGAAAAATCAATGCATGTTTTGTGCTTAGACGATAGGAGGGATTAGAGGCCTAATAATTACCTGACATATTCTAACAAAATAATTCTGTCATTACAATACCTGGGAAGCAACATTGGGTTCCTTGTGAATCAAATGACCCTGATTTAAGTGGAGCATGGGTTTCAAATAAACCAACACGCCCATTCTCGGATGATAGCCATAGCCTCCAGGCTAATCTGGTATCCTATATCTCTCGTTAGTTTAATTATCACTGGAAAAATGAAGGCATCATTGATTCTTTTGAAATGAGCCTTTGCATTGACTAGGGGGAGTAGGGAATAATATTCCCATACCTTATTTTGTCCTTCTTTATCCCCTAATTGACCCTCCACTTGTAAACCTAGGAATTTGCCAGCTCTCGCGGCCACCTAGATGACATAAGATGTGAAGAATAATTTTTTACTTTGGTGGACCTCCTTCATTTGTTTGCAGATGTTGTCTGAGAGGATCTGAGGCCAATCAAAATATTACTTTCCCACCAAGATAGTAGTCATGAACTGAAACATCCACGGATGAAAGTGTTTACAATCAATATTGCCAAAGGCCCTACTTAGCATGATTATCAGGTCCCTTTGGGGCTCCTTGAAGTTTGCTCTCAGGATCTTTGTTGACTTCAGACCTGTTTTCCTCTCTTCCTCCAACTAGTTCTCATTCATGTGCTTTTTGTTCACTGTAACTTTTTCATTCCATATCTTTAAGGCCTCCTCTTCGGTTGAGAGGAATATCTCATCTCTAGTTGGGATACCAAACATGAATCCCAGCATGTCAGGAGACAAATCTATGACTGTTTTTCCCTGTGCGTCAGTGCACTTTCTACTGTCAGGATCATAAAATTGGGCAATTTTCATTATGAACTCAGGTGCCTACATCGATTGAGGAAAGATGGTTGCCTCTACTAGGCCTAATCTTTTAATTCTCCCATGTGGGGCCTCCAATCTTGGCTTATCCAGGTGGGTTCTAATATCCTTAATTTTGATATGGCCAATTTCAGTGCCAGTGACCCATTTGACTTGATCGTTCAACTCTGAGGCGTAGACCTGTCCTTGATAGTGGTATTTCATGATTGTTGGAAGTCGATCAATATCCTTGCCTCTTTTGCTGGAAGATGAGTCCATCTAACTGCTTGAATCTGCAAGAAGAAAGCAAGTTTCAGTTCCTTATCCAAAATATTAAAAATTCATTCACTTCGGTACTTTGGGTATCTGAAGTCCCGAGGTAGGAAGTTTTCCTTTTAAAAAAGGGTCTGGAACTTCGGAGTTTCGGGGTTTCGGGCTAGGTACACATGGATGAAGTCTAGAACTCCAGGGTTTCAGGGTTCGGGGTAGGGAACCTAGGCTCATCTCGGGACTCCGGGGTCCCAAGCCAAATAAAAGATACTCAATAGGACTTTTAGAAAGAGGACTTATAAAGGTGGACCTTAGAAATCCGGGGTTTCGGGGTTTTGGGCTAAGTGGTAGCACGTCCTCGTAACAAAGGATGATCTAGAACTCCAGGGTTCTGGGCTCATCAAAGGTAGGCTTAACAAAACCCCAAAACTCTGAGGTTCCGGGCTAGGTAAGAGAAATCAACCCGAAACTCCTGGGGTCCAAGGTAGGAACTAAGACATGCAGGGACACGCAAGAAAACAAAAAACAAGAAAACAAGAAAACAAAATAAAACTCGCGACAAAGAGAAAAAGATCTAACCTACAAACGACAAAGAGGGAAAGAAAAATCACCGACCTGGTGAAATGAAATGCCCAAGAACATGAATGAAGCTCAACAGTTTGGAAGCGCACAATTGGGGGCAAGGAAGAAAGATCTCTGAAGGTGGAATGCACAAATGAGCTTCAAAAAGCTCACTATTCATATTTATACCCCCCCAATCTCATTCGTACGAACGCTTTAAACAGGACCTCGGGACTCCGAGGTCGATGACAAAAACACAAAACAAAACACTTCACTTCGTGTCTTTGGGGTTTTGGGGTTCCGGGGTGAAGAAAGGCAAAGCAAGAACACAAGGATCAACCTCGGGATTCTGGGGTTGATCAACAAAAATGAGCACCCGAACACTCAACCTCAAGACTCCGGTGTTCTGGGGTTCCGGGGTTGAGAAAACACAACACACCTCGGGACTCCAGGACTCTAGAGTTCCGAGGTAAAGAACTCAAAAACACAAGACAAAATACAAACCTCGGGACTCCGAAGGTCCGAGGTTTCGAGGTGGACAAAGCAAAGAAACAAAAGGAAGGAGACCTCGGGACTCTGGGACTCTGGGGTACCGAGGTGAAAGAAACAAAAACCAAAAGAACAAACCAACACAAAGCAAAAATAGGGGACCCATATTTCAACACAAGGAAACTAATGGGGGGTAGATATGCAGGGCATAACAAATGGCGACTATCTGGGAAAAATGACTAGACAATTTAGAACTTCAAAATCTCTGGTTAACCCAACGCCTAAGGCTATTATCATTCAAAAGGGTGTATAAGAGAAAAATATGAGTGAACCAATGAACAAACAATCAAGTCTAGAACTGAATGTGATTAACTCTTAAGTGTGTGCATATGATTTATTACTCTATCATTTTCAGTAATGTAGATAATCAGAGAAAACTGGGCTAAAGCTATGTAGGTGAAGCCAACCAATGTGTTTCGTGCAAGTTTATCCTAGGCATAGCTCTGTTGTCAGTCAGGTGTCTATAGCCCCAATAGAGATACCTCCAGTTCCCGTCAAGCAGTGCTCCACTGCCAGCCAAGCGTCCATAGCCCCGGTGGAGGTTACTTGAAACACCCATTTTAGTTGCTTTAAGAGGATCATTTCTTTTCTCTCTCTCTCTCTTTTTGAAAACATTATAGAACATAGAATGAGTTGTTTCCTTAATAACCCTTTAAGCAACTTTTCAAACATTGAAGTCTGATTAATGGGTTGGGAACCACAGTGGATAACGTGAAACATCGTGACTTCAGATTTTTCACTTGAAAACTAGTTTATCTAATATCTTACAAAAAAATTTGATGTATCTTAATGTGACGGTAGTGCTCAGTTTATCAAGCTAGCCTTTTCCATTTGAAGGTCAAAAACTCAAATCATATTTAAACAATTATATACCACCTTGAACGAGTATAGACAAAGGTTTTAAAATTAACCAAATGACAATGAAGTCGAAAATAGCAAAGAATCAAAGTCTCTCAAAATTTGGCAATATGTTATGCAAAGGACACCTTCCTTTTAGAATATTTGAAAATATATATTTATATCCCGACACAACGAAAAGAAAATGAATGAAATGAAACAAACAAACAAAACAAAAGGGAAACAAGCATGCAGAAAAGCAGAAACACAATAAACATGCAAAAACCCAAACAAGCAATGAAGCAAAAGAAACAAAACAAAAATAACTAATCTACTATATACAATAGGTCAAGCTTCACTAGGGGTTAATCAAAGTAATGTTTGAGGAACTGACCATTGACAAGCAATGGTACAAGTTCTCCAGTCAAAGAGCTTAACCTAAAGGTGTTCTCCCCTAAAATTTTGGCTATTTGGTAACCACAACCTTTCAAACTTGTGGTGATCACCTTTCTTCTCCTTGGCCTTGTCCCATAACAGGACTAGGTCAGAGATCCAAAAAGCTTTCACTTTAGCCCTCTTGTCAAACCATCGCTTAACAACGGCTTGGTGCTTGGCAAAGTGTTGTAGAGTATTAATCCTTTTTTCATCAAGTCTTAATAAATTTAAGAGGCAAACCTCTACCTGATCCTCAATTTTAAGTTCTTTCATTAATTGGAGGATCGATATTTTTAAGTTGATTGGGAAGACAGGGGTTTGCCCATAAACAAGGTAATATGGAGAAGTTCCCAGGGCGGCTTTTATTCTGGTTCGATCAGCCCATAAGGCGTATCTCAACTGATTATGCTAGTCCCTAGGATTTTTCTCAAGTAGCTTTTTAATGACATCTAGGATGTTCTTGTTCGTAGATTCGGCTACTCTGTTACCTTGAGGGTAGTAGTTGGATGAAAATTTTAATATCACTTTATATTCATATGACCATTGCATCAACTATGCATAAAGTAAAGCAGGGCCATTGTCACATACCAGAGTGAACAACATACCAAACCTGGTGACGATGTGCTCTTCAATAAATTTCAAGACTACCTCGGTAGTAGCATTTCAACACGCAATGACTTCCGTCCACCGGGTGCAGTAATCCATCGCAGTAAGAATGAACTTATGTCCTGCAGATGAGTTAGGATTGATGACACCTATGAAATCCAGTGCCCATTGGGTGAAAGGTCTTACCTCAAACACTGGTTGGAGAGGCATGGCGGGATTCCTCTCTCTGGAAGCTGTGGTTTGGCACGTATGACAGTGATGAACATGCTCATGAGTATCCTTAAATATACTAGGCCAGTAATATCCAGCCTTCAAGATTTGATGTGCAGTGGCATCCGCCAACCCATGACTTGTACCATATTTCCCGTGAAATTACTTAATCATGTTACAGTCTTCTCGATGATCAAGACATCAAAGGTAAATGCCTTCATAATTCTTTCTATAAAGTGTCAAATCCTTGATCATATAATTGGCACTTTTGAGCCTTAATGTTCATCTTTGTGTGGTTGTCAACCCCTCAGGACACCTATTATTCAGCAATATAAATACCAAATCTGTGTACCATGGGTCTTGAGTGAATGACTCCAACGTATACTGTTGGCACTGGATTTGAGGGATGTCAGTTGTTATGGCTTGAGACAATCCTTGTTCTCAGACCAAATTCATTAGATGCATCTCTAGATCAAATTCTTGTAATATTGCGATCCATTTCCCTCGACATTCTCCCAGCTCAGACTGTATGAGTAGTGACTTCACCGCTTGATCAAGGACAATCACGTAGATTTTACTCCTCGGGATATAATGCCTGAATTTCTTGACTGCTCTCACCAACGCAAAAGCCTATTTTTCAAGGGCAAAATATCTAACCTCAACACTTTTGAAAGGAGAGCTCATAAATTCAATGGGTTTCTCGTCCTCCACTTGCCTCTGCATCAAAACAGCTACTCCCAAGTATAACGAAGCAAAAGAATATATGTAAAACAACATAGTGTAGTCAGGGCTAGTTAACATGGGAGCTTCGGTGATGGATTTCTTGATCTAGGTGAATGCCTCTTTTGCTTCAGTTGTCCATTCGACCTTAGCATCCTTCTTCATCATTTCATTTAATGGCTTGACTATCTCTACAAACCCAGTGATAAACTTTCTGACAAAATTGATTTTCCCAAAGAAAGATCTCATCTCCTTTTTACTGTCTGGCATTTGTAACTTCAACAAACCCTTCTACCTGATCTGGGTCTATAGATATCCCCCTCTCAGAGATTACGTGGCAGAGTAGCTTTCCTTCAGCCACTCCAAATACACATTTCTTGGGGTTAAGGTAAATCCCATATCTTTGACATCTTTCCAGTACTTTTTGGAGGTGGTCTGGGTGATCTTCTCTAACCTCGGAAAATATAGTCAAGTCGTCCATGTATATAATAATACACTTGCCAATTAGATTTTTGAAGGTCGTATCCATTGCTCTTTGGAAGGTCGCTCTAAAATTGATTAATCCAAATGGCATCCTTTTGTACACATATGTTCCCCACTTTATCGTAAACGTTGTCTTCACACGATCCTCATAGTTCACCAAAAATTGGTTATATCCAAAATAACCATTTAAAAATGACATCATTTGTGAACCATTTACTATTTGTAGTACCTCATCCAAAGAAGGAAGCGGGTAATTATCTTTCTCAGACACTTTGTTGAGATTGTGAAAGTCCACACAAAGTCATATTTCTCCATTCTTTTTCCTTACTGGTACCAAATTGGCGACCCAAGTAGAATGTCATACCGGAAAAATAATCTTGGTAGAGAGCAACTTGTGTACTTCCTTGAAAATCAAGGGTTCTATTAGTGAATAACCGGTCATTGCTTCTGCCTGAATGGCTTTATGTTAGGTTTTAAGGGGATAACATGGGTGTTGATCGATGTATCAAATGTTTTTAAATCTTTGTAGCCCCATGCTATTACATCAATTAACTCTTTCAAGATTTGTAAAAAAATTCTCTTTCATTTTGAGTGCAAATCTTCCCAATATAGACAATCTTCTCTTGGCCTTCTGGACCAATATTATGTGGCCCGTACTTCTTGGCATCTGAATCCATTGTTAATCTCTCTTTTACTCTAGGATCAAAGTCAAAAAGTCTCTCTAAGGTGACCATACCTTTAGGAATAACGTTAGTTGGTAAATCCATAATATCAACATCGTTTCCAACGTCAAGATCATCTGATTTATCTTTCTCATCAATGATTTGTTCTTCACAAGCCCCTGAATTGGCGAGAAAGGCTAGAATGTGGGCATCATCCTGGAAAAATTGAAAGTGTTTGATATTATCAGGCACTGCAGGTGTGGAGATTAATTCTCTAGAAAACTTCTTCAAAGGGGATTGGCTTACTGGTTCTAATGTACTGGTGGCTATGACCAATGCATCTAGTATTCCGTTTACTTTCCTGGGTACTAGCTGAATATCGAAAGCATCAAAATCCTCAATCAAATCCCATACTCTATTCCTATATCTTGCTAACCTTTTATCATGACATGCATATTGGCTTCGCACTTGTTTGACCACCAGCTCAGAATCCCCCTGCACTTTCAAGCATTTAGCTTCCTTCTTATGAGCGAAGAGTAATCCTCTAACTAGGGCCTCATACTTTGTATTATTATTAGTACAAGGGAATTGGAGTTGGTAAGAGGCTAAAAGGGTTTTCCCTTTTGGGTTTGTTAACTCTATGCCTACTCCATTGCCTTGCTTGGATCTTGACCCATCAAACTTTAAAAACCATATTTCATCTTTTGGTCTCTTTACATTTTCACCTTAGGGTCAATGATCAGGTTAGCTTTCGGAGGGGATTGTTGTCTCTTGGGTTCAAGATCTTGCAATACCTAAGTTTGTTCGATTACTGGTTGCAAGAACACTTCAGGGGTGTTAGGAGTGATTTGTTCCACTTGAGGTTACACTTGAGATTGTGTTTCTTCATTCTTATGCTCAGGTGGGACATCCTCCTTCTCTTATTTGACAATATCAACCGCGAAGATCTCCTTGTTGCATTCTCTTGGTTGGGAAGTTTTACTCAAAAGATCCATTATCTGGGGCACTACTCCCTCTCAACTTGGAATTTGAATTTCTTCCATGTTGATGGTATGATCAACATCTTCGCGTGGGATCGGGCTCATCAGCTTTGTAATCTCATTCTGATATGGGATACATGACATCTTTGAGTGCTCCTCATGATGTATCTGATACCATTTCAGAAGCAAGAAATCTTGTATTTTCATAGTATCTCCCAGCAAACACATCCCTTGTTTTATCGTTGTATCAAAACTTTTGACCCACCCTCTATATGCAGTCATGTCCGCTTGAAATAACTAGAGAGGAGTTGGTGCAAAGAAAGTGAGGATTTCATTGACTCTGTAGACTCCTGGACTTACTTCAGCATATGCCACCTCATTGGGAGCGCCATAATCTGTCACTAACTTCTTCAACTTAGGCTCACTACCGATTCGGATCTGGTTGCTCACCCCCTTCCATGGAAGCCATAAGTATGTAAAACAAGTTGAGAAATATCCTCCCAAAGTTTTTGACCAATCCCTACTAAGGAGTATCTCGTATACCTCTAGAATATCCACCACTTGAATGTCGATGTAACAGGATATATGGGGATCAACACACAATTGGATGTATACATCTTTTAATTCTTCAATTACATTAACCTTAGTCTTGTCTAGTTGTACCACCTTACTGTTTTCACATATTGGGCTGAGATCGAGCTTCTGACATATAGAGTAGGGCATTACGTTTCTTGAAGCACCTAAATCTACCAAACAGTTGTGTAGATTCTTTCCACATATCCTCAAACTCAGTAAAAATGGTGGGTTCTCAATTGCATCACTACTAACATTGGTGTTGACTTCATTAAGGTCAACCATCTTAACCTCATTGCTCTGTGACTCTAATAGTTCCAAATTCCTAAGGAGAGCCCTCTTTTGTTCAGGGCAATATCTCAATACTTCCATTAGGGACATAGTGGTGGAAGTCCTCTCCATCTCCTTGGTAACATCAAATGATCCTTTCAGAACATATTCTTTCCCTTGAGCTTGTCTAGGGTGTTCTCCTTGAAAATCCTGAGGAGGGTGAGGATTGCTGCTTGCATTCGCATTGGGAGGTACAAATCCACCCTTCGGGGGAGGTGGCTCTGTTAATGGAGCCTTTCCTTGACTCCTAAGATTATAGTTTTTTTTGGTCCAAAAGGCCTGAGCATCATAGACACATGGTTCACCTTCAGCTTCAGCCCGAAATTCTTTGCACAGGAACGTGTCAACCAACATTGCGGTATTAAATTTATCAGGTTTGTCATTAGAGCAATCTTTTGGTTGAGAATCAGCTTGATCAATCCTTATGATTTTCTCAAACTGGGCACAATGAACCTTAAAATGTGCAGTTGTATTATGCAACCTACACCAATTAGTTAGAAAATTCATATCCACAAGGTTAACACTTTGTGTGTGGTTTGGGTTATCTCGTGCGTTAGGGTGATCATGGTTCACCCCGTCATTGTTTGGACCCATGTTTCACTACCTATTGTAAGGTTTGTTGTTATACCTCTCATTTTGGTTCTGGTTGTTTTAATTTTGCTGATTATTATATGGTTGGGATTGGTTATACCCTCCCAGAGGATTCATCTTTAGCTGGCTCAAGTCTGAAGTAACTTGTGAGATCACTTTCTTTAATGCTTCTACTTCAGTGGATATATGAGATCCTTGATTCTTAGGCATCATAGTTGGAGGTTGGTTTGTTGTGTGAGTATTACCAAACTTTTGATTTCCCCCTTGCACTTGACCAGCATATTGCATTTGAGTGGGGGCGGTATTGGTATTATTCTGCCAAGTCAAAGCTTGGGCAACAAACTGTTGAATCGCCTGAGGTTGGGGTGCATAGATTGGCACCGGGTTCATTGTTGGGGCACCTATAGGTAGAGGCGAGGGTATGCCAGGGAGTTGGTTATAGTTCCCTTGATTCACCCCTATGGGTAAATTATATCCGATACCTTCGGGTGTTTGGTTCAACTCATGGTTCATGCTAATTGGTAACGCAAAGACTTTTGCCAAAATTTCCCTTTGATCTTGGGGAACACTCTTCTTAATAAACATAGTGGTCCAAGGGTCGATAGCTCTTAGATATGAGTCAATTGCTACATTGGGTGCTACCTAGTAAAGAGCTTGTAGCCTCTTGAGTTCCCTTTGGAAGCTAGTATTAAAAGTTGTTAAAGGCTCATTTGGTGACTTCTTAAGAGAAGCGAACTGATGGTATAGTGTTTCGGGATCTACGTACACTTGGAATCGATTGATGAAAGCTTTCTCCAAGACGTCCTAGCCAGTGATAGAATTTGTAGGTAGGGTTAAATACCAATTGTATTAATTCTCCCCAAGTGAATATGGGAAGAATCTACATACTACATCTTGGTGTTCAATATTGTTACGAACGACCACATCTTTGAATGCTTCAATATGCTTGTCAGTCGTCCGTCCCCCCAAATAATAGAATTTATTGCAAAATTTATTCAGGTTTCTGGGTAGGTCATGTATACCCCCTGGTATGGTTCCTAGTTGTGTGTGGTCTTGGTTAAATTAGGCCATTGAAGATGGTGACGGTGGACGTTGAGTCACAAAAGGTGCAACGACAGGCTGAGGACTAGGAATCAGTTGATCTTCTACATTGAGTATGGATGACTGCACTGGTGAGGTTGTTGAGGGTTGTTTCTTAGCTTTGTTCCTCTTTCTCCTAGTGGCAGATCCTAACTCTACTAAGTCAGATGGTGAAGAAATACTCCTAAGAACTCGGTGGAATCTCTCAGGAGAGAAAGATGATATACGATCCACCTTAGTTCCTCAATTCTCTATTTGAGGAGGTGGTTGTGGATTTTCTTGTGGATTCTCCTGAGGATTAAGTTGTCTCTATGCCTCTGCTTCTATACATATAGCCTTTTGTCTTTTGTTGTCCAAGACTTGTCTTGCTTGTAACCAATTGTTATAATCTCTTGTACTATCCCAAGCAAAATCGTATAGTTGGGTAAGAATGTCATCTTGCTCGTAGTTGAGGTTAGGCTGGGTAAAGGGTAGCAATCCATCTCCTGGAAGTACCATTTGTGATTAACCAATGAGGGTACTAGTATCAAGCCCTCCTTCTAGCGCCAGTTTCTATTGACGATTGTTTTTGACACACCCACCAGTAGTCAGGTAGCCAATGTGAACACTCACCACCTCTCCTGAAAAGAAATGAGTTTGGGAAAACTCTCTACTCCAAGGTCTCTATAGTTGGGTCACGACGGTGATGGGAAGCCTAATTGTTGATGTGGTTGTACCTGTTAAGGGGCTTGCTGGTTGAAACTAAATCCCGTTGATTGTGAGTGACTTAACTTCCCTTTTTTGTATTTTTATGATTTAAGATTCTTTGAAAAATAAACTGCGAAGAGTAAAGGGAAAAGAAAACAACAATGAAACCAATTCAATAACAACTTAACAAACTACTCAGTTAGTTCCCTACAATCCAATATATTATCAAATATTATTCAAATTAGCATTCAACAATGGACCTCTAGTAAACCTGCAAAATCATCAATTTCATAGACTTATGAAAATAAAATCATCAACAATATCGCCTACCACAATAATTCTCATACACCACTCATGTGCACAATATTATTCATAAAGAAATAAATAGAAGATCGAACCATGTTGCTAATTCCAAATAACAGGCATTACCAAATTACACAGAACAATTTCGTAGAATATAGACGTAGATCAGATAATCTACAAGCTGCTTCTTGTATTAATTTCAATGAATGTGTAACAAAAATAACTCAAATTCTTAACAATCTGCAAAGTAATCTAAAAATATCTAAGTGGGTCACAAATCATAAATTTGGGGACCCTTACAAATGAATCTAAATTCTCAATTTATAGAAGTTTTCTGCCCTACTATCTAGAAAATAAAGCTAACCTAAATTAAGAACTCAAAACTAGGAGTCACAGTTAACTTGCAAGTTTCTGCCTTAATACTCTAGTTAACTACTACGAAATGGAGGTTGCATAAGCACTATGAAGACCATGTTGTGTGAACCAAGCTTTCGTAGTCATGCAAAATTTTGCTCAAAACTAGAACGTGAGTTGGAGCTGCAACTGGAAATATACAATTGGGAGTCATGCAAAAGGCCTGCTATCTTTAGGAGCTATGTGTTCATCTTTCACTTTTTAATAAAACATCTATAATTATCGATAATGCATGCAACAACTTGAATAGGAGGATCAACTACATGTTTAATTCTAAATTTGTATTTCTTCAAAACTTCCTCTGCATGCTTCTCTCCTTTCTCTAACTGCCCTATTGTCTCTGCCACCTTTTGACATTGGGTAATCAAGTACGTATATCTGTCCATGAGAGCGACATTAAACTAAGCCAGAGGTCCCAAATGTTGGGCCTCGTATGCATCCCACTTATTCAAAACTTGGTCTTCCTGTATTATTTTGGTGTTGGTTAATCCTAACCCAAAAGCTCCGAGCATATTCATTATAAAATTCCCATATTTCAAAATTTCTCTAAGGAGAGGGACTCGGATGTCTGCCATATCCTTCACATACTGCTAAAGCATTTTGATCTTCAGTTCTAAAATGTATGCATAAGATTGCAGGTTCTTACAACTATCTCCTCCCAAGAGATCCTCCTCCATTATTCCCTCTTCTCCTAAATGCAAAACTTTATTCAAAATTTGAAACTGCTTATTAAAAATGCTTAGTTTCCATTCCCATTGTGTAGAACAAGAAGCTAATGCTCCTCCTTCCTGTACTGCCTCTTGGTATATCCCCATGGTATCCTGCAAAAATAATCTAATTTTCATTGCATTTATTTGGGCCCATGATTTAGCTGCAGCGGCCACCCGTCTCACCTCCACTAATGCCTTCACTTCTCTCTCTCGCAGTGATGAGGTTGATGGTAGGTTGTCTGACCTACAAGAGTCTAGAGGTTTTCTCATTTCTAATAACAACTGCTTGTATTTCCCCAACTGTTCTTTAAGCTGTATGTTGGACGTATGCTCCTTCTCCATGTGCCCCCTAACAACACTAGTGGCTAGTTCTAGAGTGTCCAACTCTCCCCACTTTGTTTGTTTACCCAAATTCACTTGGGATACTTGATATTTAGGAGAAGCTTGACCTTTATCCTGGAGTGGAACTGCCACATCTGCAACTATTTCACCAGAACATGTTCTTGACAAGTGATGTACAATTTTTGGCTTCTTAACCTTTGGGGGCTCCTCTGTGATTACCTATTGCAATGTCACCTTAGGGAGCTCTTCCTTTCTCTTCTTCTTCTCGAAAGTAAATTCAAGCCACTGTGGTATGTCCTGATCTTTGTCACCTTGATGTGACACTATGTCAGTAGTTACAATATACACATCTACTTGTTCCTCTGCTTCATCCCTCTCTTATGTATTTGTTTGTACAAGATCATGAGGTGAAATGACTTGACGGACCAGATTCGTTTGGAGAGCAATATTAGTATTCAGTTGTTGTTGCTTGTGCAACTCTCCTAACTTATCGCTGACTGCTTCATTGGATGTTATCTCCTCATCTGCTTCCGCCTCTGTTCCACCTTACTTGACAACCATGTCTTTAAAGAGGTATTCTTGGTCTTGATGAGTTATGACTAATCTCTCATTTAGTAGATCTTCTGCTTCATCTTGTTCTTTCTCCTCTCTAAGTGGTTGATGTTTCTTGGGTTGATCCTCTTCCTGATCTAAATTTGATTCTACATTTCTAATAATCACCTCTTCATTGCTGGACTTGAATCCTTGTATCCCCGACTGCCCTATGGTTACATTAACTGATGGTGGTGTAGGGGTGTTGGTAACTAGAACATCCACCGTAGCTGTTGGAGGAGGTTGAGCAGGCACATCTTCATTTATTTGTATTCCTTCCTCTTTCTCCTAAGTGCCCTCTCCTGCAACGTGTCCTATAGCTTTCCTTGGTGGAAGGACTTTGGCTAGTGGTATTGCTCCTAACCCATCTGTCACTCTGAGGTATGTCGCCTTATTTAACAACTCAGACTCCCTCATCTTCTCATTAAGATTTCTCATTAGATCCTCATTGCTATCTTGGGGCCCCACTTCTTCATCAGAGTCAGTAGATGTATTTTTTCTTGAGTTTGATATTATCTTCCGAGCATACTCCTTATAACCCCTTGACTGAGGTACCCCTGAGGTAGACTCCTTTGTTTTTCCCTTTGAGGCACTCAACCTGACCCTTTGACTTAGCCATTGTTTGGTCCTATTGATGACCACTTGGGAAATCTTTTCTATATTCACGTCCTCATTCATGGACCACCTTATTGGGGAGAGGGCCTTTTATCAATTTCTAACCCTTTGTAAGCAACATCAAGTAGGTCTCCATCGTCCCTGAGGTCTTTATGGAGATTGGTTTCAATTTCAAAGTCTCTTATCTGTGGTACTGATAACCTATTATAATTTTTCTCTCTTACTTCAAAATTGTCTTGGAGATTGGCCTAAAAATCCTCCAGTCTAGGCTTGTGTCCCTCATATGCCTTAGGCACAACCTTCTTGAGCTTCCCGTAGGGATCATAGAATTTGCTAGCGTAGTCAAATTCTTTCAGGTTCAAATCCCGAAGCTCTAACTCTACTAGCTTAGCCACCTATAACTTAGAGCATGAGAAGTATCCAATAGATACTGAAAAATCAATGGCTATTTTGTGCTTAGATGACAGGAGTGATTGGAGGCCTAATAATTGCATGACATAGTCTAACAAAATTATCATGTCATTACAATACATGGGAAGCAGCATTGGGTTCCCCATGAATCTACTGACCCTGATGTAAGTGGAGAGTGGGTTGTGGATAAACTTGATAACTCAATGATGAACCACTAGTACCAAACTGGTACTGAGAGGGGGGGGTGAATCAGTACCAACACAAATACAGTAAAAAACCAGTTTGACAGCAAATACCTCAAATGACTGATAAACAGGGATATCGGTAAAACATAGTGCAACCGATAACATCCAGTATAGCTCAATCAGTCATGAACCGGTCACTCAATAAGATTTTCTCTTAGCTCAATACCACATTATCATTATATTCTCATCCACAAACTAGTAAAGTTAACCATCAGATCTTCACAACAGTAAGTTCAATGTGTTTTACAGACAGGCATAAAACATAGAACCTTCATGTTCTTAACAGATAAAACAAAGCATCACAAGACAAGAGCATTACACATGACACACATATTTTTCACGTGGAAACCCAACTGGGAAAAACCACGGTGGGGATGAATACCCACAAGCTGCTTTTTGAACTCTTTAGAAGTCTGCTTTGTTAGGAGCCTTGTCCGGTTAAGGACATTACAATAGGTTTTGGTAGGAACAGATCCTGTTAAGGATCACCTGGTTAAGGGATACCCGGTTAAGGGTTAAACTCGATAAGGTCACCTTGTTAGAGGATTTTAAGAACTCAATAGCTGAAAGGATCTCCTAAGCTTCTCTAGCTTCTCAGAACTCATTGGCCTTGAGTTACCCAGTTAAGGGATTTGAGACAAGCAGGTTAAGACCACCCAATTTAAGGGATTTTGAATCAAGCCAGTTAAGGCTACCCTGTTAGGGGATTTTACAACTGTTGAAGTGGTTAGAGATCAACAGGTATTACAATGATCTGTTAACAGCACTTAATGCTAATGCAGATTCATTTAGGCTCCTCTTTTCCTTCTACACATTCACTTTGCAGGTATCTCTTCTCTCCTTTGGTCTGGCAAAAATCACGTATCACTTTCCTTGGATACACACTCATAACTTTTGCCAACAACCTCAGACAAAAACCCAACATCGACCTTATAGGAAACATACAGGTCGGTAGCAAAAACCCTAAACCCTAAACCTGTTAGGTTGAGCAATTCAAACGGTTTGATCCTGACCGTTGAATCATACTGCATTAAATGCACCAGTCTTGAATCGATCTTCAAGACATTCTCCATCGTCCATTATCCACTGTTTTCATCACGGCTGATAACCCATCATGCGTTATAACCATTTGATAGACTTCGCACATTCCCGAGGTAGATAGGAATAGTCATCTTCATGCAAGATCCTTCATGCACATAGAGCTTACGTGGCAACATGATCTTTCCTCCATCATACTGCTAACTTATCACACAAGGATCACTGATTGAGTCACATAGACTTGAGGTACTCCAACCGGAAATCCTGAAGTGGAAGTTGCCTACCAACTGGTAGTCATACAGTGCTTCCATGTGTCGGTTCCCATAACTACATGCCGGTTCACCTTGAGCAAATATTCCGCTTCACTTTGGCATATACTGGTTCACACATATGTCGGTTCCTCTTTCTTCACTTATCACATGTGCCGGTTCACACTATGTCCCATATTGACATCAATGACAACATAAAATATCATTATGTCTTTATGTCAGTTCACATAAGGCTCATGTCGGTTCACATAATGCCAACAAAACTAACACGCCCACTCTCTGATGATAGCCATAGCCTCTAGGATAATCTGGTATCTTGTATCTCCTATTAGTTTAATTATCACTGGAAAAATGAAGGCATCATTGATTCTTTTGAAAGGAGCCTTTGCATTGACTAGGGGGGTTGGGAATAATATTCCCATACCTTCTTTATCCGCTAATTGACCCTCCACCTGTAAGCCTGGGAATTTGCCAACTCTCGTGGCCAGCTAGATGATATAAGATGTGAAGAAGAATTTTTTAGTCTGGTGGACCTCCTTCATTTGTTTGCAGATGTTTTCTAAGAGGATATGAGGCCAATCAAAATATTGCTTTCCCACCAAGATAGTAGTCATGAACTGAAACATCCATGGATGAAATTGTTTACAATCGGGCTTGCCAAAGGCCCTACTTAGCATGATGATCAAGTCCCTTTGGGGCTCCTTGAAGTCTTCTCTCGGGATCTTTGTTGCCTTTAGACCTGTGTTCCTCTCTTCCTGCAACTAGTTCTCATTCATGTGTCTTTTGTTCATTGTAACTTTGTCAATCCATAACTTTAAGGCCTCCTCGTTGGTTGGGAGGTGTATGCGGGAAAAGTGGGCTGATAAAACTCAATATGTGAAAATATTTGTTAAAAACTTGTCCACACACACACACAGGACTTCTTGATGCAAGCTATGGAGTAATAACGTATTACTCAGCTTCCCAAGGTGGGTCCCATGGTTCTCTATCTCACAATGTCCCTCAAACCAATGTTTTTGCTCTCAGATCACTGAGCAAAATGGTTTAGGGATGGCAAATGCAAGAACGAGGGATGTTTTGATAGTTTTAGTATGAAAGGCATGCTAAGCTATGTATGATTTTAAAATGCAATAAACTAAATGATAAGATGACAAGATTAGTATGAATACTATCCTAGCATACTATATTTAGTCTATGATTGAGCTAAATGATAAAGAAATTATTCTAAGCATGCATATTTAGACTAATTTCTATTCTAAAGAGAGGCTAAATGATGAGCATATATGAAATGAAAAAGCTTGAATGTATTTGAGCATAAGTGTGATGCTACAAATTTGAAGGATGATTGTTGAAAATGGAGGAATGAGAGCTCTATTTATAGCACAAACAAGGCAATGGATGGTCAAGATTGAAAGGTTTAATCAAGGGTTGAGTTTGAAAGTTGGGGATCCATGTGCACAATTTGCACCAATGAAATGGTGACAAGTGTCAACATAGGGTTGGGTTGAGAAAAGGGGTTGGAGGCATTAAAGGCCTGACAAGACCTCATGGTTATCTAGAGGGTAAGGGTCAAGTCTAAATTAGGATTACCCACTGGATTAAGAGTTAATCCAAGGATAAACCTTTGTGCAAATGATTAAGAGATAATCATGGTCAAAGCATTAAAGGCTTGATGAGACCCTTGGGTTGGATGAAGGTTGAGTCAAAACAAATGTTTTAACCATGTAGGAGGGTTTGAGTTAACCATTAATGGTTATTGGAGACTTTGGGGATTAAGTGGTTAAAGGTTGAAAGCCTTCAATGGTTATCAAAGACTTTGAGCCATTTAGTGGTTGAAGGTTGAAAGCCTTTAATGGTTATCAAAGACTTTGAGGGTTTGAGAAGTGACTTCCCTTTGCTTAGGGATGTGACAAAGTTTAGAGGAGGGGTTAGGTTAATTAGAAGTGATTAGAAGATTCTAGAAGGGATTAGGAAGGGGTTTGGGATTTTGCAAGTGGATGGAGGGATAATAGGATTTAATTGAAATAAAGTAATTTAATTCAATTTGGTTGTAATTTGGAGAAATTAAATAAATTAGATTTATTCAATTTAGGATAACTATTTAATTAAATTTGAATTTAATTAAAAGTGGATAGGGGATTTAATTGAATAAAATGATTTATTCATTAAATGGGTATAGTGAATTTAATTTAAATAAATTGAGTAATTTACTTAATTAAATAGAGGAATGTGGATAATTTAATTAAATTGGATTTAATCAAATAGAGAAATGAACATAAAATATTCATTTAGGAATATGGTCATTTTTATACGTCTACATTTTGCCCCTCTTTGAAGTGACGTGTGTGCACATGTTATTTCAAAGAAAATGATGCTTTATCATGATTTATGATCAAATGCAATTTTTGTGTCGCTCTTTTGATTTGCAAGTTGTGCCCCAGATTCGATATTTGATGGTGATGCCCCCTCGGGAGATGAATCAATTTTTTTGAAAATCGTTTGATTTGATTTGATGATTTGCTTACCTTGTTTCAAGTTCAATGTGTGAAACCTGAGTTGTGTTACAAGCCGATATGGGTTGGAAACTTGAGTTGTGTTACAAGCTGATATGGGTGGGAAACTTGAGTTGTTTTACAAGTTTATGTGATTGTGTAGACTTGAGTTGTGTTACAAGTTTTGATATGGTTTTTGATAACTTGAGTTGTTTTACAAGTTGATATGAAATGATAGGATCTTGAACTTGATGTAGATAAGCAAACTGATATTGGATTTGATGTTGAGATTTGATATGATAATGCCCCCTCGAGAGATCGTTCATGCACACAAAGCATGAATGATCTCTCGAAAGAAGAAGAATGTTGTTGGAAAGATATAAGAGTAGATAGTGATGGCATGCATGGGTTTGATAAGATTGATTAGATTGAGTGGAATGAGAGCAAGTCTGGTTTCATGTATGACACCTCCTGTATAAGACATGGATGATCGAGCATCTGGTTTCAAGAATGATAACGCCTGTATAAGATATGGATGATTGAGCGTCTGGTTTCAGGAATGATACTGCCTGTATAAGACATGGATGATCGAGTGTCTGGTTTCAGGAACGATATATCCTGTATAAGACCGATCAAAACGCCTGGTTTCAGGAACGATATATCCTGTATAAGAGCTGATCAAAACATCTGGTTTCAGGAAAGATACATCCTGTATAAGACATGATAGAAGATAGTTTGGAAGAATGGTGAAGATAGTTTGGAAGAATGATGAAGATAGTTTAGAAGAATGATAGAAGATAGGTTGGAAGAATGATAGAAGATAGATTAGAAGAATGATGAAGATAGTTTAGAAGAATGATAGAAGATAGTTTGGAAGAATGATAGAGATATGAAAGTGAAGAAAGATTCCATGATGATGTGATAGATATGCATGCGAGGGATGCAATGATGAATGATAAATGATATTTTGAAAATGAGATGTATGATATGATATGCAACTAATTGTAAAATGATATGCAACTAATTGTAAAATGATATGCAACTATTTTTTATTTTTTTTGGTAGCATCCTCATTCTGTATTTGCCATCCGATATAGCCATTTGTTTGCTTTCTTTGTAGATATCATCATTGAGCATTGATTTGTTTAGGATATGTTGAAAATTTATACAAGCATAATGGTATAATTGAACCATAATGACCTGAGAAAAATTTACATGATATTTGATTTTGCAAGATAGCACAAGCGTCAAGGTATAATTGAACTAGGACGACCTGAGTGCGTATTGCGTAAACAGACAAGAGTTAACCTTTGTCCCATACAAATCCAAAATGTCCTCAGCGATATGCCACCTGATTGCTTCGTAGGACAAATTTGCATGATAAAAGACTTCACTCACAGATAGAAGACAAATAAAACATCACATTCCTTCCTTGCTTCTCTAGTCATAAGACATCCTTGAGTCACTTAGGAGATATGATAAGCAAAAATTGACAACCATAAGTAAGCATGCATGCTATTTGGAATGTATTCTTGTCAATTAAAACATCTTGCAAATAGATCTTTGTTTAGTTGAAATTAGTTCAAGTCTGTGATGTTTAGCCTTCTCGCATTGTCATTTGGCATTTGTTGGTTGTTTTGATCCTTGTTGTCTTGCTACATTTTTGGTCTGATGTTGAAACCTTGAAGGTGAAATGCCCCTAGCGAGGCCAGGATTTTGCCCCTTGCTGTTGATACTACTTTGATATGGATATGTACACTGATCACCAAGCCATGGTGGGATATGATTTGGATAATGGATTTAGATAAACCAAGGACAATGACTACACTAAGTATGTCCAAGATTGATAAGCATTTGTGAATTTCTAGTGATGCCTCAGATGGGTGGATATGATATGTAAAATATGATTTGTGAAACATGTATTTCCATCAATTGATAAAGACAAGGCTAACTATAATAAAATCCAGCAGTCATACTGATTGATGTCATTGTTATGATTTGGTTGATGATTGATAAGAATGTCTGGTTTCAAAGAGTGAGTACCCCATATAAGACCGATCTGTCTGGTTTCGAGTGTACCTATCCCTGTATAAGACATGTTTGATGTTGATGTTGATTTCGAGTAATGAATTGATTAACAAGACATGTGATAAGTTTGATTGTAGACTTTGAGAGTTTTCCTATTGTTGATCTGATTTGATGGATGGTCCATGTGTTCATGCTTTGATTTTTTTTTATTTTGTTGATTTTTAGTTTTTGGATATTTTGATTTTTTTGATTTTTTGGATATTTTGATTTTTTTGAGTTTTTGGATTAGAAGAAAGATGTATTTGGTTGCCCCAATGTATATCAAGACAAGGAATGGATGAATGGATGACTGAACCATTGAGGTGGAAATAGATTTTTGTCCATAGTTTTGATCAAGATCAAGGATGAAAAAGGGGATATGGATAGAGATAGGATATAGATAGCACTGGATGATGGAAGCAATGAATGGATAGGATAGATAGATATGAATTAGAGTGAAGCAAGATTGTAGAAGAATTGGATGATAGAAGAAATGAATAGATAGGATATGGATGAGGTGAAGCAAGAATAGAGTGGATGATAGAAGATATGAATAGATAGGATAAGGGATATGGATTAGAGGACATGGGAGATATGGTAGGAAGAATAGAGTGGATGAACTTTGCCCCCAAGCATAAAGGTTTCCATTTGCAAAAAGGTGATATGTAAGATTGTCATAGTATTTAGCACCATCTGAATAAGTGTTTCTGAACTTTTCAAAGATAGAGACCCATCCCACACTTAGAACCGTTGGAAATTTCAATTGAACATTTCTAGCAACTAGGAAGCAGACTCAAAAGGGAATAAGAATCCCAAACTGGATCAAGGTACTTAGTCTTTGATTACCCATGTGTGTGCAAGTGGGTTCATTCTGGCTCATATGATCATTGTAATCTTCAGAATCCAACATGGCTAGCTACATGAGTTACCTTGACTTCAAAAGCATCCTGGATAGAGCCTCGCTGTCAGCAAGCGTCCATAGGCCCGACGAGGTTATCGCTGTAATCTCACAAATATTGCTCCATTGCCAGCCAGGCGTCCATAGCCCTGATGGAGTTACTTGCATGTTCCCATAGCCAATCATTTTGATATTGCTTTTCATTGCACTTTTCTTTTCTTGATATTCATTTTCTTGCTCATGCTTTTGATATTTCTTTTTTTTTTCTTTATTTTTCTTGCATTGGCTTGTAAGTGATGAAACTTACATGGGTCTGATAATTACAGTGGCGCTGAAGCAAGATTTTAGATTTTTCACTAGCCATGTCTTCAATTTAAGAGATCACAATGATTTAGAGCAATCAATTAAGTGTATGAGATATAGTAATCAAAAGATGTCGGTACTAAGATATGATAAGTGGTTCTTTTCTGGATAGAGTGTGTATCCCAACCAAAAGAATGTAAAGAGGAACAACCTCAGATTCTAAAGCATTTCATGAATAGATATCTAGGAAAAGGATTGAACAATAGATTCCAGCATGGGCAAGTATGTGACAAAATGACACAAACACCTATCTCACAGATGAAGGATTTATGCAAAGGATTGAATGAAAGGGGTGGAAGGATAGAAAAGAGGTGTTGGATAATAGATAGAATGTTTGAAGATTTGTGCAAGGATAGATAGAAATGTTTTCAGGATGAGTGTTGGTACTTGAGAAGTGATGAAGAGATGGAGGAAAATTGAATTTTGGGATGGAAGGACCCAAAATAGATAGAGAAAATGATAGAAGAATAGTTTTGGAAAGATGTTTAGATAGAGGGTTGAAAGAAGTTCAAAGATGTGTTCTTCATTGATCTTTCTTATGGATCATTTGAGGTGATGGATTGGTGGATGGAGGGAGGTAAGGACCCAAGATGGATGAAAGGGATGGAGAGTTTGATTGTGGAATGAAAGGACCTAAGATAGATTTAGAAGAAGAAGAGTTTGACTTTGGATTGAAAGGACCTAAGATAGATTTGGAGGATGAAGAGATTGACTTTGGAATGAAAGGACCTAAGATAGATTTGGAAGAAGAGATTCCTTGATCTTGATCTTGACTTGGAGTAGGATCATTTGAGTTTGTGCTTTTCTCTTGATTTTGAATTAGAATAGTGAAGGATATGGAAGGAATATCATGATTTGTCTTAAGAGATGGATGTTGAATGGGACTCTGCTCTTGAGATGAAAGAGGGTCATCGTGGATGGAATACCAAAATTTTAAGGGATCATCATAAGATTCTTGATAGGTGGGATCTAGATCAAAAATGGGATCAAATTGGGGAGCCATGATATCTTGATCTTGATTTATGTTAGGACTCATTTCCTTTGACTGAGTTTCCTTTTTCTCAGTTTGATGATGAATGGTCATATGAATGATCAAAGTTGATGTTTTTGATAGGTTGATGTAGAGAAATTTACTCCTTTTGGTAAGGGTCTTAGGACTAGGTTGTCTCTTCTTTAACTTAGTTTTGTGATGAAGACTTGTTTGTCTCAAAATATGAGGAGTGGTCATACACGAATGATCAATGGTTTCCTTCGATGTTTGGATTGAGATACTTCGTTTGGAAACTTAAGTCTACTTTTATCAAATGAAGGTTTAGATGCTCCCTCGCGACAAAGTGTGTCAAATGATATGGATAAAGTCTCCCGATATAGAAACTTGATTTGACAACTTAAGGTTTAAACTTGGTATGTTGTTTGATAGAATCCTTTAGATGATGGACCTTTTGATCAAGGTGATGATAATACCTGATTTTGATAGGGTAAAGTCTTATCTTTAGCTAGTTTTGGATTTGAAAACTTTTGTTCTAAGACTGACTTGTTTGATTTGGAAATGATTTCTCTGGTGTTTTGATTTGATTAAAAGCAGATTTTTGACAGTATGCTCTTATCTTCAAGGGTTCTTTGTCAAATTTGTTGGATTTGTTTTGGATATAACATTTGACGTGATGAAGGAATACCCGATGAGATTTGAATAGTTGACGATTGATGTATAAGAACTTGTTTCTTTTGATGAATTTGGAAAAACTAGGTTGTTGTTTCTTCAACATGATGTTACGATAAAGGTTCTTTCTTCTCAGAATATGAGGATTAGTCATGCATGAGTGATCAATGGTTTCCTTTGATTGGTTTGGATTCAGTTGATTCTTGTTTTGAAAATTTCAAATCTTACTTTATCAGAGTGAAGGTTTAGATGCCCCTTCATGACAAAGTGTGTCAAATGATGTGGATAAAAAGCTTCCCGATCTGGAAACTGGATTTGACAATTTGAGAATTTTAAACAAGTGTTTTGAGATAGAAATCCGTAAGATGGTAAAGGATTCTGTTGATACTGATGATGAAATTTCTGGATTATGATAGGAGAGACGTCCTCTATTATGCGATTCATTTAGGATTCTGACAACCTTTGTTTTGACACAAATTTCGCTTGAGAAATAGTTTTAATGGTTTGTTTGTCACTCTGTTTTGATGAAAGATGATGTTGATGGAAAAGGCCTTTAAAATGTTTTTGAAAATTTCAAAAATTTTCTCGGTTTTGCTCTCTATTTTTCTATTTTGGAGCACGCGCTAGAACAGAGTCTACATGCGCTACTGAAATAACTCTATGCGCTAAAATAATAACCACACGCGCTAGGCTACCACCAGACACGCACTAAAGTTTTTGGATTTTTAAAATTGTTTTTCTGGCTGTTGAAAAAGCTATGCGCTATCCTGGGTCTGTCACGGGCTATCTGTTGGACTTTATGCGCTAATGTTTGGATTCTATGCGCTAAGCTGTTGTTTCCACGCGCTAGACTGCCATGATTTTTTTTCTTTGGTTTGGTTTTTCTGCGATTTTTGAAATTTTTAACACTTGTGATTTTGACGGATGATTTCTTTTTGGATACTCAAGCTTACTAAGTTGAATAGATAAACTCTTGATTACTTGGTTTGGTATTTCCCTAATCTTGTTGGATGAAAGTCTTTCCTAAAGGTAGTTGAAATGTTGATAACCATCTCAAAAGATGTTTTGTTGGATTTGGAAATTTTCTCCACTTTATGATTTTTCCTTGTTTGAACTGACTTTTGAGTTTGATTGTTGGATACTTTGCAAGATATTTTAACATTTGTGACAAGAATACATAGCACACATGAAGACAATGATCATCCTAATGCTAAACATTGAGTGTATGTTCTTTTGAGGATGTGTTCAAATCTTCGATGTTATCACTGGTTTGATTTACAACAAAAGACACATCACATAGACTCTTTATTCAAAGGTCATTGACAATATCATAGCCCACTAGTCTCGATACTCCGTCAGCTCAAACAGCCGTGTCACCCCCTAGAGGGCGCCCATTTTTTTGCCTTTTGCCAGAAATTAACTCAAAGTGAATCGCTTCATAGTTGAGTAGTTATCTTGGGAGATATATGGTGAGTAATCTTGGGGGTGGATTCTTCCCCACCCTTGCACTATGATATTGCCAATGTTTGGCGACTGACTCGGTTCAAAGTTTCTAATGCTAAGGTTCTTAATTAGGCTTCCTGTTCAGCCGTCAGTGATAAACTCCCTCAGGAGGCTTCCCAACCTTTAGAACAAAGGTTTTACGTATCGTAAAGATACTGGGGGAAGGCTAATCGTTGCGCGCAACCGTTGAAAAGGACTTTCATCACTTTCCACTTTTGATTATAGTGGGTTGGAACACTTGGCGTCAAAGTCGTTTCCCACTTAGGTCATTCCCTTCACACCGGCCAAAGAATGGCTTTAAGAGTTTTTCAACCCCTCGGGAAGGTAGGCCTGCTAAAGGATGTAAATGTTTGAAGTACAGAAAGCTTAAGAGTGGTTTGGCTTTTTGGTCACCCAGTTATGGGGAGAGCATATACCTTCCACTTTCGAGACAAGGCAATCAAGTTGTTCTTTTTAGCCTTCAAGACAATGATTTGCTAACTTTTATTTGGAGATGTTGCTCCAACAAGCATGATGTTCTTTTTAACCTTTCATAGCAAAGTGTGTATTTCCAAAAACCTTTGAAAAACAAGCCTGGTCAACAAAGTAAATCATGATGTTTGGTCAACAAAATTAAAGTCGATAGGGGAAAACTTTCCCTCTTTGCCTTGCACAAAATGAAGATGAGGTTCTTTTACTTTGCAAAATGAAGTGAATCCTTTTAAACACCAAAGGATGGTGAGGTTCTTTTTAAAACTTTTGCCAAAGTAAAGATTGTTGGTTCTTTTTACAGCTTCCAAAATGAAGTGTTTTTCCTCTAATCTTGCAAGAAAGCAAATATGAAGTTTGTTGTTCTTTTTACCTTGCAATAAAGGAAAGATGAAGTTTTATTTTAAAACACCAAAAAGGAAGGCATGAAGTTCATTTTATGCATCCAAATGAAATGATGAGGTTTATTTTAACTTTTGCAAAAAGGAGAGTGGGTTTTTTTTAACCAACTTTTGTTGAAAGAAAGTAAAAAAAGAAACTTAAAGCCTCTAAACTAACTCCTTCCCCTGCACAAAAAAAAATATTAGAACCTGCACACAGTCAGTGATCAAATGTTAGTGTGGGCTTATACAAGCCTAAATTCTGATCTTGGTTACAAATTTTACAATCCTAATCCTGAAATGCCCTGAAATTTGTCTAAGTTTGAAATTTGGAAGATCTTCCAAAAACTAGATTTTGCATTATAACTCCTAGAGGTCTGAAACCCCTCTCAAACATCCTGACAATATATATGGAATATAACTTAAAGTATAAGAAACTTATACTTAAATGTTATATTCCATATATATTATGCCTCCCACAAGCCTAATTTTTTGACTCTATCATAAATTTTTGGCTCTGCCAACTCTATGCGCTAAGAAATGATGTCTATGCGCTAAGAAAAAGAACCTACGCGCTATTATGTGCCCCCAATGCGCTAAGTTGTTTTCCCGATGCGCTATTCTGTTTTTCTCTCACATTGATACCTACAGAAAACTGTTAGAAATATGATGCGCTAAGGAAAAGACTTTACGCGCCATAGAATAGACTGCACGCGCTAAACAGTGAGTTGGATGCGCTATCTAACAGACCCGATGCGCTAAACTATTTTTCAAATGCGCTGCTCTATTTTTCTTCCGCGCTGAGACCTACAGAAAATAAATTAGTGGAGGCTATGCACTAAAGAATAGACTTCACGTGCTAAAGTGTGGACTCGACGTGCTAAACAGTAAGCGGGATGCACTAGACTGTTAACCGGATGCGCCAGGGAATGTTTCCCACGCGCTGATTCATGTTTCCTGCGAACCTGCAAAAGTGGTTAAATTCAAAAACCGATTTGATATATGGGGTCGAGCCCCACGGTGGGCGCCAGAAATGTATGCGAGAAAAGTGGGCTGATAAAACTCAATATGTGAAAATATTTGTTAAAAACTTGTCCACACACACACATAGGACTTCTTGATGCAAGCTATGGAGTAATAACGTATTACTCAGCTTCCCAAGGTGGGTCTCATGGTTCTCTATCTCACAAAGTCCCTCAAACCAATGTTTTTGCTCTCAGATCACTGAGCAAAATGGTTTAGGGATGGCAAATGCAAGAATGAGGGATGTTTTGATAGTTTTAGTATGAAAGGCATGCTAAGCTATGTATGATTTTAAAATGCAATAAACTAAATGATAAGATGACAAGATTAGTATGAATACTATCCTAGCATACTATATTTAGTCTATGATTGAGCTAAATGATAAAGAAATTATTCTAAGCATGCATATTTAGACTAATTTCTATTCTAAAGAGAGGCTAAATGATGAGCATATATGAAATGAAAAAGCTTGAATGCATTTGAGCATAAGTGTGATGCTACAAATTTGAAGGATGATTGTTGAAAATGGAGGAATCAGAGCTCTATTTATAGCACAAACAAGGCAATGGATGGTCAAGATTGAAAGGTTTAATCAAGGGTTGAGTTTGAAAGTTGGGGATCCATGTGCACAATTTGCACCAATGAAATGGTGACAAGTGTCAACATAGGGTTGGGTTGAGAAAAGGGGTTGGAGGCATTAAAGGCCTAAGAAGACCTCATGGTTATCTAGAGGGTAAGGGTCAAGTCTAAATTAGGATTACCCACTGGATAAAGAGTTAATCCAAGGATAAACCTTTGTGCAAATGATTAAGAGATAATCATGGTCAAAGCATTAAAGGCTTGATGAGACCCTTGGGTTGGATGAAGGTTGAGTCAAAACAAATGTTTTAACCATGTAGGAGGGTTTGAGTTAACCATTAATGGTTATTGGAGACTTTGGGGATTAAGTGGTTGAAGGTTGAAAGCCTTCAATGGTTATCAAAAACTTTGAGCCATTTAGTGGTTGAAGGTTGAAAGCCTTTAATGGTTATCAAAGACTTTGAGGGTTTGAGAAGTGACTTCCCTTTGCTTAGGGATGTGACAAAGTTTAGAGGAGGGGTTAGGTTAATTAGAAGTGATTAGAAGATTCTAGAAGGGATTAGAAAGGGGTTTGGGATTTTGCAAGTGGATGGAGGGATAATAGGATTTAATTGAAATAAAGTAATTTAATTCAATTTGGTTGTAATTTGGAGAAATTAAATAAATTAGATTTATTCAATTTAGGATAACTATTTAATTAAATTTGAATTTAATTAAAAGTGGATAGGGGATTTAATTGAATAAAATGATTTATTCATTAAATGGGTATAGTGAATTTAATTTAAATAAATTGAGTAATTTACTTAATTAAATAGAGGAATGTGGATAATTTAATTAAATTGGATTTAATCAAATAGAGAAATGAACATAAAATATTCATTTAGGAATATGGTCATTTTTATACGTCTACAGGAGGAATATCTCATCTCTGGTTGGGATACCGAACACGAATCTCAACATGTCAAGGGACAAATCTATGACTGTTTTTCCCTGTGCGTCGGTGCACTTTCTGGTGTCAGGATCGTAAAATTGGGCAATTGTCATTATGAACTCAGGTGCCTACACCGATTGTGGAAATATGGTCACCTCTACTAGGCTTTATCTTTTGATTCTCCTGTGTGGGGCCTCCAATCTTGGCTTATCCAGCTAGGTTGTAATATCCTCAATTTCGATATGGTCAATTTCAGTGTTAGTGACCCATTTGACTTGATCATCCAACTTTGAGGCGTAGACCTATCCTTGATAGTGGTATTTCATGATCGCTGGAAGTTGATCAATAACCTTGCCTCTTTTGCTAGAAGATGAGTCCATCTAACTGTTTGAATCTGCAAGAAGAAAGCAAGTTTTAGTTCCTTATCCAAAATATTAAAAATTCATTCACTTTGGTACTTAGGGGTTCCGAAGTCCCAGGGTAGGAAGTTTTCCTTTTAAAACAAGGTTTGAAACTCTGGGGTTTTGGGCTAGGTACACATGGATGAAGTTCGGAACTCTGGGGTTCTAGGCTGGGTAGATAACAAATGGTTCCGGAACACCGGGGTTCCGGGGTAGGGAACCTAGGCTCATCTTGAGACTCCGGGGTCCCGAGCCAAATAAAAGATACTCAATAGGACTTTTAGAAAGAGGACTTATAAAGGTGGACCTCCGAACTCTGAGGTTTCAGGCTCATCAGAGGTAGGCTCAACCAAACCCCAGAACTCTGGGGTTCTGGGGTAGGTAAGAGAAATCAACCCAGAACTCCGGGGATCCAGTGTAGGAACTAGGGCACGCGGGGACACGCAAGAAAATAAAAAAACTAGAAAAGAAGAAAACAAAATAAAACCCGCAACAAAAATAAAAAAGATCTAACCTACAAATGACAAAGAGGGCAATAAAAATCACCGACTTGGTGAAATAAAACGCCCAAGAACGCAAAGGAAGCTCGGAAGTTCAGAAGCATGCAGTCAGGGGCAAGGAAGTAAGATCTATGAAGGTGGAATGCACAAATGAGCTTCAAAAAGCTCACTATTCATATTTGTAGGATTTTTCCAAGATCAAGGGCACAATGAAAAGCATAAAAAGAGACAATAGAATGACAAGAACAAACTGTATTCTCATCAATATGCAAATGATCAACTGGATTAACCAATACAATGAATATAGGCCTGCTTATATAGGCAAGGCCATATGGATGTATGAGCACACAAATATGACATGTGGTTCAATGAGAAACAAGGGTAGGTAAGAAATACTAAGGGTAGGTAGGAGAAATAATATAATATTCCACAAGAGGTGGATGACCCACTGAATGTGGAGTGTAACAGCAAAATAAGACCACAAAAGGTGGAATTTCTCCTACAAGCTCTATCCCTATGTGCACACTTCCCTAAGTGTCTCAAATCCAAACTACGAAGAGATGCATTATCCTAAGTTAACTTAAGTAAGTGTAATAATAACCAAACCGCTCATGCCATAGCTTACTTTCTGAATTTGAATGAGTAAGCAAGGCCCTAGAAGGTGAACTTGGCACAAAGTGGGAAAATGAATAAAGCCTTGAGTTGTCATTGACTTGTCCCACTGCTACCAAGGCATCATCATCAAGTTCCTTTACCACAACTGAATCTGGTGTAAACTCAACCTTTTTCCCATTCCCATAGTGAGTGATTTGGTAGATGGAGAGAAGGTTGGTAGACAAGTTAGGAACATAGAGAACATTCTCAAATGCTCCATCATCCATGTCAACTGAACCTTTCCCTTCAACCTCTACTTGTGTATCATCATCTATGTAAATGTGAGGTACCTTAGATGGCTCCAATGAAGAAAACTGCTCCTTTGTAGAACCCATGTGATATGGCATCCGAGTCAAGTATCCATTGCTGTGAAGAACCTGTTGTAGCCACAAATGCTTGCCCTTTTCCCTTAGACTTTGAGGAAGAGGAAGGAGATGAATCCTTCTTTGTGTAAGCGAATGGCAAGTTGATGTTGTTTTTCTTGAGAAGATTAGTTAACTCATCAACTTGCTTTGTGTGGCATCGATGCTCATCATGACCATACTTCTTGCAATATGCACAAGTTGGTTTATCCTTCTTAGGTGGTGTCCCCTTCTTGGAAGAGGATGAAAAATTGCCTTGTGATGGAGAGGATGATTGTCCTTTTTCCTGGTGTGGCTTAGACTTAGATTGCTTCTTCTTCTTGTTGGAATCTTTGCCTTGACTTCCTTGATTCCCTTGATTAGCCACCAAAGCCTTGGACTTTGAAGACTTGAGAAACCCCATGTTCAACAACTTAGATTGTTCCAATATTAACATTTCTGTGAAAGCATCAAATGAAGGCATAACATAAGAACTCCCCACTATCAAACGATGAGTTTGGAAGCTAGACACAAATGTTGCATATTCTGGTGCAAGCTTGTCCAACAAGTTGAATATCAACTGAGCATCCTTTTTGTCAATTCCACAATCCTTAAGCTTTGCTCTTAGCTCATTTGCTTTGGTGACATAATCTTGGATTGTATCAAAACTCTTGGGATCCAAGTTGGTGATTTCATTGTCAATCTGATAGCCTCTGATTTCATTAACTTGACCATACAATTTCTGAAACATATCCCAAGCCTCCTTGATTGTTTTACACTTCTCAATGTGAAAAATGAGGTCATCTGATACATACTTGTGCAAGGTTCCAAGAGCCATGCAATTCTTTATGAGCCATTCTAATTGAGCATTTGAATCAGCCTTAGGATCAGGTGGTGCTATTATTGTTCCATCTATGTAATGTGTGAGACCCTTTTCCATTAATTTACTCCATACTTTAATTTTCCATGATGCATAATTATGTGGAGTTAAAGGTGGAAATTTATTAGGACTCATTGCAACAAAAATGGAAAGAGCACAAAGAGAGGCACAATCACACAAGACACCCCCCCAAATTCACTCAATCAAAGAACCCCCCCCCCAAAAGTGATGATTTGGCACTTTATACTTAGTGCGTATACAATGGGCCACTTGCAAAAAATGGCAAAGTGGACTTCTGATTACAATTGTACAACTACCTCAATAAGGCCAAAAGAGTCTCAAACTGATAATGCAAGAGATCTAACTAAGATCCAAGCAATTTACAAGTACCTAATAGGCCAAATAATACCAATATCTGAAAGTACAATTTCCACTCAAAATCTCTGAAATCTTATCATATATTATGAAAGTAGACAAAAAAAAATGCACTTTCAAAAAAAAGGGCACCTGAAAAGGAGGTCGTATGAGCTCAAACGAGGCCTTTGAAGTTGCAGAATTGAGGATTGGACAGGTACAGCTGAGAGAATCCAAAAATTTTGAAAACCTTGTGCACCAAAATTAGAAAATAACCACACCACTGCGAAGATCATGAAATTTTAGCCCATTTCAAAAAAAATTGCACCAAAAAAGGAGCAAAAATGAGCAAGATATGGCCTTTCAAAGTTGGACTGCAAAACTGAAAAGCTCAATGGAGAGGGGTCAAAAAATTTCAAAAAGCTGCTGATGTAGAGCTGACATCAGCAATTTACTATCTTAAATTTGACGTTCGTATGACCGTCACGAAAACTTCGCCTCCCTGCTGACTGGGTGTCCGTACTGTACGGACTGCTGACTGTACGCGGTGACTGTGCATGTGACTATGCTGTCGTACGGATGCTGACGTGGCACTGTGCAAGGTGTACAGTTTTGACCGCCTGCCACATGGCGGGCACGGATTCTGCCTGTTTTAGTGGTCGCCGGAGAGGAGGGAGCGGCCGGAGCCGAGGGGGTCGGCGGCTGGCCGGGAGCCGAGGCGACCGGAGCCAAGGGGGTCGGCAGCTGGCCGGGAGCCGAGGCGGCCGGCGGTTGGCCGGGAGTCGAGGCGGCCGGTGACGGAAGACCTGGGCACCAACGGAGGGAGACCTGGGCAACGGCAGGTACACGGCAGCGACGACGGTGAGGCGCGGTGGAAGCCGGAATCGGTGAGCGGGGCTCGAGGACAAGTACGGGCGGCAGCGGCTCCGACAGCAGGTACGCCTACGACCTGTAGCACACGCAGAGTACGGGGGGGTCTGCGGACCCCCAAAAAAAGCGAAAAAAAATAAATTTTTTTTTTTTTTTTAATCGCTTTTTGATTTTTCGAAAAATAAATTTTTTTAAAAAAATTTTGAAATCCGTACGATAATAGCCACAATGGGAAAAAAAATTTCTCACCAAAATAGGTCGACTTTATAGTCAAAATTAATGGAAACGGCCTCCCAGATTCAACGGTGATGTCCAAATCGTTGTATGACACCCCCAAAAAATGAAGATCCCCAAATCTGAAAATAGAAACCTTCCACGATGTCTCCAAAAACCAATCAATGAAGCCCCAAAAGCTCTGATGCCATGTAGGATTTTGCCAAGATCAAGGGCACAATGAAAAGCATAAAAAGAGACAATAGAATGACAAGAACAAATTGTATTCTCATCAATATGCAAATGATCAACTGGATTAACCAATACAATGAATATAGGCCTGCTTATATAGGCAAGGCCATATGGATGTATGAGCACACAAATATGACATGTGGCTCAATGAGAAACAAGGGTAGGTAAGAAATACTAAGGGTAGGTAGGAGAAATAATATAATATTCCACAAGAGGTGGATGACCCACCGAATGTGGAGTGTAACAGCAAAATAAGACCACAAAAGGTGGAATTTCTCCTACAATCTCTATCCCTATGTGCACACTTCCCTAAGTGTCTCAAATCCAAACTACGAAGAGATGCATTATCCTAAGTTAACTTAAGTAAGTGTAATAATATCCAAAATGAATATTTATTTACACCAACAATATTTATACCCCCTCCCCCCCAAACTCGTCCGTACAAATGCTTTAAACAAGACCTCAGGACTCCGGGGTCCCGAGGTTCTGAGCTCGACGATAAAAACACAAAATAAAACACTTCACCTCGTGACTCCGGGGTTTTGGGGTGAAGAAAGGCAAAGAAAGAACACAAGGATCAACCTCGAGACTCCAAGGTTCTAGGATTCCAGGGTTGATCAACAAAACAAAGCAACCAAATACTCAACCTCGGGACTCCAGCATTCCAGGGTTGAGAAAACACAACACACCTCGGGACTCTGAAGTTCTGAGGTAAAGAACTCAAAAACACAAGAGAAAAGACCAACCTCGGGACTCCGGAGGTTCGGGGTTCCGAGGTGGACAAAGCAAAGAAACAAAAGGAAAGAGACCTCGGGACTCTGGGGTTCCAAGGTGAAAGAAACAAATACCAAAAGAACAAAGCAACACAAAGCAAAAACAATGGACCCATATTTCAACCCAAGGAAACTAATTGGGGATAGATATGCAGGGCATAACAGTTATGTTTGTTCAAGAAATTCCTCTTGGAGGAAACTTTCTTTTGAGAAAAGATCTCTTCTCCTCCAAGGATCCCCTTTACACTTGTTGCATGATATCTCTTTTTCAACTATCTTACCCTTGCTTATAAGATTATTCCCTCTTTAGCTTGGATTTATGAACATTGTTGACTAAATGATATCCCCTTGGTGTTGAAGGTTAGGTATCTTTGTCCCTAAGCTTCTTTAAGACATCAACATAAAGCTATGTTGATATCTTAAGGTGGGGGGGCACCCATATTTCTCCCTTTGTACCATATTGTATCATATTTTTGCATATCACATTTGCATGTCTTAAACAAGGTGTTCATTCTTGAAACCAGAAAAAACAAACTCTTATACGAGATGCTTCATGCTTGAAACTAGACACAACATTGATATATGTCTTACACGAGGGTATACATTCCCGAAACTAGAGAAAACAAACTCTTACACGGGATGTCCTCTAAACCAGGCATGTATTTGTCATTCGCCCTTTGGCATTTACACATTCACCCCTTGGGATTCACACTTACATTACATGTCTTAAACCGGTTGATGCATACTCGAAACCAGAGGAAACAAACTCTTATACGAGGTGCTATATACTTGAAACTAGACATCACTTGCACACACACACGAGGATGATTGGAACTAGCAAAACATGGCTAGATTATTCCTATACTCCTCCCCAACATGGATCGCCTAGAAAAACATATCTAGGGGAAAGTATCCATGTCCTTTCTCATCAATCTTCTCATGGATCACCTAGAAAAACACATCTAGCGTGTATCCATGCTCTCTTTTTCCTTCTTCTTATGAACTTGTAGCTTTTCTATTGATAGTTCATGGATGATACATGCTTTGCTCTTTTATGTGATTGCTTGTGTTCTTGAGATGGCATTTTTCAAGAATGATAATAATGGCTGAGACATTTTTATATCGAGCTCTCTTCGAATAGTTGACTTAAGGACTTGTTTTTAGTACTAACCCCTTGTGTTATGTGTCCTTGCATATGATTATGCGAGTTAAGATCCTAAGATTGGGTGCTTGGTTCCTCAAAATTAGTGAAGTCACATCTCCTTGTGATTGTGCTCCTATTTTCTCCTCTCTGCCATTGCATCTTTCTACTTTATCGAGAGTATGATCGTAAGCTCATACTGATGAAAATATCTTTGATACCAATGGAATAGGGTAGACAACTGAGGAGGGGGGGGGGTGAATCAGTCGTCTCAAAAACTAACACAATTCAAACTTATTCTCAGATCTGATAATTAAGCATGAAAGCATAAATCAACAACACATCATAACCACACATAACACCAAGATTTTTGTATGTGGAAAACCTGGTCAAGGGAAAAACCACAATGGGGATGAACCCACAAAATAGGTATACTCTGTTGGAAGTATTACAATAGGGAATGCACATGCATTCAGGCACACTCCCTAGAGCTCACTCTTCAAAACAAAGAAGGCTCACTGCTCAAAACAAAGAAGGCTCACTGCCTATACAAGCAATCTCAGATTACATTCGAAAATCACGAACTGAGAAATAACATCTCCTTAATGTTTTGGTTCAGTCCCATGAAAGCACAAAATGACTTTCTTCTTCACACTTCTTTTCTACCTCTGACAGATGTATACATTCAACGCACATAAATACTCACTCTCATCCACACCATGCTCAAATACAAAGATATTACAATTATTTATACATGACATCAACCTTGGAGAAATCAATAAGGTCAGCTCAACACTCATCATCTAATTTCAAAAAATACAATTATACTCAATACAATATCATATGCAGACCAAGAAATGTCGGTCAAGACATAGCACAAACCCAAATCTTTCATCTTGAACATGTTACACCTTCAAAAATTATGCCTCAATCATTTGCAACACACTACAAGCATTTGATTGGCCAAGAACATGAAGAACACCAACGTACCAGAGAAAAACATCAATTATGAGCTCAATGATCAATGCGGGCCACCAACACAAAAGGCACATGATCTAGAAACATCCACAAGCATCATGAGTTACCATAGAAACATCCACACAAACACAAATTACTAGAATCACCAGCATCTTCATACTGAACCTTAGGAATACTAATTACAATGATTGTCAACCTTGAAAAATCACTTGCGGACCTCCAAACCAAGAACTACTTGAATTGAGGATACACATCAATGTCCCAAACATACCTCTAAATCCGCAGATCAATATATTACAATACAAAGTAATGCAAATCAAAATATTGATACTCTTTCATCATTGAATAACTGAAAAACCAGCCTCAATACAGATACCCATAAATCAATCAAATCTTCATGCGGTCCTCTGAAACTTGCATTGAATCAACTACAGACTACCCTCTACAAACCCTTTAATCTACAAACTTTGATCTTCATCATACTAGACAAACTAAATCTCTAAACTTCAGTGCATCACTCTCACAGACAAAGAAATATGTTGACATCAATGACAACACATCTCTCAAATATCTCTCAAGCACAAATTTGCAGCATACTTCCAACACATACTCCACTAAAGTGGGGGTTAAATGTAGCATTGTAAATTGTACACCCTTAATTTGGGTGGTACAATTCCACACTTAGGTTAGCACCCACCTTAGTTTGTTACATTTTTCATTTTAAATTCCCTTTAAGAATTTAATTAATTGATTTAATTAAATATGAAGCCCTCTTTTATCACTCCACACATCAGAAAATTGGGCCCTTAACCCTAAGTGTGTCCCATTTTATCCTTTTAATTAATTCATTCATTAAAGCCCTAATTAAGTCCTATTTTGACCTTCATGGCCCAATTTCGCATATCTAAACACCTTGAATTGTCACATCAAGTTGGGGATCACCTTATAATCACGATACCTTACATCCCTAAAAATTTGGAAAAAAGTTGGTCAGACTAATGTGATTCACATCAGTTCCAACTTTTTCTCCCTGAATTTTGGGGTCTTGTTTTGGTGGTATTATAATGTTTAAATCTAGCTTTGTGCAAAATTATATCAATTCTAGGTCATCCTAAAGGTGATTATTATGAAATATCTATATAAGGCATCCTTCTCAACTCATTTTGGATCTAAGACTTTAAGTAATCAAGCATTATTGCATCTGTAAAGTATTATCAAGCATTTCTAGAGATCTTCAAGGTTGCATTCCCTTCATTCAACCATTGTGGAGCAAATTACAACGTTCATATGCAAGCATGTGCGTGTGAACAGAGTTTTATCATGTTCATGCCATTTCATACAACATATGTGATTACATTCAAGAAGAAAAGCATTATTATCAGTCACTGCAGATCTGAGGTATATCCTTCCATAATTTTATTTTAGTATCTGTAATATTTAATTCAAGGTTATTCCAAATCAGGGTTTGACTTAGGAAAACCCCTATTCCCAACCTATTTTTCCCTTTTTTGTGTGTGCAAGAAATAGGTATGGAGCTATAATCTTCAGGATAGGCAGTATTTACAGTGACAAATCAATCCCCCTTCGGTGTGCGAAAAGTCCGAAGGACCATGGCGACGGGCGCCACGGTCCTGACATTTTAGGAGCTTTTTTGGGGAGTAGGTCTGAATCCTCTTACAATTCTTAGATTTAGGTGTGTGGCTCAATCCAATGATTGTAGCTCACTGTTTCCATGTTTTTACCTTCATTTTCAACACTTTACCCTAATTTCAACAATTCAAATCAGAAAGAGAGGGTAAACAAATTCACCCCTTGAATTCAATCAATATTTTTAGTCCTTATCTTTGTTGGTTTGTGACTAATTCTATTGGATCTCACCCCTCTTTTGAATGTAATGATAAATTTATGGTTTTCATACATCTAATGGTGGAAACCCTAATTTTCCAACCATTACAGATGATAATCTAGAACCTAGTGGAGATGGATGTAGAACAAAATCTAGAGACAAAGGTATCTTCTCGAAAGACAAAGGTGTATCCTCCAAATATTTCTTAATAGTGGCCTTAGTCATGTCAAACTGTGAGGAATGATCATGTGGGTAAAGAACAAGAGGGTTACAAGGTTCTCCCTCAACATCTGAAGATGACGAAGTGACTTCATCAAAGAGAAGATGTATATACTCAATATTGTCCTTCGAGTTTGCAAGATAAGACTCACAAAACTAACCTGTAATGTCTATCAAGTAATCGTCCAAAGTAGTAGTGTTTGGAAGGCAATGATTTTCCTATTTCATTAAATCAATAGGATCCATAGATGCAGTAGTACCTATATCATTAGAAACAACAGTCAATGTAGGAAATGAAACACGTCTCTTGAACCTCAATTGAAAGGATACCAAGATTCACTTGATCGTATTGAATCTCCTCAAAAGTGACCACACTAGATGCCTGAGTGTGTACGTCAGCCGAAGGAACAACAAAGGAAAAATGTGAGAAGTTGTATACTTGAGATTGATGATCTACCTCCCCAAATGTAACAATATCTTTTCTATGTGAATCCTAAATAATCATAGAATCTGGAGTGAGCTCAACACTTTTTCCTTCCCCACCATGTGTTATCTGATAGATAGAAAGGATATTTACTGACAATGAAGGCCAACAAAGGACATAATTGAATGATCCTTCGTCTATTTCAATAGACCCTTTTCCACAGACATGCATATATGTGTTGTTAGCCATCAAAATGTTTGGTGACAAACAAGTGTCAAATGAAGAGAACATACTCTGTGATGAAGCCTTATCATGTGAATCTCTAGAATCAAGGATCCATCTCCTTGACTCAGAATCTACAATTGCAACAAGTACTTTCCCCTTTTGTTTCTCTAACTTTGAATTAGATGAAGATGATGAATCCTTTGACATAGTTGATAGTAAATTGATTTTATTCTTTGCTTAAAGATTCTTCAACTCATCAATTTGTTTTAAATAACATTGGTATTCATCATGCCTAGATTTCTTATAATATGCACAAGTGGGATTCTCCTTTTTAGATGATTCCCTTTTTGAGGAAGAGGATTTAGATTCTTTATGTGGCTTGTTCATTTTCTTCTTTTGTTTCTGATTGGGATTTTCTTATTCTTTCTGTACCTTAGGTTCACTAGCAACCAATGCTTGTGATTTGGAAGTCTTGATGATACCCCTTTGAATTAGCTTTGCTTTCTCTTGGATTAGAAGATCAGAAAATGCATCAAAAGTGGGTTGAACATATGCAGTTCCCATAGAAAACCTATTGGTATGAAAGCTAGAAACAAACACATTGAAAATAAATTGTAAATCCTCCTTAGTAATCTTGTAATGCTTTAGTTGTGTTCTTAGTTACTTAATATCAAAGATATAGTCTTGGATGTTGTTGAAATTTTTTGGATCAAGATTCATCAAATCATTATCAATCTAATAACCCCTAATCTTGTTAATTCTACCATACAAATTTTCAAGAGTCTCCCAAGCCTCCTAGGTGTCTTGCATGATTCAAGATGAAATTGTAAATCAAAAGAGACTAGTGAACAAATATAACCAAGAGCTCTCCCATGATTGATCTCCCGTGTTTTAAGAGCATTAGGATCAATAGGTGTAGGAATAGATTCTTTAACATAGCTTGTGCAACCTTTTTCCCTTAAATAATTCCATACTATTTTTTTCCATGATTCATAATTATATAGTGTTAGGAGTTCAATTTGAGTTTTCCCCATCGTATTAACACATAAAACAAGAAATCAAAACACGACAAGATCACCCTCCCAAATTCACTCAATCAATGATCCCCCCAAGAAAAATATGATGGTGGCACTTTATAACTCAATGCGTTTACAATGTTGGAGTTGTTTTCTAGAGTTTTACAATGCCCAAAATTGGACCCAAATATTGAAAGTACAATATAATCTCAATATAAGAACCTCAAACCATAACCAATGTGTAGTGCCAAAAAAAATATCAATTTAAAAAAAAATGACACCTCAATCTAAGGTTGTATGTGCAAGTTACATCCATTTCAAGTTGAAAATATTGGGATTGTCCTTAAGATTTGCTGAAAAAACTTATATTTTGGAAAATTTGGATCACTTGAGAAGAAATTGGTTCCTCCACTGCAAAGCCTATAAAATTTTACACCGAATAAAAAAAAACTCCTCACAAAACAGAGCCCAGATGATTGAGATATTGCCTTTTGAAGTTGAGGTGCAAAATAAAAACCTCCAATGGAGAGGTGTACAAGCTTGCCAAAAAAAAACTTCACCAAATTTATTGAAACCACTGCTGAATTTGGTGAGCCACCAAATTTAGAGAAACCACCAGTCAAGTTTAAAAAAGGCTCCAAAAAATAGCGAAACTCCAGATAAATTTAGGACACTGTCAAAATTTGAAAAGCTACCATTTGGTAAATCGCCAAAATTACTGCCAAAATTGGTTGCATGCTAGTTTGACATAGAGGCTGAGGTGATTATGTTAGTACGGATGGAAGTTGAGGCACTATGAAGTGCCGAGGTACAAAGGCACAGTAGGCGAGGTACTTTTTTATTTGAAAAAAAAAATTAATAATAAAAAAATTATTTTCTAATTTTTTGTGGGGGGCTGTATGCCTCACCCCAACCCCTTACCAAGGGGTGGTGAGGAATTTAAGCCTACGCGGGAGCCAAGGGAGATGTGAGACCCAATGGTGGTACCCACATACCTCCTACAGCTACTGGGGCAAGGGGCCTGACAAGGCTATGTACCTATTGGGTACCTTTTAAAAAATTTAGTATATATATTTTTCTTTTTCTTTTAAAAAAAAATCAATTTTTTTTACAATAATAATATATATTTTTATTCAAAGCAATGAAAAATATATTTTAATAAAAATATGTATCGTACATAGGTGGGGTCATATGGTCTTGCCTATAAAATTTGTTTGCCTCGAATTTGACTTTCAACAAAATATAGAGTATCTTATATCAAAATTCGTCTGTTTAGCCTCCTGGACTCGATGGTGGTGTATTTTTTAGTTGAAAATGCATCCAACAAAGCTCAATGTTGTATTTTCCCAAATTTGAGAATGGGCTTGCAGCTCTGGAAGCTCTAATACAATGTTAGAGTCATTGATGGACTCAATCTCCCAGGATTACATGCAAAACTAAGATCAACCTTCTACATGAGAGCAATAGAGAGGATGAAATGCTAGAATATGGTGCAATAACATAATAATAATATTATCACACTCCAAATGATACAATATGGATCAACACTCCCTTGTAGTAACTAAGTTGATATGTACTCAGGAGAATGTGACCATATGATTCCAAGAGGAGTAATAACTCCCAAATAACCAAATTAAGTGGGAGTTGTACCTACTTGGAAAATGTCAAACATGTGGCATAACCCACTCAGAAGGAGACAACATAGTGGTTACGTGAGGTGGTATAAGAGGCCAAAAGAGGGTGTGAGACTCAACTATCCATGTGTGGGTGAGAGTGACACATGTAATCGATGGATTATGCCATGTGTCCTCACATAAACCATGTCCCTTATTAACCTAAGTATGCTTAATAACATGTAGGAAAAATAAATATTAAAAACCTACACTAACGTACAGAAGGTAGAAGTTGATATAGATATTCAATGTAGTACATAGTAGCAAAGTATATAAGAGTCCATTGGCTAATTAACGACTACATATTATAGATCCTTAATTACATTTTCAATTTCAATTGTCAATCACAAAATATAACTTTTAAATTTTAGTTAATTTAATATATTGCTTGGGTATTAAATTAAATTTTCTAATATTAATAAAATTAATCATAAACTTATGTTTTCATAATTATTATTTTAAAATTCAAGTATTTTAACTATAATTATGTAATATTTAAATACATACTTCTTTAAAAGTTTAAATCTTTTTTTTGATCGGTAATAATAGTATTGTTATTCATATAAAGAAAAAGTATACATATCGTTCTTAAGTTCATTTCATAACCAAACCCTAGTTCACCATATCAACATCATCACTAATTTTGCATAATTACAACCCATATACAAAATTGTAGAGACAACTTGCCTTCCAAACCCTAGTCATTGTTCAAAAATATTCTCTCACCATAATATCCATTAACATTACTTCTTTATTCAAACAACAATATTCAAAACCTAAGAAACTTTCTTAGTATAAACCCCACTCTTTATTTAAGACTAAAAAACAAAACTATGAACATACTTGGTATTTTGAACAAAAGAAAAATAAAAAACCCAACCATCATTCATTTTTCATGGCTTTGAGGGGGTCGTTTACCTAGTATTCACTTGGAACAAACCTTGGCCTCATTTCACTCAATTTCTTTCTCCCACAAGAATCCTTCAAGGCTTCCCAGCCTATCTATGCCTCAACTCGCCACTTATCCTTATCCATGGTAGCACTCCAATGTATAAATGAGCACATAGGTGGTTCAAGCTCCCTAACCTTATCCAATCCCCATCACATGTCAAAAAACCAACTCTAGGTTTTACCTTCGCCATCAGTGATTTCATGTCAAACAATTACTCTTCTTTTACGCAATTTTGTATCACCCACTCTACCTCTTCTTTCTTTCCAAGTTCCAGTCCCCACGTCATTACCATTGAAAAGTCTGATCTCCTGTCCTCCCACCTGCCGGCCCCACTATTCTAAGGCTTGCCGCTTCTTCCACCTCCGCTCCTGCCCCTACTCCCGGTGGTGGTACTTCAACCTCACCGGGCCCTAGTACTGCCCCTGCCTTTCCTACTGCTCGAGAACACCCTGGGATGCTGATATCGATGCTCTGCATTCATACACTCTTCACCGAGTAGGATATCCAAAATTAGCAGAAATATGGGGTCTTCATACTTGAACAAGCTCCACATTCTTTTATCTGTCACCTTCCCAAGAAAGGGTAGTTGTTGTTTGGTGGTAATGATGGTGAAACTTGCCTCCCTACTTCTCAAACCCTTGTCATCCATCCTATCATTTATCGCACCTGTCACCACACCATCACATAATGTGAAGGAATTGCCACCTCCTCGCTTCCTTTATAACTCTACCAGTATATTGCACTAAAAATCCCATTACTTACCATAATGAATATTGTGGATGATAGTGCACGAGCCTACTCACAAATTGAGTTAAGCATTTCAAAAATCCTCCGAGATCTCACTTAACGACTCATCATTTAAAGATATTGCATATTTGGATAAAGTGTCCACTATAGAGTTGCCAACCCTCAAAACATGTGAGATTTTTTCCTTATTAATTTAATATATTTATCAAGTCTTTATGACAATGCCTCAACTTTAATCATTGCACTAATTTAATTATAATCAAGGAGTCCCCTTCCAAGTGCAATCGAGAAATTCCTAATTTTTTAGCCATTCTTACTCCCAAAAAAGCAACTCGTGCCTCCACCTCATTATTCATTCCATTTGGTAGCTTCTTTGCCCCCAAAGCTTGCCACATAGCCAACCCTAGGGTACGCTTTGATGCCTTATCAAAGTTACTTTGATCCATGTATCCCTAGGCTTACTCCATTCTACTTCTGATTTTCCCTCTGAAGTTGGATTAACTCGAGATGACCCATTAACGAGGCTTAAAAGTTTAATTTGAATTTAATTAAAAAATATATAATTATAATTTAATTATAATTATAATCATATTTATGTAATATTAATTATCTAATTAAAAAAAATCTTATTCAAAATTATAATTATAAAGTTTAGTATTATTAATTTTAAGTGGAGGATTCTATTCATATTTTCACATATGTTAAAAAAAATAAAAATCATAGAGTGAAAATTAGAAGCTATAGGGTTGGGGACCTAGCTCGATTGGTGAGAGCTTCCAGTGGTGAAGCACAAGGTCACGAGGTCTAGTCTCCCCCCAGCCCACGTGGTATTGGAGGACGTGTCGCGCCAACGTCACTGATCACGTTAAAAAGTTTACCCAATGCAAAACTTAAAAAATGTACATATAGGTTATAAGAAGATCCAATTTTATAAAAAAATAAACTAATACTAGCTTATAAGTGGTTCAAATAACTTTTTTCAATAACTAATAAAATCTAAAAATACAAATTAATTTCAATAGTACTAATAATAAGTGCTAATAAGAAACAACAACATACAAATTTCACCATTACACGAATATAATTATTTATTTAAATTTTAATATATTTATTATCAAATTATAATTATTTGTTAATAATATATATCTTTTGTTAAATGAAGACCCTAAAAAACCTTTACTATTTAATGTAAACTAGCAATCACACCTTGGTGTGCAATGGGTATGTTGAATAAGTGTGGAAGATCAATTAGTAAAAAAATTGATCTATTGTTTCATACATTTGTGATGTACATGAGATAAATTGGTGTGTGTGTGTGTGTGTGCAAACAGAGAGAGAGAGAGAGAGAGAGAGAGAGAGAGAGAGAGAGAGAGAGAGAGAGAGAGAGAGAGAGAGTGGCAAATGATAAGGGAGACAAATAGATATGAAGATAGAGATATGAGACGAGAGAGATCTTAAATGGCCTACCAATTGACCTCATGTATTATACAAATGTAGCCCAAAAAATACACTAATTTTTTGGGTATTGATCTTCCACACCTCTTTCCATTGAATACCAAAGTGTTTGTAATATAGAGAAATGGAGAGAGGGATATATAGGGATATAAAGTGGGGAGATAGAGTTAACGATATATATATATATATATATATATATATAGAGAGAGAGAGAGAGAGAGAGAGAGAGAGGTTTAGGAAGAGGGAGAATGAGAGAGAGGGGGAGAGAAAAAGACAAAGAAAAATATTAAGATAGAGTGATAGAGGAAGACGAAAACAAATAGATAAGAGGTAGAGATAGAGAGATACATATGGGATAGGAAGGGAGTGAGGGAGGTGGGATTGGGGATAGATAGAGAGAGGGGAGAGAGAGAGGGAGAGAGAGAGGCCAAGGAGGGAGATAGAGGAGAATAATAAAGGGAGAAATGTAGATAGAAAAGAAGATATAGCTCAATGTTTAGAGGCAGAGGGCGAGATATATCTATGCACAAAGAGAGAGAGAGAGAGAGAGAGAGAGAGAGAGAGAGAGAGAGAGATGGGAGATGGATGTACAAAAATATATGGACGGAAAGAGAGAGAGAGTGAAGTGAGAGGAAGATTATAAAGATATTGGAAGTGACGTATAAAGACATTTAGAGAGGGATATGTAGAGGGGGCAAGAGAGAGATAATGAGGATGACACAGATAAATTAAAACTATACTAGTAATAAAATATTAAAAATAAAACTAAACTATTTTAAAATTGTTGAAACTAAAATTTTAACTTCTATTTTAAAACTTACAAATAAAATCAAACTTTAAAAGTTAAAAATAAAATGAAACTGTAGCGTCGTAAATTGTACGCACTTGCTAGGGTGGTACAATTTCACACCTAGTTTAGCACCCGTCTTGGTGCATTTTGCATTTTGCATTGCATTTCCCCTTTAGCACTTAATTAATCAAATTAATTAGGTCTAAGGTCCTATTTCATCATCTTCCACATCATAAAGTTGGGCCCTTTTCATTAAAGTGTGCCCCTTTCATTTTATTCTTCCAATACATCATTTAATCAAAAACCCTGATTAGGTCCTATTTTGAACTTGGGGGCTTGATTTCGGGGGTCAAAACATCTCGAAATCAGCTGTAACTTTGGGATTCGCTCTAAAATCATCATATCCGACGGCCGTGAAAATTTGGTGAAAAGTTGTCAGGACCATGGCGCCCGGCATGCACATGGTCCCGGACATTTTTCCCGAAATTTTAGGATCGCGATCCAATCATAAAATAAAGCTTAACCCCAAGAAATTGGTGGGAGATTCAATCTCTAGGTCGGCCAAAAGTTGAAATTAAGACTTAGGGTTTCATATATAAGAGCTCTCTTTCTTCATTTGAAAGGATCCAGATTTTTGGTTTCAAGGGCCTTCTATGCAGTGAAAGAGCAGATCTTTGAAGACTTCAACAACATTCAACATCCATCCATCAAGCATTCATCAATTTCATTCATCCATTTAGGGCTTTGAAGACATTGAAGAGCAATAAGGGATCACCGACTGAAGATTGGCTTGTACCCCTCCCTTGGGGTTGGGTATGATTTCATGTTGTTTTCATGCCTTTGCATAAGCTTCATTATATCATTTGTATTCATGCTTTAGATCACTTTGCATCTTGATTTGGAGCATTTACATGATCATTTACAAGCAATTAGGGTTTACTTTCTAGGTTGCTCTAGTTTGCTTACTTTCATTTTAGGATCTTGCACACACACAAGGTCTGCACACACATTACTTTTACAATACAACTTGGCTATTCGTGGAGGTGGAAATCACCAAAGCGGGGGTTTGACTAAGGCAAAACCCTATATAGCTGCCCACCACACCTTTTCAGATATAAGTGCAGGTTTCAGAATTCGGACGATGCCGCAAGTTACAGATCCGGAAGAAGCAGACCGAGACAGAACTTCACACCAAGTTTCAAAGCAAAAGACCAGGACAGGGGCGTGGGGCGCCCTGGTCCCTGGGACAGGGGCACTGGGTGCCCTGGTCCCTCTGTCAGACAGCAACTTTCAGCAACTTTCTGACAGCTTTTCAGGTTGCAAAACAGCAGTTTTCGGAGCAGTTTCAGGGGTAGAATCAGGACAGTGGCGCTCGCGCCCCCGTCCCGAACATTTTCACTCAGATTTTGACTCCGGGTACGCATTTGTATTCTTGTCTTGTCCTTGTGTTTATAGCTTTCCATTGTTTAAGCTCAATTCTGCAATCTTGTTATTAGTTCATACTTGCACTTTGGGGTTAGTAGTTGAGCTTGCATCATTTTATCTATCATTTGCAACAAAGGAATAGAAATCCTAATAGGTAGCTCGTGGCTCTCTCTTCCACAAAAAGAAGTAGCCAATTGTGTGATACCTCTAGGCTCTTTCGTATTCCACAAGTGTGTGATTGAAAGTGAGATTAGGGTATGTTTGCTTAGTGTCGCTTTTTCCCCCACACAGAAACCTAGAAAAAAAGTTAAATAGTCAATTCATATTTTTTATTTATTTAACTCAAGTTATATATAAATAATAATTATAGTTATTAAAATTAAATAATAATATTGTTAATTTTTTTATATAATTATTGTAGACACCTAAAATTGTCATGTCTAATTAATTAAATATTTTATTTATTTAATTATTTTAGCCTAATTCTTCTATTAATTAAATAAATCCTTATTTATTTAATTAATTCATTTATCCTCTTCTAGCCTTATTTCTCATTTAAATAAATATATTTATTTATTTAAATTATCCCTTTTTCTAAATTAAATAAATATCTTATTTATTTAATTTAATCCCACTTCTTCTATTAATTAAATAAATCTTTATTTATTTAATTAATTCATTAACCTTTTCTACCTATGACACATGTCATTCATCTCTTAATTCATACACTACCTACCCTCTTATTATTTTCTTATTTTCTCTACCTACCCTCTAATCATAGCCGACCATTTATCTTTTACACCTCTCAATCTTATCCCTTCATTTCTTATAGTGTCTTATATATAAGGAGATGCTTCCTTCATTATCAACCCCCAACTAACTAACTACCTGATCAATTGACTACACTACGCCTTTGCACTTTCATATGCGATCCTACTTGCAACCACATTTCCGTTCTTTGTTGAGCTCTTGTGCACATATAAAATCTGAGAGCAAATATATCAAGCAAGATCAATGGAGATAGGAAGAATGGAGATCCAAACCCTATTGGACATGTGATGGTATAATCTTTGTGATTTCATTTGATTTGCATTATCTTAGGTAATCTTCATATGTTATGGTGGATCTTTGTTGTTGTTAGGCTAGGGTTTTTGTGGTTGAATTCATTTAGTCTTTCAACATTGTTGTTATCCATTTTCACCGTATACATTTTGGCACGCCTGGTGGGACTCTTGTCCCTTTTGCATTTAACATCTTTTGTTGCAGATTTTGTGTTTTTGAAGTTGTAGATCTGACATTTCCGACAACATTTCAACATTTTCGCGTTTGCGCATTTTGAGATCACGTTTATTATTTTCTGTCGCGTCTGTGACATCTGGAATCGCGTCTGCATCTTCGACATTATTTCACTTTTTTTGCAGATTGTAGGATCATGTTTGTGTTCTTGAATCGCATCTGTCAAACCTTTGAACCGTGTTTGTGTTTCCGGCAGTATTTTCATTTTCCAGATTGCAGGTTTTCATTATAGGCGCGTCTGTGGGCACTTTAATCGCGTCTGTGAGATCTAATCGCGTTTGTGATCATTTTAATCGTGTCTGTGTCTTGTAGGATTTTCTGTTTTGCATTTTTTTTTTGCAAAAACACGTCTATGAGGTGTTAAAACGTGTCTGTGTTGTGGAATCGCGTCTGTGTAGGGTAAAATCGCGTCTGTGTTTTCAAAAAAAAAAAATCTTTCCTCATTTAAGGTTTTTCATTTTTTGCCATTTTGTCTTGCAATTAATATTTCAGATCTGGTTTATATTGAGCTAACATTTTGAGATCTAGCTAATGAAATTGGTGCAACTTGTTTTGAAAGCAAAATCGTTTTGTTGAAGGCCCCTATTTCACAAAGTCTTTTGGATCTAAAATTTACCTAACTTGTGTGCTTGCAGGAAGGGGTGATCATTTGAAACAAATCCAAACTACTAACAAATCTTTGTTGCAGGATCTTGGCAAGGGTTTTTGATCTTTATTGTGTGTCTTGTTTTCATAGACTAGCAAACACTTCAATTGGTGCACTAAAATTGAACTAGTGTCTTTTGTGTCTTGAGCAATAGGCTCTTTTTGTTTAATCTTTAGAGGGTCTGTCTCCCCGTGTGGTCATTAGGACTACTAGTGAGGAGAGAACAACCCAAGTGGTAGCGAGGAAAACCCACCTCTTTCGAACCACTATAAACAATTGTATTCATGGTGAAAACTATGGATAACGTGTGCTAATTAGTTCATACCGACACAATGTCTCCCCATAAACTCGTTTGATCAAATTTATTTGATCAGTTGTAGGGCGTAACCCCTACCAGTTGGGAGCCTTCTGTATTTACAGAGCTGAAAGTGTCGCATGTATGGCCACACGAGCGGATGCCCTTACTAGCACCTTTTTGTTTTAGAAGCCAAAATCCTTCTAGTTGTTGGGGCAGGAGGTCGGACCTCTGGAGCGGCCCACACACATACGGTTCTTAGTAGAGATACAAAGTTCGCCACGAGGAGTTTTCGTGGGGACTACTGCTTGGCTACCCCGAGAAGTGAGTGCTGAGGGTGGAGCTAGTGGGGTCAAGCATCTAAGTATCCGCTTTGAATAACGTAGCCTCATGTGGGAATCAACAACTATTGTCCTGGCCAGCCATAAGAATTGTGCTTGACTTATTTTAAACAATCAAACATTCAAGATCAAACATCAAAACATTGTGTCTTTTGTGTCTTCAAGTGTATGCAAAATAATTTTACATCAAAAAACACACATTTCTTTGAGTCATTTTTGAGTCTAAACACTTGCAAACATTGAGTCCTCATCAACACTGTGTCCTCTTGTCACGAAAAATAGTCAAACATTCAGATTAGGTCACAACAAAACAACTTCACAGATTGGAAAATTTGTACAAAGTTTGCAGAAACGCACCTGTGTTTGACAGAACCGCGTTTGTGGCATCTAAACGCATTTGTGAAGGGCAGAAACGCGTATGTGTCTTTGAGCAACATTGCATTTACAACATCTCAGAAACACATCTGTGTCTGACAGAATAGCGTATGTGTCCTTTAAGCGCGTCTGTGAAGTAGACAACAACAAAAACCTTAAATGAATTCAACCACAAAAACCCTAGTCTAACAACAACAAAGACCATAACATATGAAGATTACCTAAGACAATGCAAATCAAATGAAATCACAAAGATTATACCATCACATGTCCAATAGGGTTTGAATCTCATTTCTTCCTATCTCCATTGATCTTGCTTGATATATTTGCTCTCAGATTTTATATGTGCACAAGAGCTCAACAAAGAATGAAAATGTGGTTGCAAGTAGGATCACATATGAAAGTGCAAAGGCGTAGTGTAGTTATCCATTTTCACCGTATAAATTATTAATATAAATAAGAATAAAAAGTTTTAAATATAATTTTTTTTTAATAGATTAATAGCTGTAGAGGGGCAACACCCTTGTATTAATCAAAATTGAGAAATGCATACTTGGTTCAGAAAGAGTCGTGGGGGGAAAGAGCCAGGAAGAAAACCCCCCACCATTGCTCCAACAGTAAAAGGGCCAACCAAGCTGGCAAAGATCCTAAAAAGCTAGAAAAAATAACCGGAGGAGAACAAAAGCTGGTTGAAACCAAAAACCTACAATTATCTAAATAGTGCAAGAAAATGAGATGTGGAAAACCAACGAGGGCTGTAGCACAGGGCCAAGGAGGATGATGCGTTCAGGATTCTTCATCATTTGAGTCTGGGTCCTCGTCATTGGGGGCAGGAGCAGTGGCTGCATCTAGAATAATTGGGCAATCACTCCCACAAGCAGCACGAGCCAATGATTCTACTTTTTCCCAGGGGTGGCAGACATCATCTAGAATCAATTCTTCACTGCGGCCAAGACCCCAAGAGTTGCCTTCAACTATGTCATTGTTGGCCATAATGCCAATGTCTTCTCTACTCGAAAGACCTTCCTCTGGATAAAGGTTCTCCTCTCGACAACCGTGAAGCTTGGTAGTATACTGACAATCTTGCAGAGGAACTCAATATTTATGTTAATAACAGGCCAGGAGGCCTCCAGGGCATTGAAGTCAAGAGAGTTTACAATCACCTTTTTCTGCACCTCCACACCATTTCCCAAGCTCATATAATAATTATGGGGGAAGGGAAATCTGAGATTACCATCAACATTGTCCAACACTGCGTCAATTTCCCCAAGAAAGCGGTGCTCAAACACCATTTGGGTGATAAGCTTCGCTCTTTGTTTTCTAATCCTCATATAGAGCAGCATAGCTAGGAAGAAGGTTGGGATGTCTACATTGGCTCTATATCTGTGGTATGCATTAAGGAATTCCTCCCCCAAAATTCTTTTAACACAGTGCAGAATCAAAGGGTGGCTTGAGGAAAGAACTGATTGCAAACGCTTATCAGAGATTTTTCCTAGGAATGCCATCTGACGGCAGGTTGCTTCCATCAAAATTGGTGTTTTCATTGTAAGGACAACAGAGCAAGAAAGAGGGAGAGCTTGATATGTTAAAAATATGCAGGTCATTCTTTATTTATCTCGGCAATCTCATAAAGGTTGAGGATCTCGGACTTAGCTAATTGAGCCAAATTATTTTGCACAAACAAGGCACATCTCAAGCATGCAACCTTTAATCGCTATTAATTACCTCTTTGATGTCAGTCGTCGTCCGACTTTATGATATCTAACAGTAATGATGAAAATTAGATTATCTTCTGACAACAACTCAACCAAAGCTGGAGTTAGTGGCCATGGTAAGATCAAATTACCGAAACCATAAAGAATATTGGTAGGAGTCTAAGCAAGAGACCCGGTAAGAATACGTATCCCGGTAAGTGCTGCCACCGGTAGGGGCCAATACATCGGAGAAACAAACATTTCATGCTTAGAACAGGATCGGTTATATCACTTAAGCCTTATAAACCACCCTAATCAAATTAAAGATGTGCCTCAATCCGAACAGGATATCAGAGGAAAGAAACAATTGTTGCCGCTTATCAGAGATTTGCTAGATTATCGCTCTGGCAGCATCTGCAACAGGACTGTAGTAACCCCGATGAGATCCTATCCCGAAACATAGTAAGTACTAGTTGGGGATAGGTACAATAGACCTATGAGAGCAATAGAATCACCAACCAGAAGAGGCCGAGCAGCCGGGACAGATACTCTTACCGGTAGGAGCCCGAATACCACAATCAAGAGAGACCCATAACTGGTAAGAGTTCAACTCCCAGTATAAACGACCGACCGGTAGGAACCAAGACATCAAGGGACCAAAGCAGTTCATTCATCATCCAAAAGATGCAACATTTAACCCTAATAATTGTTGTAATCAAATTTATCTATGCCCTAGCCAAATACTCGGATCAAGGCCTCCATCTGCAATTGTCATCTTAGATAGTCTATCTGCTTCCAAATTGCCTTCTCTATAGATATGGCTAATCCAAAAACCTTCAAAGGTCTCAAGAAACCCCACTATAGGTCGAAGCCATAGGTTGAGACGCCAAATGGGGGTATAGTTACTATGAACAACATTTAATGAATCACCCTCCAAATGGAATCTTTTTATCCCCAACTCAGACCCTAACTGCAAACCTCTTAATGCCGCTCAGAATTCAGCCTCATTGTTAGTGGCCAAACCAATGTCTTCGAAAATTTCCTTAATATAGATGTCATCATAATCTCTAATAATACAACCAATACCACTCCGCCCTGGAGTCCTTGCAGAGGCACCATCAAAGTTAATCTCATACCACCCTGGTTTTGGGACTACCCATTTAACATCCAACCTTGGATTAGCTGATATTTCAGGATTGCCATTTCCGAAAAGCGAGGGGATGATCAAATCTGGGAATGCTAGCTTTAGCTTCCAATCCTAATCAGTATAGAGATTCTTTTTCAGTGATTTGGACTTGTCTGATTCATTCAGGAGCTCAACTAGGTAGTTCTCTATTTTCCCACAGAGGGCTAACTGGCCCATTTCTTTATCTTGGAAAATTCTTCAGTTCCTTTCTTTCCAAATTTCCCAAATCATCAATGAGGGTAGGATAACAAATAAGTCCCCAAATAACGCCTTGTATTTTGATTTAGGCCATAGTAAAAACCAATCATCCAAACCTTTTGGAAAAGGGCATACCAGATTTAGCTTCCCCATAAAATGCCACCAACAGTTGCTGGAGAATTTGCAGTGAAGAAAAAGGTAGTCAATTGTTTCCTCTTGATTCCAACATAATACACATCTACTAGGTCCATTAATACCCAGTTTGAGGAGTCTTTCACTGGTTAAGATTTTCTTTTGAAAAGTCATCCAAGCAAAGGAACCTGCTTTAGGAAGAAGATGTCTATGCAAGAACAGACTAACCAGCCAATCCTTCTTGTCTACTGCAACTTCTTTCAATTTATAGCCAAAACATACCTTATACTTGTTATCAAAGGAGCCACACCATCTAATGATGTCCTCATCCAGGGATGGATGAATGATTCGATCCTTCAAAATACCAGCAAAAAGATCTTTTTGATTTTGGGTTAAAGGCCAAGGGGTCCAGAGAATTCCACACCCATTTATCAATACCATTCTCTTTGATTAAATGACCATAATCACAGACCTTGTGTCCCCAAAGCCGACATGTTTCTCTCATTATAGATTGGAGGGTCGAGTTATGACACAAGGCTTCTTCGCCACTCCAAGAATCCAGCCAGAAGGATGCATTCCTCTCATTTCTAACATCCCAAGTGACCTGATCGCTTATGATTTCTCTGCACTCCAGAATAAAATTCCAAATGGTCGAGCCCCTAAGAGGGTTGATAACTGTGAGAATCCTTTTGGGCTCAAGTGAGTCCAGATATTTGTGTTTTAGGATTCTTGCCCACTTCTACAAATTTCCCACACCAATTTAGCTCCCATAGCCAGATTCATAATAGAAATATGTCAAATACCAGTACCCCTGCACTTTTTGGTTGACTTATTTTTCTCTAGGCAATCAAGGGAAACTTCCCTTTGTCATTCGATCCATTCCAAAGGAAATTTCTCATTAAAGTAATTAAGTCTTCTTCTGTAGCAACCGGTAACTTCATGCGAGCCATGGAGAAAACCAGTATGGCAGAGAGGACTAATTTTATCATAGTAAGTTTACCGGTAGAAGATAACCACTTCCCTTTCCAATTTTCATAGTAAGTTTACCAATATAAAATCCTATTACAACCACTGAAAAGAGGAGTCCCAAGGAATTTACTTGGAAAGTTTGCCACTCTTAAATTGAGAATCCTTGAAAGGACAACTTGCATATTTGGCAACGTATTGATAAAGAAAATTTCTAACTTGTTCCAGTTGATTTTTTGCCCTGATGCCTTGCAATAGTCTTCCAGGCATGTATTTATGGTCCTTGCCTCCCTTCTACTAGAGGTTCCAAAAAGAATAGTATCATCAGAAAATTGCAAGTGGGTTGAGTGTTCAACTCCTATAGCCACATTGACTTCCAGCCAGCGACCATCATGGTAAAGGGATATAATCAGCCAACCTAAGGCTTCAAGCATAATTAGAAACAAAAATGGCGACATAGGATCCCCTTGACGAATACCTCTTGTTGAAGGGAAGAAACCATGAGATGAACCTTTAATCAAAACTGAGAATTTGGGGGTTGATATACAATTCCTGGCCCAAGTGATCCATTCATTGCAGAAGCCAAATTTCCTCAATACTTCTACAAGAAATTCCTTGTCCACCATATCATAGGCTTTCATGATATCCAACTTTAATATCATACATGAAGCTTTAGTTTTCCTTGCAGTGTGGAGGGTTTTGTGAGTAGTAATGATGCCTTCAACAATAGAGCGACCAGGGGCAAAGCCACTTTGCTCATCTGAAATAATATATTTTAGAAGAGGTTTTAGTCTGTTAGCAATGATCTTTGTTACTATTTTGTATAATGAATTGCATAAAGAAACTGGTTTGAAATCACCCATTTGTTGAGGGTTCTTCTTTTTCAGTATTAAAGCTAGAAAGGTGTGATTGATGGCTCCCAGCATAGTCATTTTTTTCCTGGATTCTTCTACCGCTAGGTGCAAATCCTAGGCAATAATGTCCCAAAAATGCTAAAAGAAGGCCACATGAAAACCATCAGGGCCTGGAGTCTTATTAGGATTCAACTAGAAGGTAACTTTCCTGACTTCTTCTAAGTCAATAGGTTTAAAGAGCTCTTTATTGTGTCTTTCAGTGATTATAGAGGGGATTGAGTCTATAATTTTTTTTCTTGCTTCCTGAACACTCTGGCAATTTCCATTCATCAAAGATTCAAAATGTCTTACTGCTTCCTGGGAAACAATACTTCCATCCGGTCTCACAACCTCCAAAATTCTGGTCCTACTGTGGTTGGCAATAGTCGATCTGTGGAAAAACTTGGTATTTTTATCCCCATCCTTGAGGAAAAGTTCCCTAGATTTCTGCCTCTAGTGAATTTCCTCATGCCGAAGAATTTCATTTAGTTCAGACTTGAGAGAGTTCTCCCTTCTGAAAAGTTCATCATTCATGCCTAAATTTATAACAAAATTGGTTAAAACCTCCAGCTCTGTCATAATCCTAAATTTCTCCTTATGGATGTTTTGGAACTCACTCAAATTCCACTCTTTGATTTTGATCTTAATATACTTGAGCTTCTTATTAAGCTTGAACAACCTCAAGTTGTTTCTGAGAGTCGGCTCATTCCACCATACTACTATCAAATCATGTAGGTCCGACACTCTGAGCCACATCAATTCAAACCGGAAAGGACTGCCACCCTCAAATTGTCTTAAAGACACATTTAGGCAAATAGGGAAATGATCTGACCCTACAAGGGGTAGAATAGATGATTCAAGAATAAGATTTTGTGCTAGCCAATCACCGACAACCAGAAACTGGTTTAGACGTTCTGCAATTTCAGTGAAACCAGTATGCCTATTGGTCCATGTAAAGGTCCCATTCTTTGAGACAATATCCAATAACTGATTCTTATCAACAAATTCCTGGAAATATTTATGAGCCATACCAATCCTCTGAATACCACCCTTCTTTTCATTACCTGCCAAGATAGCATTAAAGTCGCTAGCAAACACACAGGTGCCAAAAGGAATATTTTGGAATATGTCTGATAGGAGTCCCCAAAGTTCACGTTTGTCATTGGTAGTAGAAGGTTTGTAGACATTAAATAGGTTGAAGCTCTCATTTTTGCATAAACTAGTGACCAAACAATGCTGCCAATATTTATCTTCGCCAAGGAGAGTGACATGAACATTCAGAGGGTTCCAAATTATTCCCATGCCACCTGAGGCCCCCTCAGATTGCCTCAATAGACCTTTCCATTGTTTCCATGCTTTCATTTTTAGTATAATCTCAGAATAACTCCATTTAGTCTCCTGCAATACCCAAATATCTCCCTTAGTCTCATCAATCTAGCACTTAATTAAGCGCCATTTGTCAGGGGCATTGAGGCCCCCGACATTCCAAGATAGTAGTCTCATGGTTCTTGGGGAAGGGGGTTCCCCTTTCCTAAATTCAGTTTGGACTACCCACTAGCTGCACCTACGATTTTCAACATTGTTTTCCTTGATTTGCGCCCCCTTTTGCCCTTTGGATTGAAGTTTGGTGCAATAATATATGATGCAAACTTACCAAAACCTTTTGTTGTATTATCCAATATCAGGCTGGCAATCGGTTCAAGGTCTTCTTCCCAATCCGAGGCAGAGGAATCAATTTCTCCTTCTTCCAAGTCAATGGTGGGGCCTTTCTTGCCCAAATCACCAGAGACGATTGGATCAGCTGGAGAAGGGGAAATAATCTTATCCTCCATCACACTAAAATCACCGGCCTTATTGGGTACTGAGGAAAGAGAAGTTGCAAGCTCTGTTGCAATATCCTTTTGAAGGGATTTAGCATCATCCTAGAGATTTAGAAGAGCTTGAGTACTCTCACTGTTGTCAGTAAGGATCTGTTGATGACTAGTCACAAAAAGAGGAGAATTAACAATAGGTTTATTCTTTTCCCCCACCTTCATACTGGCAACCGAGTATTGTTCTACATCATTTGTTTCCCATTTTTTTGTATTTTCCTTATATAACTTCATGTCAATCGACTTAGTTTGCACACAAGCAAAACTTTTAAGGATGGAGGCCGAAACTTCACAATCAAGACCTATGTGCTCCCTTAAGAAGGATTTGGGGCAAAGGTGCAACTGATCTTCTCTATTAATCCTTTGAATCCAAACCTTACCGACACCAATAATTTTGACTTCCTCTGGGATACTGGAAATTTGGCTGGTGTTAATGCAAATCCTGATAAAGCAACCCCAAACCCTATCCTCCAAAATATCATCCACAGATACAAAGGTGCCAAGCTCTTTGCAGATATCTTTAATAATCTCAATGTGCCAATAGTCCGATGGGCAATTGTATAACCTTAACCAAACTGTATTTTCTGGTAAGGAATGGAACCGGGGATTAAAATTTGGTTTCCAGTCAATGATGTGCACCCCAATCCCGTCCAAAGTATAACCTCCGACCTTTATTTTTAGCTTTAAACATGTCCTCATTTTTCATAAACCCAATCAGATAATAATCAGTTGGAAGGACATTAATGTTAATATTCTCCCCCAATTGCTATCTACACCATTTCTCAAAATTACCCCTTAACCATTTGCCTCCACCCCATTTAGTAAAAAAATAGAAATCTTAAAGATTTGACCTAGCCAAATTGATCTTGTTATCATCCAAAATAACAGTGAGACTTGAGATTTTCCTTATTGATTTGTGGATGTCTGGATAAACCGCTGATTGGTATCTTCGCCTGGGTTCATTCTGCCCCACTCGATCCAGATTAGATCGCTGATTTCTGGTTGGGGCAGTGGAGTGCCAGGCCTCTGCCCAATCGGCTCACGAGGCTCTGTCTTGCCTAAACCTTCCATTCCAAAACTTATTAGGGCCATAACCCAGAGGAGGGTTGAAATCTTGCTTATGACCATTAGGGATGTTAAATGTTCCTGTCTCCAATACAGAGGGATTAGGTTTTAAGATCGAGTTCTAATTGCACTCCAAATCAGAAGCAGGGAGCTTCGAATATCGAAACCAACCATCATTGCTCCAAGAAAAACCGTTCTTCTTCCATGCTTGCGAGTTTATTGGCCTAAGATTACTATTTGTGTAGGGGTGACTAGCATTTAATTTCTTCTATGTTCCAAGATCCCTCCTTTCTCTCCACACAGGATTAGGTGCATTCACCTTCCTCGACCGGGCTGGGGTTTGATCATTCCATGCCGACGATTTAAAAACTGGTCGCTTGCCGGTAGTATGGTTCCTTATTGCTTCGATTGGAAAGGCTTCGCCAGCTTCATTGCTCCACGATCTGATCTTCCCCTAACCTCCCTTGCCATTGATCATAACCACTACAATCTGCTCGCCGGTTAGAAGCCTACCGCTGCCGCTACCTCTACCGAATTCGCCACCTTCGCTTGCCATTTTTGGGGAAAAACCAAGTTTTAAATATAATTCAGTGTTTAGATTATACTTATTATTTTTAAACTAAATTAGATTTATATATTATAATATAATAATTATTAAAACATTGAAATAAAAAATAATATTTAACTAAAAATTTATTATTATTTATCTATAGATATTTGAAAGTTGAATAATAATATTATTAAATTTTCCATAAAATAAATTTTTAATATAAAATATATAATAATATAATAATTATGAAATCTTAAAAATTGAAATAATAGTTAATAAAAATTATAATTATTTACTTATATATGCATTTAAAAGTTAAATGATATTATTATTTTTTGATCGATAACAAGTTTAAGTTTTATATTGCTTGAAAGGAAAGTATACATGCCTTCAGCTACTCAGCAGCGTTCCACAAAATGGGGTCTCACCCCTACAATAATAAAAAGAACCCGAGACAGAAACCACACCAACAAAGCCTACCATCCAGGATACATTCCTTACAATAGGGAATCCCTACCCAAAAAATCGACGACCTACAGGAAACCAACCTACTGGAACCATCCAAGGGCTTCCTCCTTGGAGAAGTTGCTAATGGCTTGACTGGGTCCTGCCTCAGGCAACGCCATCCCGACACATGTCGTGGTTCCCGATCGTCTGCCTCGCAGCTCATTGCGATCCACCACCTTCGCACTCTTTCGCGGGATTTGGTGACGCACCAACGGCCGCCCATCTTCACCAATCAGAGCCTGCGACTTCACCGGGGTCTGCTTGCCACACAATTTCACTCTCTCCACCGGTCCCAACTTCCGCACAAAGTCCACAATTTCCCGCCACCCATTCCTTGCATCCTCCAACTAGGATTCCATCGAGTGAGAAGCCGACCACACCACCAGAAGCTACACTGCATCATTCCCCCCACCTAAGCGCCTTCACGACCCTTGCTCCATTCTCAGACCCATTCCAATCTCCGCGCGTGCCACCACCTCTGCCAAGCCGCCCAACCATTTTGGTCTCAGTACTAGGGATGCCACCTAGAACACCTCCTCCTTTGAACCTCCCACCATTAGAGCTAGAGCCATGAACAGGGACGAAACATCCAAATTTTTTCGCGGGTGACAGTCAGTGTCCAGGAATTCTTCCCCAAACATCAGACGAACAACCCTCCAAAAATCTTCCTCATCCACCCTAAAAACATTCATCAGGTGGTTTCTTGAGATTGTGCCTCAAAATGTAGGCATTTGGCCCTCTATAAGCAATGAAAAATTTGCTTCCATCCTTCCCCTAGCTCACAGCCAAAACACAACACTCGCAAGAGCCAATACAGTCCTCTGCGCAATGCCAAAATGGAAAAAGAGGGCCTAAATAAATAATTCGTAGCCACCCCATACATTAATTTCATCGCACACACCACCTCATACCACGCATCACCAACAAATCAAAATTCCATACACTGACATCATTGCACCTACGCCGCCATTACACAACTTGCTGCAAGTGCAATGAACACAAACCACATGAGCCATCCCCACCCCTCCATCATTCGTATCTAGAAAGGATCACGCAAATCTCAACACCACATCTCGGGTTCCCCTTTCAAACTCAAAGCACCTTCATCCAAAATCTAAGGGACCCAAATCCCTTAAGTCTTCAAAGAAATTAAAATGATTAGCCAAGGAACCATTTGCACCTACGTTCGAAAGCCTATCAACCTCAACATTCGCTTCCCTTAGAACATGTGATACCTTAAAATCCTCAAACCCATTCAGAAGGTTATTCATTATTCTGATATGTTTATCCAGGTGCCAAGCCTCCATCCTACCCCTAGCAATGCCATTCACCACTATTTGGGAGTCCCCTTCAAGATGAAGTTTTTCACCTCCAATTTTTTTCACCAAAAGAATTGCTTCAATAGCCGCCTGACACTCAGCTTCATTGTTAGTACCATCCACCAATCTCTTTGGTCCAAGAGCAAGAATACTACCTTTCTCATCACGAGCTATGACCCCTGCACCGGAGATCCCGAGATTTCCCCTTGATGCCCTGTCAAAGTTGATCTTGGTCCATCCCCTGTTTGGCGAAATCCACATATGACTTTTATCACCCACCCTAGGAGGATAAGCCCTCAAAAGCCCATTAGCAGGCCAAGTTAAATGATATTATTATTCATATTTTTTAATTATTGAAATTTTAAAAATTGAAGTAATATTTAGTTAAAAATATTATTATTTACTTATATATACATTTAAAAGTTAAATAATAATATTATCAAATTTTCCATATAATATATATTAAAATTAATTATTTATATATAAAATAATATAATAATTATTAGAATAACTAAAATAAAATGTTCTAAACTTGCAATTTATTATTATTTGTATATCATAATTAGTAAAATAAATTAAAATATATAATTAAATAGTTTTCTTTAAAAATAATATAAGATATACATTTCATTATATATATATATATATATATATATATATATATATATATATATATATATATATATATATATATATATATATATAGTTTACCATTTAATCTAATCATATAGGGAAGAAATATATGTGAAGCTTACTAGTTCATATTTTTAATAAAAGTCAAGAAAAAAAAATATATGGAGTCGATCTTCATATTTAGTGTTTTAAATACTACTAGTGTGGCAGATTTTTTTTTTTAATACAGTTCACAAGAAACTTCGTGAAAACCTTCACTCATAATCACGAAATTGAAGTGTGGAAGAGAAAAGAAAGGTCATGGAAAATAGGGGAACGGAAACAAGAAAAACATAATGAACGAAAAAATAAAAACAAGAAACAAAAAATTGAACGCTGAGAATAAACTTAATCGTCTTGCATTGCATTTTAAATAATTTGAGTCATTTATATTCAAAATGAGTTGGTTAACTTCATAAAGAAAACGCCTTCGACGTAAAAAATCAAAACATTCTTTAAGAAAAAGAATTGAACAACCAATTAAAAATATTTTAAATTAAATATTTATAATTTAAAAACAAAGCATTAAAAATATGAAGATAAATTATTTAATAAAAATGTCCTTGTTAATAAAGTTACGAGGATCTCAAAAATATTAGCTGTTTTTCATATAGATTGAGGTTGTCAATACCAATAAAGAAGATAAAAAGTTTATTATTATTTTAGGTATAAAAAGGTAAAAGAATTAAAAATTAAAAAGCAAGCTAAAATATTGTATAAGAATTTTCTTGAAAGGGCAGCAAAATATGAATAATCCAAGCTAGCACAACCAAGCCAACCATATAAAATACCAAAATGACTTTAAAGTTTGTCATGCTTGGTATCTACAAAACATTAAAAAACAAGTCCTCCATATAAATCATTAAAATAAATTAAAGTTTGTCCCCCATATTAGTCATTCTAAAAGTATTCTAAATTATTAAAAATTACAAAGGAAAGAGTTAACATAAAAGTTTTTATTATTAAACTTTTTGTTTATCTTTTGAGGATTGATGACCTTACTCGCACAAATCTCTCCATCTTCTTTATGTTTTTTAATATAATACTTAAAATGCATGCAATTTAATATATGATTTATGATTTCAATACTGAGTATTTACAAGAGATGTAATGCGTCAAGTTTCTCTCATGAAGATTTAATTAGTGCTACTAAATAATTGGATCAAGATTGCAAAGAAGAATTTGCTTACTAATTTGTTAGAGATCACTATTTTTTCAAATCGTCTAAAGATTAGGAAATCTATATATTTTTTAAGTTTTTAACTTTTGAAGATCAAAATTCTAAAAGACGTCACACCAATAAAATATATAAATATGACAAAAATCTAGAGTACAAATATAACCAAAACAATTTAATATACTAAAAAATATAATGGAAAAAATCATAAGTAGATGGTGAATTGAAATTGACAAAATAATTGCAAATTATTAAATTGTAGGTAGAAATAACTTTTAAACTAGCACTTGCACCCGATTCAAGTGCAATGGTTACCCCGATAGAAAGATGTACTTTGGGTTGTTTATTGGAGGGTAGAAAAAATGTAAGAAATGAAAAAAGGTAATAATAATGGACCTCTATTTCACTTATGTCATTTAATCTCTCTACTAAGAACAATTTTTTTGCATATGGTGATGTTATAATTTTCAAACATTAAAAACCTTTAGACATAATAATTTGAATATATTAAAGTAGAATTAATTATACTATATAATCTCTTAATAATCACTCTCATTCCATAGTTTTAAAATTTCAAATGTATTACTATATCAATATCTAATGAGAAGAAAAATAATAAGAAGAGAGAGATAGAGATGAGGAAGGCGATGTGTTAGATGTGTTATCCTTGGATTGTTGGAATCAAATGACTAATAATATGATACACATTTCAAATTATTGATAATATATGCCTTGATGTACATGTTTTCATCTAACTTCTTTTGGGCATTTTCGAACAAAGATCAAGAAAGGCATAATCGATGTGCCTACATTATTGATGCCTAGAACATCAAACAATAGTTTTAAGGTCTTGATTTACCTTCAAAGACATAGTAAAATTGTGCAAAAATTTGACTAACCATTTAAGAGCTTGAGGGGTGCAAAGTTAGGATGTGTGACTATTGGGTCCTCTTCTATAGCAAAATAAGAATTTAAAAAATAATAGTAATGGCTCAAAGTTGTATTTATATCACTAGTCCATCTTTAATTTTCACACACTTTGAAGTTATCATAAGATTTAATAGTATAGATGGTAATGTTATCATCTCTCTCGAGATCGCCTAATTAAATAAACATGCTTAAAATTAATGCTAACTAATTCTAATCAAAAGTCTACCTCATCTCTACTCAATTTGTATGACATCCTAAGAATCAACACCTCAATGATCATATTAAAAATAAACTTATTAAGTTAATAAATAGTTAAATAAAAATAAAAGTATTTTTTAAAATTTATTACAATGGAAATATTAATGATGTTATATAAATTAAAATACAAATTCAAAATATCATTATTCTAGAATAATTATAATTTTAATAAGATAAATACTTATAAATTAAATTAATTCGAATAATTTTTAACTATTATTTGTAATTTCATAAAAAAAAGGCATAAATAATTAAATAAATTTCAAATAAAAAATAAAAGATAAAATAAAAAACTAAATGTAAAATTCAAATATGTCAAATATAAATATTAACATCGGATTTATCTTTTGCTCTTGGGATTTTGGAAAGAAGTATTATTGAGCAAGTTAATGCTCATGTTCAGAAATATTTTAATATGAATTCAGAGTTCTCTTCCTTGGATAATTTTATGATTTCTTCTTGGAAAAGTATCATTATTCCTGTAGCACCCGCCTTTCCAAGGATTCGGAAAACACATGTAGAGAGAAATTCCATAAAATGGCATCCTCCTAATGCCCCTCTTTGTAAATTGAATTTTGATGGATCCTCCTGTGGAAATCCTGGTGATTCAGGAATAGGGATAGTTTTTCGTGATCATTTGGGTTCTTTATTAGCATTAAAAGCTATGCCAATTTTTTCTGGCACAAATAATATGGCCGAGGCTAGTGCTCTTTTATAATGTCTTGTTATGGCTAAGGATTTGAATTTCAAATACCTTCATATTGAAGGTGATTCGACTATTGTCATTAATGCTTGCAAGGCAAGAAAAGCTGATAATTGGCATTTCTGGTATATTCTTGAGCAAATATGGGCTCTTCTTGATACGTTTGAGCACCTCATCATCTCACATGTTTATCGTGAAGGTAATGCATTGGTCGATTGCCTCACTAATATGGGTTGTGACAAAACTGTTATTGATTCCTCTTGATTGGGGTGTGATTTGATGAGCTTCCCAAACCTATTAAGTATAGCCTATAGAGAGTTGAGTATTTAATCTTTCTTATTATATGATTGATCATTTATACGAGTTGATATTCTCTTCTCTTGGTGAGGTATTCCTTTTCATAATTCCATTTGGTTTTAATTTGAGGTACTTTGCTTTACTCGATCATCACTTGGAATTCATTAATGATGAGTTGGTTGTTATTGATGTTGTTCGTGTGTTTGGTACTCTCTTTTGGTGCGAAATCTAGAGATATTTATTTTCACATTGGGAATCCGTCCTTCATATGCCATTTAAAGTTTGGCGTGGCGTTGTTTTCATGATTATCTTTGTACGTTGCTTCTTTTGGTTGGTCAGATTTTTTATGATATATCTCCTCTTTCTTTTCATTTACAACATAAAAATTTTGGGCTTCATTTCCCTCTAGCATTTCTGCATTCACCTCTTCTCCTTTGGCATTTGTCTATAATGGCAGACCGCAGATCTCATGTCGTTGGTGTCAGTCATGTTTTGGATCCTTGTGTTTCTTGTAAATTCTCTGTGTTCTGTAGTATATATATATATATATATATATTGGTTGCAGGTGTTTTTTGGTGCAAGGGCATGTCAATTTTGGTTACAGGAGTTCTTTGTTGCATGGCCTTCAAGATATCCCATGAAGATGGATCTGTCCTTCGATGCTGGTTTAGTCCTCTTGCTTTTTGGAGCTCTCTTCTTCATTCACTGGGCAGCCTATTTTATTTCTTTTTCATGTCCTTATTTTGTAAATAAGCTTGCATGCTCCTATTCTGTAAAATGAGCTTACATGCTCCTATTTGTAAATGAGCCTGCATGCTCCTTTGTTGATCTCTATTTTGTAACTAGCTCCGGCTAGAGGATTGTTCAGTACTTCTCTTCTATAGTCATGTTGATGAGCAATGACCAGAGTTTTTCTTGCTGGTTCTTTTCTCTTGGAGCTTAGTTTGAACCAGTTTTTAAAAATATTGTAAAAATTATATATTATTAATAAAATGTATCAAGTGGCATTGCCACCTTGCCAAAAATAAAAATAAAAATAAAACTAACAATTAGAAATAATACTAATCAATAAATTTATTAAGTAAATAAGTAATTAAAAATATATATTTATTACACAAACACACATGATGGACCCCTTAATTAAATGCCACTCAATTATATTGATTCACCCTATAAATAATAAGATTACTAATTGTTTTACGAAAGACATGAAGGCTTTCATATAAACATTAAAATATCATTAAAAAGCATTATGTATTTATAAAATGACAAAGTATGGGATAATTGTGTGGCGATGTCTATCCAGCCGATAGAATGGACAAGGCTAGATAGGTATTAAAACTTTTAATAACTAGGGCCTTGTCCATTCTGTCGGCTAGATAACCATCGACTAATTGTGCGGCCTCCATAGTTAAGGTGTGTTGAAATTTAAAAATATAAATAAAAAAGATTTGTCATCAAACCGGAAAACACACACACACACATGATGTACCCCCTTAATTAAATGCCTCTCAATTATATTGATTCGCCCTATAATTAATAATATTACTAGTTATTTTAAGAAAGATGTGAAGGCTTTCATATAAACATTAATATATCATTAAAAAGCATTATGCATTTAGGAAATGACTAAGTATGGGATAATTGTGCGGTGATGTCTATCCAGCCAACAAAATGGACAAGGCTAGATAGGCATTAGCACTTTTAATAATTAGGGCCTTGTCCATTTTGTCAGTTAGATTGCCACCAACTAATTGTGCAGCCTCTAGAGATAAGGTGTGTTGAAATTTAAAAATATATAAAAAAAAAATTGTCATCAAACTAGATTTTGATATAAATGTATCTTGAGTAGGCCATTGCCAAATCAATGTTCGATGTTGGTGATATGGACATGGCTGTTAGGTAACGTGTGGACGAGCCAACAAAGTTGTGGTCTTTGAAGCACCCCCAACATACTATGTAGGTCACTCTTTAGATGAAGCATCGTTGGTGAACAAGGCTTCCAAATCTAATAAATTGAACCAAAATCGAAGAAAATTGGCGAGAAAGAAGAATAGTGAGGAGACATTTTTGGAAAGATGACTAGAAGACATTTTGCAGCATGAGACATCATGCAAATCCGGTGGGATTCCCCGCCTATAATAGTCTATTGGCTAATTAATAGGGGTACCAATTTAAGCACAAAATTTAAAGAACTACAACTTTTTTTATAAAAAATGAATGACAAATTAGTTTTGCAATGACCATTTCTAAAATCAACCAATAAAAAATATACAATAAAGTCAAGATATGACATATACAATAGTGAAACATCATTAAAGTCATTAATACAATTGACATTTGATTGATGAATTAAATGCTTTAATACATATCATTTTTAAAAAGAGAAAAAAATAATTTTTGCCCTTCACTAATATAAACCAATAGAAAGACAAATAAATGACATTTTTACAATCATTTAAAATACAGAATTAAATATAACTATAGGGATTTTTTTCAAGTTTTTTAATTCTGTGTCATGATTGGTTAAATTATTGAAAGAAATTGAATGCAATGAATGCCTCTCAGCAAGAACTAATAATTAGATTTAAAATTATAATGTTATATAATAGAAAACCTTTTGGCCTCTTTGATCTATTGGGAATAACAAATCCAGGTCTCTCCTTGGTAATATTTGTGGTGAGAGGTTTCTATTGATATTTAAATATAATTTTTTTTAAGAAAGAGTAAAATATGATTGTAGTAGAGGTAAAGGTTAAGGAAGAAGATGTAGATGAGGTAAGACTTTTCAGCATGTAACAAAGAAAATATGTTTTTGTGATGGATTAGTAGATGATGGATAATAAGGATGACATGGCATTTGGGTTTAATATAGGCTCGAACTAGGACATCAAAATTAACTTGGATGAAAACTTTTGGTTAGTTTAAGGATCCACTTCATCACTCTTTTATGGTTTGCTTTGCATTGTGTTTTTATTCGTTTTGTATTCTCTTTCCCGAACTTGATCAATTGGAACAGCAGAGAGGATAGGGTGGGCTGCATTTTTTTATCATTATAAAAATATTTTATTTTTTTTATTTAATTTAATTCTTAATAATTATTTTTCTTTTGAAATTTATAAAGATAAATAAGGAAAGGCTCCAAATTGAAACTCATTTATTAAAAATAAAAAATAAAATGGGAGAACTCAAAAAAATGTTGATCTTGAAAACTAGAGATGTAACCAAAATTGTTTACTCGACCTCCATGTGCTCCTATGCCCTCATAGTAGAATCAAGGAAGAAATCACCTAATTCCAAATCTCCTAACAATGAAATACTTTCAAATAGTCTCCCAACAAAGGATGACATTTTTGGCGTCAATTAACCACACTTCTCTTAAGGATATATGTATGGTCTCTTTCACTTTGAATCTAGTGTGTTGCCTTTCCTTTGAGAGGCTTTACCTCAACCCACCAATGACAATGGAGATGAAGAAGCTATGAAAGAAGAATGGTGAAAACAAGTGACCTTGATATGTAAATTCCAAAAATATTAGCCTAGTTTGGTAAACCTTCATGAATGGTTGTCTCTTCATTGGAAGCCATTAGTGAAAGGTAGTTTTGATATTTGTTTGTGTTTAAAAGGTTGGTTCCTAATAATCTATAAATCCCCTTTACAGTGAGGTACCTAGGATTTAAGGCTTTCTTGGGTCTAAAATCATGGTTTCTAAAATTTAGCCCTCTTATTGAATCCTTTCTTGTTTATCCATTTTGAGCAAGGATTCCAAACAAGTGCATCTATAAATTTTGAATGAACATTATCTCTCCTTCATTATAACTTTTTTGGAGAATGCTATTTTCATCCTAGATATGAACCAAATGTTGAGACATGTTACCTTTGCTAGAAATTTAGCTGGTTTTTATTTAACCAAAATTATATCAAATCAAACAAAAGGGAATAATTAATCATAGTGCTCACCTCTCCTTGAGGCCTGGAGTTGAGCCTAATTGATTGTTTCCCTAGTGAAATGATATCATAGATTGAAAATGGTGAATGAATGAGTCCCTAGCTTGCATTTCTAAGTAAATGATCCTCATACATTTCAGGTTGTTGACCTTGAATATTTCAAACCAACATATAGGCACAAAGTGACAACCAAAATAGGGGTAAACTATTTAATGGGTCAGGTTTTTGTCAAGGTAAGTGTTTAGTTTTTGTGGAGATATTTATTGCAACACCTTAGGGAAGCCCCCTTTGTCCTAGGAGAGCCAAAAGTTAAGGAGGTTTTACCCACCTCAACAACTAGACCTCAGTTGCCAATCTTGATCATAAGTGTGTTTTCTTTTTCTAATATTGATATGCTTGACATTTTGGAGGAGATTTAGCTTTAGGGATTTATAATTTACAACTTAGATCACCAATAGTGGTGTTAGTGGTGTTTTTATTTGACATTATACTTTTTATAATTCTAGTATTCTTAGATATTTTGTTGCTTAGGCATATTTTTTGGAGCTTTAATTGTTTGTAACTTCAACAAATGAGCTCTTTTCAAGTATTGTGTTTTTAGAAGTTGATAATTTTTGAGTTTTGCCTGGTGGTGTAACTTTTTAGTTCCTAATTTGTAAGCACATAATACTTTCAACATTTTGGCCATTTTTAGGCCTTATTGAAAAAATAAATATAAAACCTTGCATAGTGATTTGACTTAACTAAAGCCTCAAACATTATAGTTATTGGAAGTGTTTGTGTGAACATAATACTTTATCTAATTGGTTAGACTTTAGGACCCATTACCACCTTGGCCTTAAGCTTACATGGACTAATTTATAAATTTTGTCTCATTTCATAGGATTTAGACACTCAACATAATCTTGTATGATTTATGCATTTTTCCTTTTTATATAATAAGGTTATTTCATTTCATTATATCATTTGTAATTTATTTTCTAAGGAAATTAATCTTTTTCATTGTAACTCTCATTTGTGGAAGATTTCTTTGGTTTTGTTAATAGATTGATGTACATGTGGGTTCACCATCACTCCAACATGGTTTTAAAGATTAGAACCAACAAATCCCTTTTCAGGATTGTAGGGATTTTGTCTTAGGGTATTAGACAAAAACTTCCTAAAGAGAAATAAACATCATTGTTCCATCCAAAAACTCTAAAATAACTTGTTCATATGTGAAAATTAGAGGGTGAAAAATTTTGGGTAATTTTTTGGGCCTTAGAATTTATGTAAAAAATTCATACAATTATATAGCTTTGTATACATACGATGTCATGTAGTGTCATACACCATCGTTGTAGAATTGCATGATATTTTTGGATCCCTATGTCAAATTTTAGTAATCCAAACAAATATCAACAAAAAATTAAGAAAAATGGTAGCACTTTATTTTTTTGATGTATGAGGTTTTATGTCAACACCTATTAGTGTCAAAATCACGGTCCATAAGATTTTATTAGTCAATCTTATAGATGATTGAGTTCCTACATTTATAAGCTTGGAGATGCCTTACCCCTTAATTTTATTACATATAGATCTCCTAGTTGGGCTCAATGCAAAGGGGCTTAACCCTTGTCATAGGTGCTTGGTGTTGTGTCACTTAATATGCTACCATTGGGACAACCACTCCATTATCATCTAATAATCACTTATACGATATTTTATCAGGTTGCCACCTTACAACCATTGGGTCAGTATCTTCCAACCTCTCACCTCTAGAGCTACTAGCACTGCTAAAAAAACCATCTAGTCATCACCCACTAGCCACCTTGTTCTTCTTTTCATGCCATAAAAGTAGTTTTTATTTTATTTTTGGCATACTTGGGCAACAAATTTAGCTTTATGTAAATAAATAATAATTAGAAAGTTGGTTTTGAGAAATTTCTACTTGTGCTATTCTTTTATATATATTTTTTTGTTAGTACATTTTATTACATTTTGAAGTTTGATTCTTTTTGGACTTTTGAGCTCATAATTTTTTTCCCGGATCTTCTTTTTCTATTATTATTGTGACACACTAATAAATTTGGATCTATGATCTACACAAATATAGATTAGATTTTCTAATTCCGCACCAAGTACACAAATATTTGATCTAAACTTCCTTTTTTTGCTTTATGTTGGTTAACAAATTAGTCTCTTTTTAAATTTAGAAACCAATACTCTTTTGACTAGAAATGAGACTAAATTGTTCATCAACGATTGGGTAAACTACAAATTAGTTTCCTTCTGAGTTTTATTAAAGGTATATCTCCCTTTATATAATTAGTATTTTGATTTACTGAATATTTTAAACAAAGATATATTTTTAACCATAAAGTCATAAAGGTGTCTAACATTTGTCCATCACCATGTAACAAATGTGAAAAAGAATGTTTAAAGAAAAGCAACAATCCCAAGATATTAACTTTGGGTTCATAGACCATTTAACTTTCAATGGCAATCCACCATTAACATTAATACATAGATTGATATGTCAATCGTATGAATATAAAAACTATAGATTTAAAGACTTGTTGAAATTCTAAGGTAATGAAATCCACTTATATGAACATCAATATTTCAAAGAAAATGACTTTCAAATTGCTTAAGTTCACAAACTTAGAACAAAATATAAGTAAACATTCAATTTCCATGCACACAAATAAGAAAGTCTTAGAAGCACAACACAATTTTCATCAATCTTCAAATTTGATTGTTTCTCACTCTTATACCAAAGTATAATAGGGATATTAAACAAATTAGGAACCTCCCAAAGTCCTTAAAACATATACTTATAGTGTCCATAATCGTAATTGTCCATTTTTTCTTGAAATTGTCTTTTAAAGAATCATTTTAAAATAAAGTTTAAATGAAGTCTTTTGGAAATATTTAAAAAATCATAATATAACATAATAAAACATGAAAGGACATCAAGGCTAAGGTGGTGCCTTTAACAGGTTTGTGTTGGAATCTCCTTGCCAAGTTGGCTGCTACTGTACTTTTCTAGCCTTATAATCTTTAAGAACCTTCAGAATAGCTAGGATCTCTTGTTCACGTGGAACAAAAACATTTCACATTCTTAATCCCCACAAATCTCTACCAAATTGGACAACTTCATTTTTGGTAAAGAAAGCACTCGCATGATTGGCACACCAACTCAAGGAGGAATCAATTTTAGCCAACTTGTTTTGATTTTCTTCATTGAAATCTTTTGGATTAGATAGGGCGTTGATATTACTCTCAAATTCTGCCTTAAGCTCATCGACCATGGCATCTCCAAAATAATCCTTTCTCTTAACTTGATAGCTAATGTCAGTAAATTCTTGTATGACTTGTCCCACTATCTTATTAGCATCCTTTAATAGCTTGCTCTTCTCTCAAACATTCTATTGTAGGAAGGTGCATTTCCATTTGAGACTTTCTATCCAAACAACACATTGATTATCTTGGGCATTGAGAATTATCTTTGTAGCAACAACGACATTCATGCCTAAGGCTACAACTTGTTGGAGCTCTTTTATCGTCTATAAGCATGAAACTTCTTATTGCTTAGTAGTTTCTATCTCCAAATTGACACCATTCCTTGCTAGGATAAGCTCATTGTATACTTTCTACATACTATCGATGAAAGGACCCCCTTTAACTTTGAATATCTTGATCCATTCTTAGGTAACCTAGCTAAAATGGCTATCAATTTGTACCTTTGACACCAATTCTTTATTGGCATCCAATTTGGGATCTAGTATGAACTCTTATGAGCTAGATGATTGTAAAAATGGGCTTAATAATGATCTCAAACAATCAGAAAGCATATTCACCATCGTCTTCAATTCCTCTTTATCAAATTTATCTTTCTTAGTCCTCTCCATCAACTTAGAAGCAGTCACTGGGAAGTTATGCAAGTTTGCATTCTATCTAGGATGGCCCATAACAATTCTAGCCATATTGAAATTGGCTACTATGGCCTGACTTGGGTCCTTTTGTGTGGTGGGATGAGCGATCTCTAGGAACATGTGGTCTGAGTTTTCATCCTCTACTATCCTCGCAATGGTCTTGAGTTTCTTAGTCTATGTAGAGGAGGTTGGTTGAAGTAGTTGTGTTACAACATTCATAAATGACTTCTTAGCATATTCAAATCTTCCTCTTCTTAGAAAAGGATGTTTCTAAGCAAGATGGGGAAGCAAATGTTTGCATAACACTTTACATAGAATCAGGAGTAAATAGCAAGGTTCTTTTTATAGGTGGAATTCTCTCTCTATATTGCTAATTGAAAGGAAATGGCATATTTGACTCATTGCTTTTGGGGTCTCCATCTAGATTGGTATATATTGCTGCATTTGTTTGCTCTTGATCCCCCATTACCTCTTTTCCTTTCCCCTTTTCTCCTTCTCGCTCCTTATCCTTGTCTTTTCTCTCTTTATTCTCTTTCTTTGTCCTTGTGTCTAGTAATGAATCACTTTAACAATTTTTCTCTTGAGGCTTATTCTTTTCAAATGACTCCTCATCATCCCCACTTCCACTTGATGTAGTCATTGGTTTTGTTTGAACACATGGGCTAGAGGGAGGAGCCCTCAACAGACTTGGGTTATCTTGACTTCCAACTTTCTGTGACTTCTTGGGAACAACCTTTGAAGTCTATGTCTTTTCTTTGCAAGCCATATTTGTGTCTTTTTTGGGACTACAACAGTTCTTGTTTCCAAACCTCTTTCTTTTGCTAAACTTCAGTCGATAGGAATTAAAGAAGACGACCTTAGAAAGAGTTCTAATACTTGATGATATATTCATTGTTGAAATAGATTAGCCATATACCTAAAATACAAATGTTGTAAATGAGAGCACAATGACCAATATTGAATTGAAATGGCAGTCACATTATAACACACCACAAGCCTCTTCAAGGGGGCAATCTCATTTGAGTAACACTTAATATAATATAATTCATAGACAACCCTTCATTCTATCTAATCCCTATATTTAAACTAATACTACCCAAGAGAACTATTATTTGGCATAACACACTCAATGAAATAGATTACCTACAAATGATAGGCATTCGATTATTTTATTAAAAAAAATTATACAAAAGTAAACAATTAGGAACAAATAGTTAAGAATTTGAGTCCTAACACCTTGCGCCAAACCATTCAAAAATATATATTCAAAGGCTACATAAAAGATCAAGGACAATACTCTCAAAATGCCTCATATCTTGTGCAATATAGATATTCTCATAAATGTTCTTAATTATGTGTACAAGTAATAAGTGATAGCCCTAGGATGAAATCTAGACATATCTTGACTATATAAAATAAACTAAATGAATTAAGGCTATATCTTTAAATACAACATTAAGAGTCACAAACAAATATTTTCTCTAATGATTATAAAGATAAGATCAACATGATTTCAAAAAGAGATTTGAATTTCATAAGTGGAAGAATCACTTTTATACATACAAAAATAAGCAAGATCACTTTTATAACTATGAATTTAATTCAAAACAAAAAAAATATAAATCAAAATTGATTCTTAATAAAACCCACTAAAAATCAAATCTTGCTAAGTGCAAAACTCCCATATTATAAAAAATAAGACTGACATAACGAATTTGACTGAATGACACCCCCTATCCTTTTAACTCTTAACTAAGAAAGATCAATACAGTTGCGATTATGTACGCCCACTTTTGCTATTACATAGGAACCACTCTAATCTAACTGTAACAAAACATAAGGAACAGTTTTCACAATTCCAATGGCCAAAACCCAAAGGGCACGTGTAAAGGATGGACAATTTTAAACTGACTGCATTGTAATGGAAAGTAATCATGAAAGTTTGTGTTCCTAGATTGTTTTTTGGAATCAAAGTCGTAGCTACGTAATCATGACTAGAAATTAAAAGATGTTAAAAATGTCAAGAGTTGAAAATGAAGGAGAAAGTTATTTTATTTTGATAGGTAGTAAAGCTGTTAAAAATTGAAAATGAGTTTGTGCAGCTTTTAATCTTTTCCACAAGTTAATGGAAAGTTGGAACGGAAAAGCTGATGTGCCTTAGAGACAATTTTATTCTGATTTAACATTTGTGGGCTTCCTTTGTCCCCACTGGAAAAAATGGATTACCAAAGGATAAAACTCACCTACTCCATTACAACAAGTTCCCCTTGAAGTCGTAGTTTGTTCTAACTGTGCTCTAATTCAAAATGATATACCGTTGAATAAGTCTTGGGAATCGAGAGAGCTAGACCAAGAGTTGGCAGGTCAAATTAGAGACGTGATAAAAAAAGATTATTTTAGGGTGCCTAACAGCTGTGGAAATTCCTTGGAGTTCAAGGGCACGGCTGTTTATTTTATAGAGTAATAAACTACAACTTTCTTCATCCCCCAAAATCCTGTGCATTCTGTTGGGAGTGCCCTGTTTATGATTTGGGTAGGCCTGTTTTGATCTTTTTTTGGTTCAGAACTTATGTAGTATGAGTTTGAGTAATTGGGCATCTCTGTTTTGAGCCTTTTTTGTCTGCAAAATATATTTCTGGTGGTCTGATTAATTTGGTCTGCATTTGTTATTTGTATTTGTGTGCCAGGTGAGGGAAAAAAGAAGAAATGGGGGATTACAGATCTCGGTCATATGGGGTCGACCCAGGGGCGTCCAAGGGTTACAGCTATAATGGAGGAAACGGGCAGATTCAGCCTTATTTTAGTCAGCAGCAGCCAGGGGTTTCTTATTCTTACAGTCAGCCCCCTGCTTACACGGATGGCCCTGGGGCTTATAATGGCTACAAGACCAATAGTTACAATAGCGCTGTGGCTAAGAGTCAGTCATCATCTGCCTCTTCCTCTAAGTTCTGGGGAATCAATGATCCTGAAGTGAAGAGGAAGAAGAGGGTGGCCAGCTATAAGGTTTACACCGTGGAGGGCAAGGTTAAGGGCTCCTTCAGGAAGGGTTTTCGCTGGCTCAAGGACAAGTACACCGAAATCGTCTACGGCTGGTGGTAAGACCAATTCTGCTATAAAAAAAGAATTATAGGCACCGCACCTCACCCCTGCTCCCTGTATTATTTTTGGGTTTCTTAGATTCAGAAGAGATCACAGTGACAGGAAACCCCAAGGGAAACAGTGGGTGACGCGTAGATTTTCATTCTGTTGTATCTTAAAATGAAGACTCTAATGTTTATTGGGTCTTAGCTTTTTCAAATGAAAGGATTCTATTTTGAAATGTGAATAAATATGTTCTCTCTTTTTCCATGCTGATTTGGGTGTTCTTACTTGATCTTGGCACCCAAAAATCTAATCTTTTGAACAACTTTTTCTTCTCACTGGATAGACATAGAACGTTTTTGTTAGCTTACTAATTGCTTTTCTTCATGATATTATGACATATGATCTGTCTTGAATTTTAGTAGTTATTTTAATGTAATTTTCTCATATTTGTTTGTGAAGAGTGGGTTTGTTACACTGTTTTACATGAATCTCATTGCGTCGCAAACTGTAGAAGCCATACCCTTTTGTCACTTGGTGTTTTTGTTGTGTCAGATAGCTTCCTGAAGCATATCTATTAAGTAATTGCAGCAAGCAAACTCCTTTTTGGCTTAAATATAAGGTCTGATTTTTTACCTAAAAAGTTGCCCAAGATTTTGTATGGTTTTGATCCAAGTCCAAGGGGTTGTGATCACATCCCCAAAGTGACATTAAGGTTGAATCCTAAGTGATGACTCTGGGCCTTACATTGTTTGGTTAGTTTCTATATTCTCATCTAAATTTGAATGCTCATAAGGAGCGAAATATTGTGTTACTCGTAAGGATCTAAGTCTTAGTATCAGTTGGCTCAGATGCTTGTTTGATCTATATTTGTTGACCATCAGAACATATAAGATCCATCTCTATTTACTCATTATTCATGTGGACAAGATCGAAGTTGTAGTAGAATAATGGTAGGCACTATGAAGCTCCACTGAAACTTGACAGTAAACCATGACCGACCTTACAGTTTTGCTATGTGATAAAGTTACGCAATGGCATTGGTATGAGGAAGATATAATTTGACATTTGCGTTAAATTTGAATGAGATTATTAATCAGCTTATGGACACAAAGGAGAAGTTAAATCTCTTACTTATTATTTTTCAATCAAGGAATGTAGACAGGGACAAAGATTCTTTTGTGATTGGTGGGATGCGGGCCGGCTTTTCTATCCCTCCAATTGTTATGTATTGGCTTCTTAACTTAAAATACGTAAAACTTGTCTCAATCGTGTAATTTCTGTTACGAGGACTCTCAGCAACTCCCTCATTTACATTATGGAAATTCTATGTAAGGCTGTTCTGATTTTAAAGTTAAGTTGATTCCTGGGAGATGGCTCTTGTACTAACATTGCCTTATTGGACGGGCATTATAAACTGTTGACATGATAGCGAACTTTCATATGTAAATAATAAAACCAATAAACCACAGTTGGACTTCCCAAAGAATTGTGAGGCAGAACACTTTCTTAATAGGGGAATTTAATCAATTTATTACCAAACCTCATTTTTATGACTTTTCAGTGTAACACAAACAGAGGAAGAAAGAAGTAGCAATAAGGGGTATAACTCTGTAAATCTGGAAACTGCTCTCAAATTTCATTGAGGTGGATTGTCTGTTATTAGCATTGCAGGTCCTAGAATTGATTTTTTTTTTGTGTGTTTGGGTGCTACAAAATAAATACAAAATTTGGGTAGTGATGTTTCATATGTTTTTCTCTTGTATATTACATATTTTTTATTAATTCAAAATGTTATCTATAAGCATCGGAAGCTACTATAAAGAAAGTACAAGAAAAATATATAAATGGCAAATGTGAAATTTTTGTTGCTTTTTTCATTACATCATTTATGATTAAGGAAACTATAAAAGATTTACAGGTGAGATAATTTGAATGCTCTGAACTTTTTTTTGTAGAAGTTGTAAGGGAACTATAAGCAATATGATGAAGTCTGTAAATGCAAGCTTGGTAACTTCTCTCATATCGTATTTCATTTCAAGAGAAGTATAACCTCAGCCATCTTACAAATACAAATTATAATTAAACCTTTTACAACAACAGTTGTGATTCATGTTCATGTTAATATACATATTTAAAAAAAAAAAATGTCTGGTAAACTTTTTAATGTGACCGGTGACGCTGGCATGACACGCCCTCCGGCTCCACGAGAAACACTTTTGACCCGAAGCTAGAGCTCAACAGCCCAGCAGGGATTTGAACCTTGGTGGCCGCTTCACCAACGAAGTGTTCTAACCTCGACACTACATCTCCGAAGACATGTTCATGTTAATATTCAAATGAAATATCAAATCTATATTTACTTACACTGTAACTTTATAGCTGTCTGAGATGTTTTTAATATTTTCGAATGAAACATATTGTTTTTAAGATGAAAACATTAGACATTTTGTTTTGTTAGTTTTGGAGTAGGATTGTTGCAAGATAAGTTCCTATTGTTTCCCTTCTCATCTTATTTTGTTTATCACCTGTGTTAACTTTTAAATCTCTCGTATATTTTAGAGTAAGTTTTTAGATGCAATTACCAAACCAGTAAGTTTTTAGATGCAATTACCAAACCACTCTCCTGAAATGTGTTTCATCAAAAAAAAATCTCGTTTGATCTTTTGTTATATAAGATGACGTGGAGAAGCTTCGGTTGATAGTGGATTGTCTACTTAAATAACAATGTATTTTTTTTCCCCCAAAATTGAAGAGACACCTAGCAATTTCTTTTATAAACTTGTAGGGCTCATTTTTCATATAATTGGAGTAAAAGCACACAGGATTAAAAGTTTCAACTGTGTTTAGCTGATCCAGCCAAACATTTCTCCTTTTCTATTCTTTTGTGGAGAGTTTAATTTATTATGAATGTAAATAGGAAAAGTGGTATAGGATGTTCTGATATGTATTGAGCAGGTGGTGGTAATAGTTCTGAATTCTTTAAACATCTGCACTAAATTAATGCATAAAATTTGATCCCTATATAAGATAACATATTTTGTGAGACTTAAAAGCTTGGAGGCAAGGAAAAATTGTAGAAAAAATGCGATAATGCAATAGCAGAGGTTAAGAAGTGTCTTTTAAGTTGGAGTAAAGCTTTTGCCTTTTTTTAGTGGAATTATCTTTATTGCAAAGGGGCGCAGCTCCACCCCTCGTCACCTCATACATGTACCCATTTTATTTTCCTCTTCAGATATAGTCTTAGGTTTTTTGGGACACTTATGAGTGTCCTCTTTTTGTACTCCTGCATTTTCCTGTTAACATCCTTAGAGGGGACTCGGCAGAACTTAGGGAGTTATTTATGTTGACCTAATAACTAGATTTGGTGTTGACTTTATCTTTACAGTGTCAGTGCTGTGTTAAGTGATGCTGTAAGGAGAGTGTTGATGCATGGCTGTGGCCGGTGAATGATAAAAATAAATATATTTTGTATTTGCAGTGCTTGGCCGCTAGAACACGCTTCTTTTGTGCCATTTGTGGAAAATTAATAATGTAATTGAATTTGTAACCGTCATGGTGCACTTCACGTTTTCGCTATATCTTCTTACATGTCCCTATTTTTGATTTTTCTTATTTCTTTTTTCTAGTAAAGTAAATTTTTTAATGAAGCTATTGGCTATGTGTGCTTACTCGATTCATCCCAAAGCTTATTGGCGGTCTTAACATGAACTCATACCTTGCTGTACTAATTGGTGAACTGATACAATTTAAATAGCTGTAGTCTATGGCATGTGACTGTCACAAAGGAAACAAGATAAGTGAAGGATTCCAGGAGGGAAGCCTTTCCTTGATCGCACCATATCATTGCCATATCTTCCTTAGTAAGCTGTGCAAGCTCCTCTATTGACTTACGACATCTATCGTTTGATTTTTTTAGACGACCAACAAGACAAGCTCAATTATACATCCCTGAAGGGAGGTTTGACCTGCACTGATTGGTAAATTTGTTAATTATCCCATTTTGGACCACTCTTACCTTTTCACTGTTTCGCAGGGATTGATAATTATTTGTGAAATGAATTTCTGGATCAGCCGTGTTTTACATATCGATTACTCCCCTGTTTCATGAACTGCATCTTTATAAGTTTCAAGCTGTCTTTGTGGGAGCCACTGTCTATAAAATGACTACACATTTGCCAGGTCCTTTGTCAAGTCTGTTGTCAGATCCTTTATTTTTAACTTGATGTCAATCCTTTATCTAGGACTTTCACTTTCTTTTAATGGACCTAGAACTTGATGAGAACTTAATGATTATTATAATTAAGTGCTACATCCCATGCCAATTGTAGTACAGTTTCTAACCTGAACATTTTTTTTGTCAAGCTACCTAAATGAACTTTTCTGAGCAAAGATTTCAAGGCTATAGGTTAATTATTATATCATTTATTTGCATTATTGAATATAAGTTAATCCTTTTATAAGCCCACCAAAAAATAAAAGGTTATACGCTGAGGTATAAGATTCACATTATTATGGTTTGAGTATGGTGGATATTTCAGCATAACTGTCATATTTGGTCATAAAAGATTCCTTGATCCGATTGGCATTTGGAATTAATGGACTTGTCCTTACGCATGACAACAAGAAATACTATTGTGCTTTTAAAAGCAACATTTGATTGTGACTTTTGGCTGTTATGCTACGTGAGTGCAAAAATCATGTAACCTAGGTATATTTTTGCAGCCGTAACTTGTCGCCGAATTATTGCCTAAGAAAATTTGTATTTTTTAATTCAAAATCATGCACAAAGTTCATCTTATGTCTATTCATAAAACTTTAAGTCTTCAGAACATGGACCTGGTTGGTGAGTTTGCCTCCAAACAACAGACCTGGTCTGCAAACTCTAATGCAAAACGTGAGAGCTATCTTGCACTTCCAAATTTCACAGCAGTTGGAAATCAGAGCTCGTGGTACTCACTTGGGATAGTTTTGACTGTCTTTGTTATAGTAAATCTTATTACTATGTGATATTTTGGTTTCAATATCTTATTAAATTTCCAGGTGGATTAGTTTGATAGAAGTTCCAGCAGGAGGTGCTGGAGGGAGCAAGGACTTTATATGATAGAATGGTTTAAAAAGTTTTGTGGATAAACATTGCATACCATGAATTGGAGCTTCAAAGAGATGCCAATGTCCCCTGTATATTTCTCGGGCCTTGTTGATACTAGTTTTGCATACCTCATGATATAAGTCGGGGAGGCGTACGGATGGAAGTTGGGGTAATTTATATTATATAGTTATTGACATAGATACGGGTATAAATAAGACAACATATTTTATGTATTGCTGCATCCAAGGTTCCCAGAGACCTGTTCATCTGTGTCTTGTATTAAAAGGTCTATTGGAAGGGGAAAGGGGACAAAAAAGTTAATGGTTGTAAATGTATTCATTTTAGGCAAAGGAAAAATCCAATTCCATGCATTCAAGAAACAAGTTATGTTCATAACTTAACTTGCTTACTCCTCTCTTCCATTCTATCCACATTCAACACTTTCCATCTTATCATGACAAGCATAGCTGCAACAAGGTTTGTCAAGATCCATACAATCTTCATCAGCTCATTTTAAGCAAATAACTAAATAATTAGTGACATTTGAAAAGGAGTTAGTGCATTGCTTTTGGAGATTGGAGGCTAGAATATAATTGGCATTGGGAAGATGATTATGCTCAACTCACCTTGCATATAAGATTGTCATAATCCATATCGTCGGCCTTGCAAATTCCTCAAGTAAAGCACATGCCTTTACAGAATTTCTTGTAGATGCTTGGAAGTTTATCATAAGCTTGAAGAGGAGACAATTCACTACTTTCTATATTAACTAAATAAGAGAGCCTAACATTCGGTCCATCAAGGTTGAGGTCAATGAAGGTTTATTGGGACAGCAAACTGCTTTGGTGGTTGTTACAAAGGCTGGGCATTGGCATGTAAAGGGTTCTTCATTTCACATATGTTGCCAAATTGATCTTCAGTTATAAGCAAGTGTAGTCGATCTAGTTTTGGAGAAAAGAGTGAAGTGGTTGCTGGTTACTCATTTAATTGTGTTGTAACCAAATTACATCTAGAATTTGTGGGTTGGGGCAGCCGATTGAAGGAGCTTTACAATCATAAAAACTTCTTCAATTGAACGGGTATCTTGCTGTCTCTTCATGTTTTCTATTTTGGAAGAGGAACATATCTGCAATTCATATATTCCATACAGCTCTAGCATAACTGGTCAAGATGAAAGAATGGTTACCAGTCTTGTTAGTAGCAAAAGACAAGTAGAATGTCAAGTGGGCCCATTCTATCCAATTGACAACAATATGTATGTTGAGAGTTTTGTTATATAATATCAACCAAAGAAAAACTTGAATTTAGATTTTAATTTCTATTGCCAAATCCGCATTTGTAGGTATGATTTAGTGCTATGACAACTATGGAGATCTTTTTACTTTAAAATTTTGGGACTCTGTTCCACATATAATTTGTTTGAACGGCATAAATTGTTGAATCCCCAAATCCATCTGTAATTGTTCAAATATAGGTTCATGAAAGTCCAAAGAATTCCACACGTCATTTATTCTCATACTCAAGGTGTCCATCAACTTCGATTAGATTGTTCTGAACTGAAGGCTATGGAGTAAGACTAGGATGTGTATCTCTCTTGCCATTCCAACTTTCCACCGTTTCTTTTCCAACGCCCAAGTATATGAATGCCAACTCATTTGTAAATGCTTCACGAAGATGAACCTTTATGATCCATATGCAATTTTTATTGAGTGGGTTATTAAATGACATCTTGTCTGTATGACTGTGCTAGGGTAGCCTAGGATACTTCTGAGGCACATGCAGAGTGAAGTTGAAAAATCGCTATTAAGTATACAACTTATACAACAATTTGTTATTGTATAACATATATTAACTTGTACTTTTCACTTCAAAAAAGCCCTTTTGATTTATGTGAAATCTTTGATAGATCTCTCTTATTATATAAGAGGTGAACTATTATAGCCTAATTTTTTGAACATGTTACTTTATTTCTTAAGATCTATTGTACTCTACAATCAATGCAGTAAGGAGAGGTGTGACATGGTAATTTTTGCATTTTCATGAAGCCTGGCTGAGACACAAGTGAAGCCTCCTCATAGTATGTCTTTATCTTAGGATGATCTGTTTTTATGCTAAGGTACTAAGTTAGGGTAATGCATATGAATACAAAAATGAGACCAATACGCACCTAAATGACAAGGTACGACAAACTCGAACTGAATTGGGTGTATGATAACAATAATCTAAGAAAGACCAAACATTGGTGCTTGATTGAGACCAAGCATTTTAAGGAATACCAACTAGTAGTAATAGAAGAGGGTTGATGCTCTCCCGTACTGAGAAAAACTTAGTAAGAGTATGCTCGTTTGAAGATAGGCTGGATATAAAACCTATGTCCCAAGGTGCCTCAAATTTGCACGTAAGTTAGGTTTTCTCGACAATCTTACAAATAGAACATCTTAATAGCTCATGTGATAATGTTCAAGGCTTCAAGCATCTCAAGGAATCTTTGTAATAGATCATCAAGGATTCCTAACAAGGTAGGTCTACAATAATATGCAATGTGTGCCTGCATGAAGAGTTAATTGAATCAATTGAAACCTCTTTGCTACAAGGGGTCATCTTTTAGATGAGAAGTTGACACCAATCTTGATTTTATTGGGGGTCGTTGTCCAAAGCATAGCTGATCACAGCTGTAGAAGCTATTGGCTCTTCTTAAGCTAACACTTATTTTGTTATAAAGAAAACAATAGGCCTTTTAATTGCTGATGTTTTGACCATAGGTTTACTGATGTATAACAAATATTTAAAGAAATTAATTTCTTTCAACTACTTAGAGAGAAGCAACTATTTGGGAAATAGAGATAACTAACTTAATGCTACCTACTTTGAACTACATAAGCGAAATGAAGATTTTCTTTTCAACCAACTTAATGCTACCTACTTTGAACTACATAAGCTAAATGAAGATTTTCTTTTCAACCAACTTAATGCTACCTACTTTGAACCACATAAGCTAAATGAAGATTTTCTTTTCAACCAATTCAATTGGCTTAGAACTAAGCTTGATTGAGCTATGATTGCCAATCTTGATGGAAATAACTACTTCAAGACTTGTCACCTCGATCAATGTGAGAGTAAGTGGGGGAGAGCTAATGGGTGAAACAACTCTCACCTGCCTTAAAATGCAAAGGGAAAACAAGTTGCTTTAGATTGAGGGATTTACTTGCCAAGGAAACACCTTCCAATTACGTTGAATAATAAACTCACTACACAAACTTTGAATACAAGTTGTTGAATGATATAACACTTTTAAATGCATGATTAAAATTGTGGAGGAAATAAATAATAATCTTGAATGTATAAATTGACAAAATCCTAATGTAGTGATAAAATTGTGAGGATACACAATCACTAATAGCTTGACACATTTTATGGGGATACATTCTTCACTAGATTAGGTGAAACACCTTCATTAGATTATATATGACTTCATTTTAGAGCTAATCTCAAGTATTGGAGGGTGATTTTATTTATGAGTTTGACATGCTAAATTTTTAGAATTGTTATTGACATTGTTTACATCTCTAGGTGTTTCTAGGAAAAAAGTGGTTTTAAGATATAATTATATACTAGCATACCTATATCTTAAAAAATCTAAGTAAAGTACGTTGTGAGAGATCAAATTAAAAAATATTTAGCATTCAAAAATAATAATAAAGTGTTGATTGAAATAAAATTGATGTGAAATTGTTTAATAAATCACTTAGACCACTTGAATGAAAATTCAAAATGTAAATATTTAACATTTGATTTACAATGATCTACTTATAAATAAATATTAGATTTAATATATATGATATTTATTGTAACCTAACCCTAATCATATATCTAATTCTAAGTCTAACCTTAACCTTAACCCTCATCTAATATTAAATCTAACCCCAATTGAATCTAGACACTAACCCTATTTAAACCCTTATGTAACATTGATCCTAATGCTAATTCATCTCTAACCTTGATTCTATCTTTAATTTCAATTATGAACTTAACCTTAAACCTAATCTAGCATTAAATCTAACCCTCATTGATCACTAATGCTAAACCTATTTAAGCCCTAATCTAACATTAACCCTAACCATAATTCATTTCTAATATTAACCCTATTTAAACCCTAACCATATATTAATCCCAACTCAAATATTTTTCTTATAACCATAATTTTACCCTACCTCTAATTGAGCCCTAGCCCTAACTCTTATTGAACCCTAATCTTACATTAACCTTGATCCTAACCTTACTAACCTAATATTAACCCTAATAATATTCAAACCATAATCATAAATAAACCTTAATCCTAACTTTATTTTAACCCTAACCCTAAGTTAAAGATTTCTCTTAAAATCCTAATTGAAGCTCTTATTTCTAATTGTAATTCTAGCCTTAATCATAATTGAACTATAACATCAACACTTTTTGAATACTAAATCCCAACTTAATTGAATCATAGCCCTAACTCTAACACTAATTAAACCCTAGCCATAACTAAAATCTATTGATAACCTTAATTGAATATTAATCATAATTTAAATAAATCCTAACTTAAACACTTATTAAGCTACAACTCAAGTTAAACACTAACCTTAATCTTAATACTAACCCATTGAAACCTCACCCTAATTTAACCATAATCAAAATTCTATCTCTAATTCTTATTCTAACCCAAACTTTAACCCTAGTCCACTATTGAATCTAACCCTAACTTAACCCTAATGCTAAAATTGTTTAGACCATGGCTTGACATTGATCCTAACTCCTATTTAACCCTATCTCTTGTTTTAGCTATAGCCTAAATTAAACCCCAACCATAACCTAATTCAAACCTTATCATAAATACAGTATTTTTCCCTTATTGAATCCTAATACAACATTAACCTTAATCCTAATTGAATCCTAACCTCAACCTTAACCTTAATCTATTATTAACCCTAATGCTATTGAAAATGTATTCGTAATATAACCCTAATCCTAACCCTAAGACAAAAATTTCTTCTATGATCCTAATTGACACCTAATCCTATTTAACCCTAGCCTAACCTAGCCTTAAACCTAACACCTAGCCTAATTGTAATGACAATCCTTATTCTATTTTTAATCTTAATTAAACTTGAACTTAAACCCTAGTGCAACCTTAATGCAAATTGTAACCTTGATACCAAAGTTTATTCTATAACTTCTTAACACTAATCCTAACCCTAACCTAACAATGTAAGGCATTAATTGTAACAAGTTTAACAAATGTATTTCTAATCATAGCCCTAATTTAACCCTAAGTTTAACATTAACTCTAAATGAACCATCACACCAAACCAAAGCCTAAACTTGACCTTGGCCCAAGCTTTCTCCTAGAATATTAATCCTAACCCTAATAAACTATGATCCTAACCCTAATTAAACCCCAACCCCAACCACAACCACAACCTTGACCTCAAGATTTATCCTAGAACCCTAACACTAACTCAACACTAACCACAACCTTAATCAAATCCCCTAACTTAAACCCGAACCCCAATTTTACTCAAACTCTAATCCTAACCCAACACATGCAAGACTTTAAAATAATAAGGGTTGGAGTTAGTGTTAGGATTGGGGATATAACATTACGATTAAGACCATAACTAAATTTATTTATCCTAACCTTAACATCGATCTTAATTTTAATTTAAACTCTATGTATATTCTAATTCTAATAGGTTAAATATGACCCTAATATTATTAACCCTAACACTAACAAGGTAACCTTAATTAAAATCCAACTTTGATCTTAACTCTAACCTTAATTAACATTGATTTATTTTGTTTTAAAGAAAAAACACTTTCATTTATACAAAGTTTTTGAAGATATCCATCAAATTTATAATTTAAAATTGAATTGAAATTATATTTTATTAAATTATCTAAAATTAAAGATAATATCTCCATGCATGTCCCAATTTAATTAGAAAGTATAATTTTAAAGTTCAAAGTTCAACAAAATCAGTTAATAATCAATTTTTAAAGCAATTATTATTAATTGAATAGTATAATAAATATCTAACTAATGTGTACTTAATGAAAAATTATTTTCTTTAAAAATAAATAAATTGCCTCTATATAAAGTTATTAAACCATCACACATAAAATTTAAAATTGAATTAAAAATATGTTCATTTAGAATATCTAACAAAATTAAATATAATATCTTTATGCATGTCCCAATTAAATTAGATAACATTTTTTTAAGTTCAAAAAATTCAGTTGATAATCTATTTTTTAAATAACTTATATTAATTGAATAGTATAATGAATAACTAACCTATGTGTATAAAATGATTTTCTATTTTCTTTTAAAATAAAATTGATTGAGGTAATATAATTTTTAAATTCAAAAAAATCTATTAATAATCTATTTTTTAGGCAACTATGTTAATTAAAAAGTATTACTTGTAACCAACTAATGAGTACTCACTACTCAATGAACATTTATTTTCTTTTAAAGAAAAAATAGTTTCCTCTATAGAAAGTTACTAAAGGTAGCCATCAACCATAAAATTTAAAACTGAATTAAAGATATATATTTTTTAAAACATCTAAAAGTAAAGATAATATCTCTATGTATGTGCTAATTAAATTAGATAGTATAATTTTAAAGTTCAATAAAATCAATTAACAATCTATTTTTAAAGAAATTTCTATTAATTGAATAGTATAATGAATAACTAACTAAATTGTACTCAATGATTTTTTTTATTTTCATTTAAAGAAAAAATAATTTAAAAAGTTATTAAAGGCAATCATCAAACACAAAATTTAAATTTAAATTAAATATTTTTTTTCAAAATACCTAAAATTAAAGATAATATCTCTATGCATGTCCCAATTAAATTAGATAGTATAATTTTGAAGTGGAGCAAAATCAAAATTTCAAAGGCAATTTCTATTAATTAAATAGTATAATGAATAACTAACTAATGTGTAGTCAATAAAAATCTAATTTTTTTAAGAAAAAACAACTTCCTTCAAAGAGATTGATTAAAGATAGTAATTGAATTAAAGATGTATTTAAAAAAAATAAATCTAAAATTAAAGATGTTATCTTTATTCATGTCCCTATTAACTTAAATAGTAATTATGTAGTTCAACAAAATAAATTAAATTTATTGTTAAGACAATTTCTATTAATTGAATTGTACAATAACTAACTAACTAACATGTACTCCCTAAAATATTAATTTGTTTTAAGAAGAAATAAATTTCCTTTTTAGAAAGCTATAAAGGAAAAAAATGATTTCCTTTATAGAAAGTTATAAAAGGTAGCCATTAGAAATAAAATTTAATTTGGCTTAAATATATATATTTTTTAAATATTTAAAATTAAAGATAATATAAATAAAATTTATTTCAAATATCAGCATTTTACTAAAATTGAACCCACCTCTTTGGAAAAAAAATCCTTTCTAGACTACAAGTATTAATCTGTTTTGTCCAACTTCAATAGTCATTGATCACTAAATGTTAAAGACGTTGCTTTTTATGAAATACAGTAACAACAAAGGTTGCCGAGTGTTGTAGCTACAATTTGCATAATGGCAGATGGAGGCGTGCAATTCAATTAATCAAGATAAATATATATTCATAACTTTTAAGTTTAATTAATTAACATGTTCATTAATCACATTATTTATTGATCTATTTCCTATTCAAATATCATAATATAATAGATTTTTAAGTATTCCAAAACCACAATTAAATATTAGTCTTTTAAATTAAAATAAACAAAAATTACAAAATTTTCCTTAAGAGTAATTCACCACTTTTATTTCTACCTCTTGAGATGCCCATTTCAAATCTAGTGATTCATTGATTTTTAACTCCAGCACATTAAAATCTTCAAAGCAATATGACAGATTTACTATTAAAGTATTTGAAGCAATCAAGGTAGGGAGATCCAATGAAGGACATCCCCGCCTTGCTGCCTATAACACAAAACACCATGCAAGAATCGGTAACCAGTAGATACAACAAGAGATAACCGGTAAACAAATAAAGAGAAATCCCAACCGGTAGATATAACACATGATATAACCAGTGAAAATAAACCGAAAGCAATCTTTATGATATTTGATGAATTACATGAGCTTGCAAGCTTTACACATCCTGGACCGCAACCCAAGATTACAAAACAATCCTTACAACTCAAATCTAAGATCCGCAGATCATCTGCTCAACAATTCAGCCTTTGGTAACGGTCTGCACTGTTATGCACTGATCCAGACCTCAGTCCTTCCAGACTTCAATCCCACCGGACTCGAATCTCGCCAGAAACTACATCTTCGCTCGATCTCTTCTTCCTCTGACCTCTGTCTCCTAAAATGATTCTCAAAACTTCCTTTTATACCATCCGCAAGCCTCAACAACTCGACCAAGTTGGCCAAAGACCAACCAGTTCAAGATGAAACATGTCAACAATAACATGTCGGCCCAAATCACCAAGAACATCTTCAAAATGCATAGAACTTCACGCGGTCCTCTGGAAATATTGATCAAGGCCCAAACAACATCGCTCAACGATCCACAAGTTACGGAAATCAACCACAACCCAAAATTCTCCTTCGCCACACACTACAAGACCAACCGGTAAGAACATACCAACACCAGACCAATACCAGAATCAATATCTCACTAGAATCAAATCCAAATGCCATGAATCTCTAATATGACAAAGACAACAAACTCAAGGTGATAAATCCAAATCCACAATGCTAAGCTCTCAAACATGAAGAAATGCAACGATCTCCAAGCAATTCCATTGCAAACTGCTCCAACCAGTTGAACTACTCTGGTGCTCCTCCTCCAACCGAATGAACTACTTCAGTGCTCCTGCATCAAACTCTCAGGATTAATTGAAAAGTGAGTCCCATCACATGATCTGGTTCGACGATCTGTTAGTAGGTACTTGCAACTACCTTAGGGGTTCGACGGTCTGACTACTGTGTAGGAGAAAAAGTGACACTAAGCAAACAGGCCCTAATCTCACTTTCAACCACACACTTGTGGAATACGAAAGAGCCTAGAGATATCACACAATTGGCTACTTCTTTTTGTGGAAGAGAGAGCCACGGGATACCTATTAGGATTTCTATTCCTTTGTTGCAATTGAAAGATGAAATGATGCAAGTTCAATTCCTAACCCCAAAGTGCAAGTATGAACTAATAACAAGATTGCAGAATTGAACTTAAACAATGGAAAGCTGTAAACACAAGGATAAGACAAGAATACAAATGCGTACCCGGAGTCAAAATCTGAGTGAAAATGTTCGGGACGGGGGCGCGGGCGCCACTGTCCTGATTTTGCCCCTGAAACTGCTCTGGAAACTACTATTTTGCACTCTGAAAAGCTGTCAAAAATGCTGAAAATGCTGTCTGTCAGGAGGACCAGGGCACCCAACGCCCCTGTCCCAGGGACCAGGGCGCCCAGCGCCCCTGTCTTGGCAGGACCAGGGTGCCCAACGCCCCTGTCCAGGTCTTTTGCTCTGCAATTTGATGTGGAGTGCTGTCTCGACCTGCTCTTCCCGGATTTGTCACCTGCGGCATCGACCGAGTCCCGAAACCTGCACTTATATCTGAAAATGGTATGGGCAGCTATATAGGGTTTTGCCTTAGTCAAACCCTCGCTTCGGTGATTTCCACCTCCATGAATAGCCAAGTTGTTTTGTAAAATGTATTGTGTGTGCAGACCTAGTGTATGTGCAAGGTCCTAAAATGCAAGAAAGCAAACTAGAGCAACCTAGAAAGTAAACCCTAATTGCTTGTAAATGATAATGTAAATGCTCTAAATCAAGATGCAAAGTGATCTAAAGCATGAATAAAGGATATATTGAAGCTTATGCAAAGACATGAAAACAATATGAAATCATACCCAACCCTCAAGGGAGGAGTACAAGCCAATCTTTAGTCGGTAATCTCCTATTGTTCTTCAATGTCTTCCAAGCCCTAAATGGATGAATGAAATTGATAAATGCTTGATAGAGGGATGTTGAATGTTGTTGAAGTCTTCAAAGATCTGCTCTTTCGCTGCATATGAGGTTCCTCAAAAACAAAATTCGGATCCTTTCAAATGAAGAAAGAGAGCTCTTATATATGAAACCCTAGGTCATAATTTCGACTTTTGGCCGACCTAGAGATTGAATCTCCTGCCAATTTCTTGGGGTTAACCTTTATTTTATGATTGGATCGCGATCCTAAAATTTTGGGAAAAATGTCCGGGACCGTGTGCACTCCGGGCGCCATGGTCCCGACAACTTTTCACCAAATTTTCAGGGCCATCAGATATGATGATTTTAGAGAGAATCCTGAAGTTACAGGTGATTTCGAGATGTTTTGACCCCCGAAATCAAGCCCCCAAGTTCAAAATAGGACCTAATTAGGGTTTTTGATTAAATGATGTATTGGAAGAATAAAATGAAAGGGGCACACTTTAATGAAAAGGGCCCAACTTTATGATATGGGAGATGATAAAATAGAACCTTAGACCTAATTAATTTAATTAATTAAGTGCTAAAGGGGAAATACAATGCAAAATGCAAAATGCGCCAAGGCGGGTGCTAAACTAGGTGTGAAATTGTACCACCCTAGCAAGTGCGTACAATTTACGATGCTACAACTACAGGTTTTGATTGCCTCTCCTCGGCAATCTACTAGACCAACCTACAACTGACCTATGTTCAACGATCTGTTCAAGTCTCCACCCACTAACTACCTCAAGTTCAAGCTCTAGGTTTGGTGGTATGCTTGCAAGCCTTGTACTGCCTCACGTTCAGTGATCTAAACAAGTCCACAAGCTGCCTCAACTTCTCTTCAACCAACCAGTTCACAACCAACACATCCTCCAATTGGTACATAACCAGGTCTTACTCGATAAACAGGTTCATAACCAACTTTGATATCAATTGACGCAGTCAAGGTAGGGAGATCCAATGGACATCCCCACCTTGCAGCCTATAACACAAAACACCATGCAAGATATTGACAACCAGTAGATACAACAAGAGATAACCGATAAACAGATAAAGAGCAATCCCAACTGGTAGATATAACACATGATATAATCGGTGAAAATAAAATGAAAGCAATCTTTATGATATTTGATGAATTACATGAGCCCGTAGGCTTTACACATGCTGGACCGCATTCTAGGATTACAAAAAATCCTTACAACTCAAATCTAAGATCTGCAGATCATTTGCTCAACAATTCGGCCTTCGATAACAGTCTGTATTGCACTAATCCGGACCGCAGTCCTTTCGGACTTCAGTCCCCCTGGACTAGAATCTTGCTAGAAACTACATCTTCGCTTGATCTCTTCTTCCTCTGATCTCTGTCTCTTAAAATGATTCTCAAAACTTCCCTTTATACCATCCACAAGCCTCAACAACTTGATCAAGTCGGCCAAAGACCAACCGGTTCAAGATGAAATATGTAAACAATAACATGATGGCCCAAATCACCAAGAACATCTTCAAAATGCACAGAACTTCACACGGTCCTCCAAAAACATTGGTCAAGGCCCAAAAGAACATTGCTCAATGATCCGCAAGTTATAGAAATCAACCGCAACCCAAAATTCTCCTTCGCCACACACTACAAGACCAACCGGTAAGAACATACCAACACCAGACCAATACCAGAATTGATATCTCACCAAAATCAAATCCAAATGCCATGAATCTTGAATATGGTAAAGACAATGAACTCAAGGTGATAAATCCAAATCCACAACGCTAAGCTCTCAAACATGAAGAAATGCAACGATCTCCAAGAAATTCCACTACAAATTGCTCCAATCGGTTGAACTACTCTAGTGCTCCTGATCCAACCGGATGAACTACACCGGTGCTCCTACATCAGACTCTTGGGGTTAATTGAAAAGTGAGTCCCATCACTTGACCAGGTTCGACAATCTGTCAGTAGGTACTTGCAACTGCCTCAGGGGTTCGAATGTCTAACTACAGGTTCCAGTTGCCTCTACTCGGTGATCTACCAGACCAACCTGCAACTTGCCTTAGTTCGATGATTTGTTCAAGTCTCCACCCACTAACTGCCTCAAGTTAAAGCTCTAGGTTTAACAGTCTTTTTGCAAGCCTTGTACTGCCTCACGCTCGACAATCTGAATAAGTCCACAAGCTGCCTCAACTTCTCTTCAACCAACCGGTTCACAACCAACACATCCTCCAACCGGTACATAACCAGGTCTTCTTCGATCAACATGTTCATAACTAGCTTTGATACCAATTGATATAGCCAAGGTAGGGAGATCCAATGAAGGACATCCCTGCCTTGTAGCCTATAACACAAAACACCATGCAAGATATCGGCAATCGGTAGCTACAACAAGAGATAACCGGTAAAGAGATAAAGAGCAATCCCAACCGGTAGATATAACACATGATATAACTGGTGAAAATAAAATGAAAGCAATCTTTATGATATTTGATGAATTACATGAGCCCGCAAGCTTTACACATGCTGGACTGCAGCCCAGGATTACAAAACAATCCTTACAACTCAAATCTAAGATCCGCAAATCGTCTGCTCAACAATTCGACCTCCGGTAATAGTATGCACTGTTCTGCACAGATTTGGACCTC